>NC_133899.1:33466499-33780082 GCF_964199755.1 Larus michahellis | reverse complement strand
ACAGAGAGTTGCTGAAGTGCTGAATGACCCTGAGAGCATAGAGAAAAGGCGAAGCCGAGAAAGCCTCAATGTTGATGTGGTAAAGTACGAGAGTGGTCCTGATGGAGGCGAGGAAGTGAGTATGAGCGTAGAATGGAATGGGGTAAGTACAGTACACAGTTTAAGAAAATAGCCTAGATAAATTATCACCATAACAAAAATGGTTGTCCATTCACCAGCCTATCGTATTTTCAGTAGTTTCTTGGTTGATCTACTTTGTATTTTGTAATTTTGCAGAATCAATTAAGAAATGGAGAGTAACATTTTGTTTTTCATAACATGTAAAAAAAACTTTAAAATTTTAAAACATCGTTTCTATTGTTGTCCTGAATGGTGAAATTTCTTCAAGAATCCCAAGCAGTTGTATTTAAGTTGTTTAATGCTGATTGAGTGTCCTGGTGTATGGTCTGGTGTACAATTGCTTGTCAGTGGTTTCTTTTTATTAGTAGAAATATTCTGGCAATTAACTTAAGTTTGCTTTTGTCCTTTTGATGCCATATTTACCTGTATTTTAAATGTTTCTTTAAAAATACTGCATCTGTTGGAATCACAAAGCACATTTGCTATGGAGATGTATTAAGTGTTAGCAGTTTTAGAGTAAATTGAAGTGATCAGTCTAACACTAAAATAATTCCAATCTCCTCCTTATCCAACTTGATAGAAAAAAGAACATAACTTTTCAAACTGCTATACAGTACATTTTAAGAGGCAGTGCCATCACGTAACAATGTGATAGTAACTTCACATTTCTTAAGTGAATATTAGCATCACTTTCCTGTATTAGAATTGGACTGGAGTCAAGACTTGTTCCTATTTGTTTCCCATATATTTGCTTCATGGTATAACACTGATTTTCATAAAGTAAAAAAAGTATAATGTGATTTCGTAGGCATTTTTCTAACCATTGTTTTCCCATATTTGAAAGACAGTGCAAGCTTTCAATTAGTGATCTTGCTTATGTAGTTGTGTGCTTCTGACACTAGCTTTCCCATGCTTTATCCCATTGCTGGCAATGGGATATATATTGCACTGTTAACTGACTCCCAGCTGCAGTTCTGCTGAAAATATTCTGTTAGATTATAAAAGTGCTATCACCTGCTTTTCCTGTATGGGAGGGGAAGTGGCCTACTTTGCAATATTGAGTGTTCTGAAGTTTCATGTCTCTCACAATAGCTATCTTTTTTTTCTTTTTCTTCTTTTTTTCACCACATGAGACAAAGTTTAGTATTCCAAATAAACCTTCATAAAACACGTACTGCTTTAGTCTTAAAGGAGCATGTTCTTTCCATCTTTGCTTTTGTCCCTTATTATTGTTTTCTTGGCATTGGTGTTCTCAGTGCCAAGACAGTCAATCAGCATCTAATGTGAATAATACTGCATCATTAATAAAGCCAAAGTAAGGTTGGATAACTCTTTTTTAATTCTCATTTTGCCCATTCAGCGTTAGAACTGTGTACTGTACTGCTCCCTTAATTTTCGCTGTACTTTGCATGACTATATGTTCTAAATGGATTAAACTTTTTTCTGTTATTGACATTAATTAAACAAGCATGCAGGTTTTGGATTGAAAAGGCCTTCTGGAAAAGCAATAGACAGTATTTCTAGGTCAATATTTTAATCAAACTCAGTGATAAAATTTGTTGATCTGAAAAATTAAATTTTGACCTGTCAAGGCAAACAAACTTAGTGTGCTGAAGTGGCATTGCTTTATTCTCATCTTCGTTTTTTTCTTGGTTTTCCGCCTCTTAAGAAAAGATATTTTGTATTACGTCTTTTACGTGAAGTGGGCAACTCTCCCTCTACCCTGCTAGTGTTTCTATCTCAGTGCTTTCTTCCCTCTACTTTATATCACGTAGTGTTTGTTTTTTTTTTTTTTACCCCTGTGCGTTCCCTCCAGACAAAATATTCTGATTCATAAAATATAGTAGAATTTTTTTGTCAGGCAGATACTTCTGTGGACAGAGCCTGAAGAGAGGCATGCCTTTTCCCTTTAAATTCATCTGAACTGATCAAGCTGACTCATGTTCTTGCCTGTCAGAGAATAGGTGGCATGTATAAATTAATAAAAGATTACATTGGAAGATTCATTGTTGTTTAGTGATTTCCATATGGAACATAATCACTATTAAGCATTGTATGCTTTGATGTAATGTCTTACATTCTTACAAAATGAACTGAAATATCTATTGGAAGTAAATCTGTCATTAACTATTAAAATGAACACGTTAAGTGAGGTTGTGTAGTGCATATTCGCATGCTTTGTGTAACATCCATCCCTTAAAGTTAACCAAAATGCAAAGGACTACTTGCCTTAAATATTCAAGGTGGAAATCCCAAGATTTTTAGCCCTTACTATATCTGTATATTAAAAATGACAGTGGGTATCTGTGACTGGCATTTTTGTAAGTTGATCTTGCAGCCAGTTGGAGGACAGATAAAAATCTTTGTAGTATGATAGTGTTTAGTTTAAGATCGTGTTTTTAGTGTGAGAGAGTATCTTTTATTGTTCTAAACCATGTGCTGAAAAAAGACAGACTTTTGGGTACATCAGTCCGCTTTCAGGTGTGAAACAAAAGCAATAAATTTCACTACCACAGACTAGCTGGAAAGAGTTGCTCTTCTTTAATACGAAGGGCCAGACAGTCAGAGCAGCATCGTAGCAGACAACTACAAAGCACAGGAGGTGTAAGCAAAGTAATAAGGTGACTCTCATTCTGAGTGACATCAAAATTGGCAATTAATCTTTTTCATGGAAATGGATATCTCAGTGATTTTTTTCGTTGTTTGCACTGGATTTAGGATATTTTATTTTTTTTTATCCGAAGCTCATGTTTTAAAGGGGTTTTAAAGGTAATCCTGCAGTCAGTGTTTAACTTGGAAGTTCAGTGTTTTTATTTTAGATTTGAAGTACCCAAAAGCTTGTCTGCTTATTCCTAATGTGCTAGTTAGCATAATAAAAGTTATACTCTGTATCTACCAAATTGGTTTTGCCTTTGTTCATTTGATCATTAATACTACTATAGCATCACTGGTTTAAGACCATAGGAATAATTAGCCTTTTTACTGATCTAATACTTCTGATTTGGAATTCAGACTTCAATTTATTCTGTCCTGCAAAGCTGAAGTTCACTTCACTTTTAAAAGCGTGAACACTATGCAATTTAGTTTGAAACAAATACTCAGTTAGATTTTGATCTTCTAATCACTTGGTGGCAAGGCATTTTGCTATTTGCAAGAGTAATTTTAATTACTGTTCATTCCATTGCTATAGGTAAAGGTTCTCAAAACAGTTATCTTAATAGTATCAGTAACGGTTTCTGTACTTAACACAGAGAATGAAAAGCATGTGAATTGAACCACAGCTTATATTTAAAGGTGGATTCTTTCAGCTGCCTCACTGCATATGGGAAAGTACAGAAGTTTCCACTTGGATAACATATATACATGCATATATGTTCTAAGAAATACTCGTGAGGTCAGTTGGATTCTAATTCCTTAAAGGAATGCGCAGAATTTTGTCTGGAGGTAGGGGAAGACCTCTTTCTTCTTGCAGCTTTGTTTTGAGGAAAATTCCTGACAGAAGTTAAAGCTGAAATGAATGCACCTTGCTCTGTTACTTTTTTTCTGGTTGGGTTTTTTTTCTTCTTTATTTTTATTTCTGTGTTCATGTCAGGTGAAAAAAAAAAATAATTTCTTTGTTTACAAAATGTAACACTAAAGCTATCCCTCCTTAAGGGTATTTTGTGTTTTATGCAAGTACTAACTTAAAGAATGCACAGCCTCTTTCACGTTCATTTGTACATTGCATATTAGTGATACAGATGAAACTGTATAAAGAAGTACATTGCGGTAATTGCAAGGGCCTGCACTTTGTACTTAAGGGCAGTCCAAATACTTACTCCAGAAAAAATTGTTTTGAATGTGACCTAGAAATACTGTAAACATAACTGTTCAAAATTGAAAACTGTTGAATTTTTCCCAACAGTTTCATTCAGTTTTTCTCTCTCCATTTCTGACAGGCCTAGATGCCTTTTGTGATTCTTATACTGTCTCCTGCATGACGGGCGTGCACCATCTTCAAGCTTTAACTTCTCTCTTCAGTACTGACTGCTGTGTTTTAGCAAACCCCTTAAGATTCTTGTCAGAGCTACACTTCCCTGTAAACTGGCCATTCCTTCAGTGCTGGTGTCTTTTTTTTGGTTTTTCTATTTCTGTACACGTGTAGCTTTGCCAGATATGTATCTAGTCATACAAAATGTTATTACAACCATTTGCTGTGTAATACATTAGTAAAAAAAAAAAAAGTAACAATGAACTTTATAAGTAGCTGTTCACTATGGAAAAAAGGTAGCTAAAAGTATCACACAAGGTATTATTGAAATGGCATGATGGTGATCTTTACAGGAGAAAAACAAAACCCGTAACAGTAAGGCATGTTCTCCAAGTGCTTTAAAATGTATTTAGAGACCTATTACGCGGTTAACATCAATATGGAACTCTGGATGTCTTCACTTATGATTATTCTAAAGTAGCATTGCTGTTTAGTCTTTGTGTGAGATTTTAGCAATTATGCTTTTCTCTACTAATCTTGGTGTTCAGTGATTTGTGTATTTGTCTTTCTAACTTCTAATAAACTCACTCCAACTCAGGTGTCTGTCTTTGTCTGCTTAGTAGTACTTTACTTTCTTCTTTTACAATTCTTCTTTCTTAATGACATAGGATTTCTATGAAGTAGGAAGTGGTCACTTCTAATCTTACTAAATTGTTGGGGCTTTTGGTTTGTTTTGGTTTTTGTTTTTTTTTAAAAGAGCAAAATGTTGAAAAACAGAATTGTGGTCAGTTGGAAGCTGCTTTGATCAGCGTAGCAGTGTAAAACATGAATGCAATGTACGAAAAATCCATTTCATCATGTTTTACGTTTTCTTTGGTGAAAGTTAAAATGAAGCATGGGAATTTAACCATACAGGTTTCTGATCAGAAATATGTTTTGTTTAAGGATTTTAGGATTAAACAAACATGTTTGCAAGTATTGTAGATGTTTAGAAAAAATAAAATATTTTTTTTCTGAGACTGATGGAATACTTTTGCTTGGGGCTTGTACTCTGTTAACCACAGTGCGCTCATATGAGATGGTAACATGGTGATGGTGAATTGTTTGGCTTCTGTGGTGGGGTTTTATTAATTAATATGAACTGCGGCTTGAGCACTTTAGAAATCTTTCTTACAGTTTGGAAGGAACCCTTTTGTTTTGGTAAAGTTATAGCTATATGATATTCTGTGTTTAGGTAATTGTATCAAGTATATATTAATAGCAATTTAAAATAATTTTTTCATCAATGAAATGGTTTTGAGCCAGTTTTGGGGGAGGGCAACAAACTCTTGCACTTTCACATTTGTTTAATTTTTTTCAGGATGGCACTGGATCTTTAAAACGCAGTGGTTCCTTTAGCAAACTTCGTGCTTCCATTAGACGCAGCAGTGAGAAGCTGGTTAGAAAGCTGAAGGGAGGAAGTTCACGAGACAGTGAACCAAAGAATCCAGGGTAATTATCTATTCTTAGCTGTACTGGTGTGCCCTCGTTCTGTGCCCTCACTGTAGCCTAGTGCAGTACCTAGGGCAGTGTTTTTTCCCTTTTTACTGCTTTAGCCGCTTGAAGAATAGAAAAGCCTGATGGAATTATTGACAAATGTTAGTTACCTGCAAAATTCTCCTTTTCACACAACGGTGAAGAATAATAAATGTTACTGATTTTTACAATAAAAGCTTAAATACAGTAAACCCACAGCTAACATTCTTGATATAGTTTAATATTCTTGATATAGCTTTATATATTGCTGTGGGTATTAAGAGAATTACCGACTTGAGCCCTTCTCAGTTTCTATTTTTGGAAAACCCAGATTTCAGAGAGCAGAGGAAAATGTTGAAAAACTTGAACCTAGTTGTGCATTTCATTAACATTTTGGCCTCAGTGAAGCCAGTGGTAAAAATTCAAATTTTAATAAGTTTGACTTCTCCCTCTTTCCTCCTTACCATATGATTATGGATTTAGATGTATGTAATATTTCTAATAAATGCATACAAACATTAATCACTGACCGGCAGCTGCAGAGAAGTTGAAATGTTAAAATGTACTGCTCTTTTTCATAATAGCACTCATGGATGTGCTACCCAACATAATTGCTGTCAGTTTTGTGGGGTGTTTTCCCCTTGCTGTGGAAAACTGAAACACGTTTAGTTGACAGAAAGTTGTACGACAGTGTGAATTTGAACTTATGCTTTAAAACAGTTAAATTGGAGAACTTGGAGTAACTTCTGATGGAGCAACTGGATCTATGAGTAAATACAATAGATGGTGGTGATGATGGTAATAGCCGAGACACTGATCTGGAGGCAGGGTCTCAATGTGTTCTTGTAGGTGCTCCAGTGAAGTTTTGCCTTACTGTTTTTATGCGGCTATAAAAATTGTGTACAGCTGCAATACACATAAAATTCTCTTCCTTGCATGTCTGTTTCAAATTCAGCCTGATCAGATTTTTAGAATTGTTAATTAGAATTTCACTCTCAGCTGCCGGATTCTTGATGTTCAAGGTACTAAATCAAACTCAAGGTCAAAAATCCCTTTGTGTTTATTGATAAATCGTTAAGAACTGCCTCTGAGATGACAGATTGAGAATAAACTGTGAGAAACATGTAATTAGAAGAAGGAAATATGTAAATGTAAAATGCTATAGGGAAAACAAGCAAGTGCAAGCCAAAATAGAATAAAAGGGATTTCCTTCTTTGTCTTTAGTGTTAGCATCTTTCTACATTGGTTTTCTGTTTCTGTTCCGTTCTGTCTAGAGTTCATACATCATAGTTCAGGTATATTCTTGTATTAATAGATGCATATATTCATAGCTAATTTTGCATTTTCTCCTTTTTTTTGTGAGACATGGAAAGGTTTTCAGTTTCTTAAAAGCCGAGAGTTTTATTCCTCCTTCTCTGTAGTAAATAGAGCTAACTTTTTCTGCAAGTAAAGTAACTCAGTGATTATAGGTATACAAAATTATGCTTATGTATAATTGAACACATTTGGCTTTGCAGTGTCCTGTAAGAACTCCTCTGCCTTTATATTGTCTGCACGTGGTAGTATTATTTGACTAAGGTAGAAATAATCAGCCCACATTAACATTAATTACATTCTGGGGTCTGTATCACGAGTTAAGATTGCCTCAAATAGAGACATTAATGTGAAACAAATTTGAAAACAAAGCAATATCTTTCTTGCTTCCCTTTTTTTGACAAAATATTCTTGGTTTTTAGATGTCTCTGTAGTTCTTAAAGAATAATTTATTCTTAAAACTTGCAATAAGTGTATTGCATTGACAGGCTTTTATGTAGATACGCACTTTGAATGTGTAAGACGAATATTACAATTTCTGTTCTTGTAAGATATGGACATTTTTTAATCCTAATTTATATTTGCATTTATTATTAAAACCAGCTAAGATTCCTGGTATTAAACACTAGCTTTGTAGATCATGAAGCATAGCTGTACATACTGATACTCCAAGAAACTGCTTTGATTTCATTTTCTGAAGAAACTTTAGTAAATAGAGTTAATTATTTTTTTTTCTGCTTCTGAGTTTAATGAAAGGGATACTTGGTTTTTGTTATGCAAACCTTTGGTTTCCAGTGCGTTTGGTAGCTGAATATTACCGTACTGACATAGCATACATATAAATCGCTTTTGCTATGAAGTCAGCTGCTCTAGGTAGAAGACTTCTGTGCCTCCCTCCTTACCAGTACAGCTCTGTGTTCCCTGCCTAGGTCTCTGTGAAGGCTTTATTTTGAAATTGATTTCCACCTGTTGCTTATACTGTGCTTCTGTAAATAGTAATTGTCAGGGCGGGTAGGATTCTGAATGAGAAATAATCAAATAGAAATACACTAATAGCACCGCATGAGAGACAGACTTAGTTTTCATGTTGTTGCTTGATACAGAGGGTTGAGAAGAATAAAGTGGAAAACTCATCAGGGAAATTGTTTCTTTGAAATAATGCAAAAGCCTTTTTGACAAAGAACAAGTCTCTTAAGAACTGTTCTTTGAAATACGCAATACCTGAAGCATGGTATCAGTTCGTTCTTTCTTTATCATATTTCAGAATTCAGTTCTGTAATAATTTAACTTTGCCTAATTAGTGTTAGGTTTGATTTTTTTTCACTTTAAAAGTTTTGATCATACGGCAGAACAGTTAAGATTTGTAATTTAAAAGTAAAAAAGCCCACCTCTTTCATAATTGCTATTACTTATGCATCAGAAAAACAACTGCATGCTATTTGTGCAATCCTGTTTCTAACATGGAGGGAATTAAAAGTGCACTTGCTAGAATAAAGTTCTTAAGTACGCTGATTTCAAACAAAACAACCAAAAAATCAACCCACATACAAACAAGTATCTCATGTGTGATTAAAAATTCCTCTTTTTTTTTTTTTTTTAATTGGCACTTCAACAAGAACCTAAAAATATGTGTGTAAATTTTTACTGGTGGATATTCTATTTCTCTGGAATGTTTTCCATAAACCTTTATGCTCTTTTGAAGAGTTTTATGTAATGTTTTGTTTGTGTTTTACAGATTAACTTACTTTGGCTTCCGTATATAACCTCTGTTGTACATGTTTCCTTGAATAAAGGAGAGGTGTATACCATGCATGAGTCCTTGCTTTGTTGTTGCTAACACTCATGTCAAATATTTTAAATTGTATGCGTTCTAGATTTTGAAACGTTCAGATTTAATGCTAAGAAAACCCAGTAAGCCCGTGGCAGCTGTTGCCTGTGTTTGTTAGTGTTTTGGCTCTTTATTCTGCTAAGCCTTTGCTTTATGAAAGCATTTAAAACTCGTGCTTGACTTTGACTGTTAGTAGTCTTGCTTCAGTAGAAAGAAAAACTGGTTTAACATCTAATGTGATCTGTATGGATAAACCTTTCCATGTTCTTGGAAGGCATTGGAAACTTTGGATCGGCCAGTTGTCTGTAAAGCTGTAGGGAGCACTGCAGGATTAAGGCCTCATTGTCTTGTGAATAGTTCATTAAAGATATATTCAAAGCCCTCATTTAGTAGTATTGAAATAGTTGAAGAGCAGGGAAAAAATCAAAGCAAACATAGTACATTTCGAGTAATGTACAGACACTTTGGGATAAAGGACACCAGACATTCCTGTTGTAGTCGCCATGATGATAGAAATCTTAAGGCTAATCTTGAATTTCATTCCCCACACTATAAAAAATATTTTTTGTTAAATTTTGTATATGTTTGAGAAATGTAGGTAAATTATTAATCCTCATCTCAAACAGCAGTAGATATTACATTTAATGCAGTGGTATTTTGGCTGTCAGTAGCTCCTCTGTAGGTGATTGATTTTTTTTTTTTTTTTTTCCCCTCATTTGTTGCTTTCAATACAATATTCAAAGGTGGTTGTTGTTACCAGTGCTCAGGGCGTTGTAAAGCCAAAAGCACAACCAGAGTTAATAGCAGCAGCCATCTTGGTTTCCCTAACTTTGCAATGTTTAAAATAAAAGATTTTAAAATGTTTATTGAAATTTATTCTGAAGACTTACCTAAATGAGGCAGAAAGTACTAAACTAATGGTTGTTGTAGCTTTTTCAAGTTAAATGCTGCCTACGTGACAAACTTACTCATGTTTCACATTTTTTTCCTAAACTGTCTGAATGTTTGATGTTTTTGTAAGAAGCTGCATAAAATGGAAACTGAGAATTAGTAATTAAAAATCAATGCTAAGTCAGTGTATTAATTTGATATGCTTTAAAAATTGAGATTTTATTTTGCGTTGAAATTAAATCAGTTGCCTGAAATGTTTAAGCTCTGAGGAGCTTGTAATTTTGGGGGGTTTATATGTAATTTGGAACCGAATATAAACATATTCTATGTAGTTATCTTAAAGGGTATCCCTCAGATCAGTTTTGGGGCATTGTTCAAACTCCCTTAACTGTGCATTGCTCGTTGTTATACTTGTGTTTGTAGAGCTGTTAGTTTTCAGCTATTCTGATTGGTTTATCCTTGCATGTTCACTGTCCTGGTTGCAGCATGAAGCGTGCCAGTTCTCTGAATGTTCTTAACATGGGTGGCAAGGCTACTGAAGATCATTTTCAAGTAAGAAGCCCTACAATACTCTTACAAAAATAGATATCGTCTAGTAGGGTTTGGGACAAAAAGAGTATCATAAATAATAAAACAACAAACCCCTAGTGTTTGGTAAGATCCTACTTCAGTAAGGTGTTTAAAGCATACGCTTAAGGCATCGTTCTGTAACACTTCTGTGAATTATGCTTAATTTTAAGCAAGTGCTTAAGTCCAGCCAGTAAAGAGCATTGGCTTTTACGATCTCATGCAGTCTCTGGCATTGGACCTTCTGACTGTTACAGTGGATATGAAACTTCTGGATTCTTACGTTCTTATAAACACTAATTAAAAACAAACAAACAAGAACTTTTAAAGCCCAGTTACTAAGTACTTTTTACTTCAGCCCCTTTATTGCAAAGGGCTTAGTCACCTTAATTGTTGTACATCATTCCCTTAAATGCGACTTCAGTTGTTTCTGAGGTTGTACAGGAGCAGTCTTTAAAAGGTTGTCTCATCCGTGTTATGCTTCTGCTAATATAAAACCTTATTTTGCGTAACTGTATATGGTGTGCCCGATCGCTGCTTTCCGTTTCCTGTTTTTACCTAATAAGTCACTGTTTCTTATATTGTCAAGTAAGCTAGCAATGTTCTGCATTCTAAACACTGTTGTGCATTTTACTAACACAGTAACTGCAACTAATTTTAGGAAGATAAAATTGCTTCTGTACTAACAAAACTCCACGTGAGGATCTTGGTCACTATTTGTCCTGCCATAGTAAGAAAGCCCAAACTGTATGGCTCTCATCTCACTGTTGAGTGGCATAAAGGTGTCTTAACTGTATTATCTCTAATGAACACACTGCAGAGTTTTCTGTGGTGTGAAATGTATGCAAAATTTTGCTTACGGTGAACTTCAGCAAAAAAAAAAACCAAACAAACAACACAGGGTAAAGCATAATTCCTTGCAGCAACAGCACCCAGGCAAACGTCATGCCCTGGGCGCCTCTAAACTGGATCCTTAGTATATAATTGATGTGACTTGCAGAACAGTAATTTGGTGTTTGTGCGTACACTGCCATATTAAAATTAGTTCTCACTTCTTGTGAGCTTTTCTAGTTCTCCCACTACAGACACTCTTGGCAGTTCCCATAGGTGGGCTCTTGCATTTCTGCTGAGATTTGGGTGAGGATTGTAAAGGCTGCATACAGACATCAGTAGATCTTTTCAGTTTTGCGAGTTGAAAGTTGGGGAAAAAGGTGTTTATTTGAATACAGAAGAGTGTCTCCCTATCCAGCATGAACAAGGCTGGTTCTCCATAGTTCCTTGTATTTGTTTGTTCCTGTTTGTTACAACTAGTAATGTTGTTTATTTGCTTGAACTGTCTGGACATCTGCTTAATTTATTTGTTTGTTTGTTCTCCCCTTCACACAGGAACGAAATAATTGTCTGACAGACTCAAGAGCTCTGAGTGTCAGTCATACTGATTTGGCGCATTGAGATTCTTGGACAGAAGCTAGCTAATATTCCTGGGTGAATAAAGAAGCACTGAGACCTTCAAAGCTTTGGTTCCTCATCATTATGTGTAGGAACACCTAGTTTAGATTTTATTGGGTTTTTTTTCCAATAGACTGCTGGTTTTACTTTTCTAAATAGGAACGATTTTAAACACAGCATTAGTGGGTATTTTCTTCTAAAGGAAAACTATATAGATATATATTGCTCATTGCACTGCTCCCATTCATGCTACTTACGTTGATTTCTTTAATAGATCTGAATATTACAGCAGCCAAAAAAGTGTAAAAATACAAACATATTTAAAGCATACCAAAATGCAAAGATGTTTGAAAATGCTGGCAAAATTAAACGTGTAGCAGTAAATATATACAGTGCTGGAATGAGAAAAGGATAAATTCATGTGCATTACTGTATAAATTCAAATTGAGCATACTGTATCGGTGGGGCTTTCCTTTGCACCACGGATTATTGTCATGTTAGAAACCTTAGCTGGCAAAACAGCACTTGGACACGGCCTACTTAACCACTAGATTGAGCTATTAAATGTTACAGAAGAGATGGTTGGGGTTACGTTACATAACGATAGCGTGAGTAGCGGTACCCGTGGCCATAACTTTGATACTTGTTGATAGAAGTCTTAGGGCACAATAATGGATGGAGATAGGATGGTTCACATTGATCAGGAGGAATGGAAAATGTTTTGACCGTTACCTTGTGTGGTCGACGAATACTGAAGTTTTGGACTGCAACTGTCCCAGAGCAGCAGCTGTTGTTGCTCTTAGGGAAACATCAAGCCTCAGGTTGACTTTCTTGCTTGTCCACTGGAGTTCACAATCCCATTCTCTGTTTGCTGAAAGTGCTCCAGCCTTTCCTGACGCTGATCCCAAATCCTGCCTTTCTCCGGCATAGCTGCTGACAGCAGAAGCAGGCAACTGCGCGCTGGGCTGTTCTGCTGCGGAGGAGCTGCTGTGCAAAGGACCACTCGCATCTGAAGGGCCCCAGCGGAAGCACTTGATGGCCATAAGTGGCAAGCAACGTGTTTGCCCACACGTCCCTGTTAAATCTACTTACGGTTAATACGTATGCTGTCTGTATACAGGACTGCTGCTGGAACTAAGTATGTATGTTTTAAGTATTTTATAGACACTAGTATTTTCCTTTTGCTTTTCTGTAAAGCTTGTAATTTTGTTCATGTTTTGTAAAAATTCATGTGAAGTTGGATAAGAAAGTAAAAAAAAACAACGTGTGTGTACAAATGTATCTGTGGTCATAGTTGTGAGCTGAAAATGCCGAACGAAATTAACTTTGGGAAAAGCTGGAATATTCATTCAAGGTTAGCACCGACTGAAGGAGGTAAAACATAGGGATGTAAGCAAGTTTTAGTATTGGAACAGGCTGTGAAGAGTCATTAGAATTAGTACTTGGTAGAAGTATTTGACTGGCTTTGCATCTGGTTTTAGGTTGTGCTACAATACCTGATGCGAGAAGCTGTGTGTGTAATGCACTTGACTATGTTTACCAGGAGGTACCGTGTTAGCATCTCTTTAAAGGAAGCTGCGTATGGTGTACCTGCTGTAAGGACGGTTTAGAAACGGTGGGATACAATGCTGCTAATATGTAGGAGTTCTAGCACAGAGTAAGTAGTGCAATTCATTAATGAACTCGAGCAAGAACAAGTTGTTGCTCAGTTGTCTTAACAATATGTACTTATATAATGTAGACTCTTGAGTTTTAATCTTTTTATTAAGAGCTTTTTATATAAAAATATACATAATATATATACTTTTTTTTTTTTCCCTAAAGCAAAATGTGCTGTGTGCACCCATTGGTGAATTCGGTTCTCTGCACAAAGCCACCCGGGCTCGCTTTGCACAAAGAACTGCACATCAGGTTGCTGAGCTGGGTGGGTGCTGATGTCCAGACGGGGGGAGGATGGCAGCAGAGCCCTGCCACAGCCGGTGTGTCACCAAACAGCCTGCGATGGTGTCAGCCATCCCTCTGGCCGTGCCCGTGAGAAACTCCTGCTGCAAACACCCCTCACAGTCAACCTGTTTCACGCCAGCACGATGCCACTGCTGCAGGAGTGGCTCAATGGGCCGGGTGACACACGGCTCTGCAGGGCTCAGTGTTTCACTCAGAGGCCGTTACAAAAGTCTGACTTCCAAAAACCACCCACAAAACTATTTAGACACAGAACTGATTTTGGTAATAAGGAATTATTTAACAGAAATTGAAGTATGTGTTTTCTACATTCATCTTTCAACTTTGAAGGAAAATTACTTTTGCTGCCTCTTAAAAAAAAAAAAAAAAAAACCTTCTGTAAATAGCAATAAAATATTTAACCATGTCAAATCACAGTGTACATTAAGTTTTAAAATGCAAGATCATGGTATGGTGATAGCGAGGGAACTTTCTCGTTTAGGATTGTACTGTTGGTGGCGTTACTAGTACTGTGCTTTTACATGTTTTAAGCCTTTATATAGTATTTTAAAGCATGCTGGAAGACTAAATCGTTGAGCTGCTTATTAAACAATTCTTACATTTAAAAGGTTAATTATTTTTTTTTCAGAGAAGAAACAAACTTCACGACTCCTCTAATCCATAAATGATAGACAGGTCCTTACGGTTATGAGCCACTGAGCTGTTCGCAGTTTACAGTCAGGCTTCTTATTGCATCATGAATTAATTACTGTCAGGACACGGTTTGTATACATTTAAATTTCAGGTGTCCTTCTCATTTGGCTCTTATGAAAGGTTTTCTTTCTGAATTTCCTCTGTTTGGGTTGTAGCTAACAGTCTGCATAAAGTATAAAACCAAAATACCCAAGTGTGTAATTCTTGGATATCTTCAGCACTGAACTAAATCAACAGCTCTGATGGAACAGAAAACTAGAAGAGACCTTCAGAATTGCCAGACATCTTGTTAGGAAAACCGCAGCCTCGGTAGTGCTATTTGGGTTTTAATTTAGCATGTTTGTCCTTGCCCAGAACTGTGAGGTTGAACTTCGTTAACAACCTAATAAGGGCTCCAGATTAGGCCAGTTCCTCGGGACTCTCCTACAAACAGTGGCTACTTCTGGGGTACAGAGCCAGCACGGGTCGCACATAGGATGAATCGCAGGTTGAATTGTTACTGAAAGATGCCTGTTGCCCTTCTGTCTTCTCTGGTTTTGCACTAGTCTTTAGGAATATTGGCAATATTTGTTCTTGAGTTTAGATCTTCTTATTGTAAAACGCAACTGGTTCATAATTTGCTCCTCTTTTAGAGGAATAACTGATCTATTGCTGTGATGTTTGTGCTTGCAGTACTGCAGCGATGGAAACAATGCAAAAACAATTGGACACATTATCTACAGTTGTACCTTTTCTTAAAACAAACAACACACCCCATGCCCTCCTGAATGGTAGTAAATTAAAATGGTTTTAAACTTGAGAAGTATTTGTGCTTAAATTGTACCATTTGAATCCAGTAATTTTGAAAATGGTGTGGTTCTGTTGTAAATATATAGTAAAAGGGGCGTGCAGTGCTTCGTTCAAAGTGTGTTTACAATACTTGATGAGTTCAAGTTACTTTAGATTTTATTATGCAGGTCATGTATTTTGTCTGAAAGCTGCTAAGAGAATTGCATTTTTTGGTAATGTTAGCCTGTACTGAGAGAATAAATGTTAAAAGACGTGATGCTGTGAAGTTTACAATTTCCTTGTAGCAACTTTACATTGTCACAGACTTATAGAAGTATTGGTATAAACATTGGTTTGTTGGGTTTTTTTCCAGTACTTTAGCATTGAGGGGAATCTTGAACATCTACATTTGATTATTCCCTCCCAAACCATTGGCAATAGTCTCAGTACACTGAATAGTCAAGGGCAGTAGTTTAAAAAGAAAAAAAAAAAAGCCCAGAAGAACAAAGCAAGCAGCAAAACAGAGTGCCACCTTCTGACAGAGGTCAAAAGATCCGCGCTGTTGTGAAGATGCTTATGTTCATTGTGAAGTTGCAAAACTGTTCTTTAGTTACGGCTGCTTTTAAATAGGAAGTATTTGGAGAACTGTGGTTGGAAGTTCATTTAATGCTCCAGCTCCGTCAGAAGCAGCATCCAGCTGCTCTGACGGTTGTGCTGGCACACGCAGTTGAGAGAGACACTAAAAATTGCATACAGCATGGAACGAGCATAGTGAAGGCATTTTTCAAAGCAGGTCAGTCCTTAGGCTCCCTATATTTATACTCGAGTCCCAGTTCAAGCATGGGAAGTTATTGCGTCTTCAGTTTTAAATTATGTAGTAGAAGCATGAGACAGTAGCGGTGGTAGGTTACAGTATAATTAAGTCAGACGAGTTCCATGCAGTCAGAAATGGTATCTTCTGTTTTCTAGGGCCTGGTTTTAAAAAAAAAAAAAAAAAAAACCAACCAAAACCCAACAACAGCAAAACCAGAAAACTATTTGTAATGTCAATGTATCCTTTTTGAGGAGAACTTCCCCCCCCTTGCCCTGCCCTCATATGTGGATTTCATGTTTGAATTTTTTTTTAAAAAAAAAAATAAATCTTTGAGGATTGGCTTTAAAATGCTGTGTTTTGATCTCCGTGTGTAGTTCCTGCTTGTCACAGCTATGGATGAAATCCTGCTCAGAGGTCACCTGTTTGTCTTACCCCATAAAACTCTGTTGAAAATAAACTTCCACAAATGTTACTTGTAGCAAATAGCAGTAAGTCACTGTGATTTCATCAAGAAACTCGTAATGAGATTGTTTAGAGTGTTTTACTACATGTTTTGTTCACAGATCATTTGTGTAAATTCCTTATCTTTACCAAGCACAAATTAATTTGGTTCTGCTTTTCCAAAGCAATGTTTCCAGAACCCCCTGTGAGCTTTCTGCTGAAAAAGGCCTCTTCAAATACATCACAGATCTGGAGATTAATCTGAAACTGTTTAAAAGTTTCGCAAGTGACATTTAACCTTTTTTTTGCGAAGCGTAGAAAAATATTTAACTGTGGTCTTACTGGATAAAGATGATATACTTAATACATTCTAGAATGTAAATCTTTGTAAAATTTACTTCAACGTTTTCCTGTATAGAAACAAATCTCAGCTGTCAAATCCAAAGATGAATAAAACTGTATAAAGGGAAGGTTCTTCAATTGCATTTATTGAAACTTAAGCATGTTTCAACACTTCTGACACAAGGCTTCAAAAAGGGCAGATGCTTTGCTCAGTCTTCGTGAGGGTTTGCACCCCCAAGGCTCTACTACCATCAGATGAACAACGTTCCAGATTTCTGCCTGTGGCTGTAAGTAACTAAAGAAGGGGTGGAAACGGCAGATAAGGATTCAGCTGCTGCGAGTGGCTGACTGTTGACTGTAGGCTGGGGGGGATCAGTTGCATTGTAGAGGTTGAGCGTTTGTGTGTGAGGATGCACTAGGAAAGGGCCCGTAACATACTCTGCCTCAGATTTTAGCCTCCGGCTGGGGAGGTAAGTAACAACCAACATGGGCAGTGACACTCAGGTAAGATTTTATTTGAATTTGCTGGTAAAGTGCTTTTCGTCAAGTAAACTAGAACTCTTTAACATGTCTGTCTCAGTCCTGCAAGCAGTCAGGTTGCAAAAAAGCTATCAAAATAACTACAAGACACAGCCTTGAGATGTGTACCTGCGTGTTCTGAACGCAGCTCACAGTGAGGCAACCTCCTGGGACCGGAGCCTGGGCTTTAATGAGAATTGTAAATGAATGTCAGGGTAGGGATTGACCGAGTCCCATTAATCGGCTACATCCATCTGTGGCTTTTTTATTTTTTTTAAATCAAATCAGTACAGTAGGATGAGCAATAGATTGGCTAAAGTTCCTGTCCCAGATACACAGGCCAGCAACGGAAGAGAATAACTTGAGTGTTGCCTGTCCTGCAGTTGTTTATCTTAATTAAAATTGTTAAGGAGGAGGCATGGACCTTAAGGATTTGAAGACTGAGGTAGCCGTGCCCCTGAGCTACAGCAAGCTCCCTTTTTCCTTAGAGTACACAAAGACTTCTAAGCTTCATCCTTGCGTTTTATTAAAAAAAAAAAAAAGGTCATTTTCAAATACAGAGAAATAAAGACATTTTAGAAAAGACTTAGAGGCAATTTGTTACACTATTTGCACAAGGTCCCCTTAGATGACTGAATGGATCTCGGAAGGCGCTGAAACCAACTCCTCCTCCTTTCTGCTTGCGTAGAGTTCCCCTCCTTCAGCTCCAAGGCCTGACTGGGCCTGTTCTCAAGAACTTCCCTACGGCAGTCACGCAGTCCCTGTCTTCCTGGGTCTCTTTTCCTTGCATCATGCTCAATTGTCCTCGGAGAATTCTGCCAGAGCGCTCCAGCTGACCCAGCGCAGAGCTAGACAAAGCTGTGCCTTTCTGCTACCCACCTGCGTGCTTCCACGAGAGAGGGTGGCTGCTGTGTCCTTAGAGAGCGTTAGCAGGGGCGAGGGGAAAGGCAGAGAAGGCTCTTTCACTAATACAGTGAACCCAAAGAACATGGAAGGTGTCTGGACTTGCCTCTTACCACTGATCATCGTTCCTCTCAACTTGTATTTAGGGAAGAGATTTTATTGTTTAGACTACGGAGAACAAATGCTCTCGTTTGCCAGAAGAAAGAATTGAGCAATGTAACTATGCAGAAAAACATAAGACTTCTTGTTTGGGCAACCTGAGGAAGAGGCGAAAAAGGGGGAAATCTGAAAGCTTAACAACTAGGCGATGCAAGTAAGTACCATGCCCTGCTAAAAGCAGTCACGTAACATAGCCAAATAAGGCCTGGGGCCTTTGGAAAATGTGCCTGAGAAACTTCATCTAGCTTGCTTTCACACCGAGTGCAGCAAAAAAACGACTAGAGAAAGCAGATGTCATAGCAGTAATCTGAGAACAAAAAAAAAAAAAAAAATGTGCTGAATAGTGCAAAGATGGAAAGAAAAACATGTAAAAGCTTTTAACAACAAACACCTGAGAAGAGCAATAGCTCCATGGATGGATGAAAACAGCTAAAGGTGCCCTTCAGAAGCACAATGCAGGTAAGATCCTAGCGGTAAGGACAGCAGGTACCTGACGGAGCACTCCAGAAGCTGATGAACGCTGTTCAGAGCCAGCAAAACTCAGAGCTGAGCAGAGTAGCAGGAAGAACATGAACAGACCCCTTGCTCTGAACCAACCTGGTGACGGCTTCAGAGACGGGCAAACACAAGGAGGGGTTGGGGGCATGTGGTTTCTTGTTTTGTTTTTTTAAATGGAAGAGGCTAAAGAGGCTTTTGCTATGAGGGGAAAGACTGGAAAGCAGGAAAAGAACCATTTCACAAAAAGTTGTAGAAGTTCTTTGAAGCTAGATATGCCCATATAGTACAAAAGCAGTACAATTCTAAGCCTTACAGGAAGATGTTAAAAATCAAGTGTCTCTCTAGTGTCTTGGGGTTTTGGGTTTTTTTGAATCCTAATATTACTAACAAGTGGTTTTAAAACAGGATAGCTGCTTTGTGACAAAGCTGCTTTGTGTTATTTTTGACGTTCTACAGATAGAGGAATGGCTCTACTTAATGGCAGCATGGGGCCCAGAAACATCATCAGGCAATATTAACTGGCTGAATTTGAGTCCCTTTGGGTCTAGAAACAGAGAACGTACACCATTGCAGTAAATGCTGTTTCTAGATTAGCATGCTATTAAAAAAAAAATCAGAAATCAGGTCTCCCCTACCATGGGGATTTCCACATCACGCTTCATTTTGTGGCCTCCACCTCTCCACAGCTTTACTCTCCTGCAGAAAACTTATCTCATGAGGAAAAGCTGATGAACATACATCCAAGCATAAACAGATCTTCTTTCACAACGTAGACAAGGCTTAATGTATTGTCTTACCACCATTTATGTATTTCAGCATCTAGAAGAATTTAATTTTACTAGTAATTCTAGAAAAAAAATTTAAGCAAAGTAGTTTTGATACATTTTTGGAGCAGGACGCTTTACTATGCAGAGGATTTATTTTATTCCTTTTACACCTTCCAATTTTACTGTATAGTAGCAAAAGGATGGAGGGAGATGGGGAGCAAAAATTACTTCTAAAGTCCTCACACTTCCAGTGTGGTGTGATGCAACTCCAGTTGATTGTTCCGGTTGTGATACGCGGCTGACCATCAGTCTCATTAGCAGTTGGTTTGCCCAGGTTATTCCAAGTGCTGGAGAGACTCTGTTACCCACTGCACTATAAAGACAGCATTACAGATTTCTGCATGTATTAATTTAATATGAAATATCTTGATTTCTGTTATAAAAAAAAAATTACATTGAAGATCTATAGAAACATTTCTTCCAAAGACAGAGATTAGAGGGTATACTTACAGAACTAGACACTGGGTTCTCTCTATAGCAAGGTGATAGTAGGAAGAGAAGTGCTTTTATACAATATAAATCTTCCAACTGCAGCCATGGTGAATACCTGCCTCTATCTTGACGGGTCCCCTCTTGTGACAGGAAAATAGCAATGGGAAAATTTTTATATGTTTAAGTATTTGAAGTGTGTAACTGTTGGTCCTGGATGGCATTCAAAGGTATATTTCTAAATGTTGAGTAGATAAACACCCCTATGTATTACTTCTGACCTAAAGTTTAAGGGCTCTTTTTTTTTCCTGGAAAAAGTGCAACCTCTCCAGTAAAAGAATTACAAGATAACCGGGGGGGGGGTGGGAATTGAATCTTGCCCTTGTTTTCTGTCAGTTATTGAATTTGGAGAACGTAATAATTAAGATTATCTTTAGGATTCAAACACAATGTTAGTATTTTGGTGTCAAAAGATACTAATTTTTTTTCTTAAGCAACTAACAAAACCAACCCATAAGGTTTGGTTGCTATATTTTTTCTAAATGGATGGCAAATGCACTCAGTTATACGAGAGACAAGAGGAGATGCAAAAATACCCTTGTGTAAGCAAGTGCACCAGCCATTAACTCCAGAGAATTTTCCCCCTAACTTGCTGATTAGGGAGTACCACATAAGATAGGTGATGGTTTCTTCCACTTTACAGCCTGTTAGTTACTGCTGATCTGCAGCAAATCCAGCATTGCTGGGTAAATGCGCTACTGCTCTTCATACGCTCTGGTAGTTTATACTGGAGTTATAAAAACATGTAGTGGTTAAATGCTGCTGTGTTTGACACCCATACATTGCTGTTGTGGATGACTTACCTACAACTGCACTGAGCAGCTTCCGACTCGCTCACTGCATCCGTCACCTAAAGCAGAAAAAAACAACATTGAAGTTGACCTGTAGTTATGAATTTGTCTTCAGGAAGCAGAAGGGCAGGAAGCCAAGAAAATCCAAGGTATTGGATCACATATTAAGGCAAGTTAGAAAACATGTATTATTTCAAGGCAAACAAGAAGGGAGTTGTGAAATACTATCTGAGTTTATAGTGCCACAACTATTTACCTAGCTACAGCTTATATGTATTTAACTACGACTAGATGCTTAATTTGTTAAAAAAGAAAAAAGGCCAACAGAAAACCACACCCACCCACCCACTGTTCCAATGCTGTACCTGTAGATAAAAGGTACTGAAGCCCAAATCTCCAAAAGGTGTCCTGTTCTCACAGTGATTTCACTACCTTTGAAGGCCTGCTTAATGAGCAGTTTGCCTTCGACTACAACTTAGAACAATCCACACCTCTTGACTCCCTCAGTTGTCTTTTAACGTCAGGATTCTTCCACAGGAGCTCTTCATAAAGTACAACAAATTAAGTTATAGGTACTTCTCTAAATATAATGTACAGAAGGGATTATGTTACAGCTATAATCTTCCTCAGTGTTATTATATTCACAGTTTATTTCTGTAACTACTGACTTGATGTAATGAATCCCCTTCCATTAGAACACAGTCTTGAAGGACCCTTTGTTAGCAAGTGGTCAGACTGTTGTCGTTCAGTGTCAGACTGTGACCTCATCATTGTGAGCCAGCACCAACCTAAGGCTCCCGTCATGGGAAGGCCGATCTAAGAACCTCTCTTAATTCACTCTTTTCCTTTTCATGCTGAACTGTTCTAAGGTAGAGACTGGATAAATCTAGATTTGTCTTATCCTTAAATCAGATCATCTTTTGCCTTCTGGATGGGTCCTCAAAACCCCCAGGAAAGAGGCAACTCCCTTGGTTGGCTTCATAGCATATAAATGCTGAAACACACAAACCTTTGCTTAACAAAGAGCAAAATCCAAACCGTGCTTCCTGAGGAGAACAAACTGTCTTTACCAATACCAAAAACCAGCAAGTGATTACAGGAAATCTCAGTTTTCCTTAAAAGCTAGCTGAGCCTAGGAAAGATTATGTAGGAAAAAGTTGGTTAAAAAATTAAGAGTGACTTGAGGCTGAAATTTAAATCCTACTGAATCTTAATGGGAATTTTCCTGAAAATAAAAGCACTGTGCATGGCTGAAAGCTCTTCAAATTACTGCTATGTACAAATTCCAATACACTCCCTTCCAGTTATGGTAGTAAATGTAAGGTTTTTACACACTGCCCATTCTGCAGTCCCAGAAGTCCTCCTAGAGAACAGAAACAAATCAAACAAACAACAGTTGACTTGACATTTCTAGAACCTCTTATTTCCCAATATAAAATTCTTCTTGTTTGTGACTTCTCAAGTTAACTCTTCTCCCTACCCCTTGTTTTCTGCTGTGAGAAGGAAACCTCAGGGCTGAATACTTCTTCATTTGATGGCAGGGCCTTCCGCAAAGGAAGTTTCCCAACAGTGGCCCGTCTGCACATTTACTTACCCCTTTCTCAGGCCACTTTCCAAGTGTGAATGCTTCATCTCCAGCATTCATACGCTCTTTTGATTTGTGATTAGACTAAAAGCACTGCCATGCCGCTTCTATAGCATACTAGTATTGTCTTGTCTAATTTTCTCAAAAGAATATTCTCTTTGACTAGTATCATCGTGGCCTTTTCTTGATTGAGCCCGAGTCAGCTTGCGTGCATTCTAATGCTTTAGTAACCTCAGCAGTTACACAAAAATGCTGAGCTACACAAAAATGCAGTAAAGTCCCTGGTCTTTCACTTTCTCCTGTATATATAGAATATAACTGCGCATGCAGAGTTCCCAGAGCAATCCTGCTGGCGATGACATTTGAAGATGATAGCATTAAGAACGAACTCTGTTAACTTCAGTTTGATGCATTGTGCAGTTGCTATATCTATTTTTCATTAGCTTTAGTGGACAACCTTTGAGAACATTAACAGACAATAAAAGCTTAAATTATATTCTTGAACTTTGAGAAGTTAAAGTTTACTAGTTTAAAATATACCAGTTAAAGGAAACTTCAGTTTCCATCAGTCATTAATACTCAGTTGATAGTGTTAAATACAACATCGTGATGTTACAGTAGGGGTCTGCTACAGGCCACCTGACCAGCAGAGCCAAGCAGATGAGGCTCTCCATAGGCAGGTAGAAGTGGCTTCACGTTCACAGGCCCTGGTCCTCGTGGGGGATTTCAACCACCCTGACATCTGCTGGAGGGACAACACAGCAAGGCACCAGCAATCCAGGATGTTCCTGGAATGCATTGATGACAACTTCCTCCTCCAAATGGTAGAGGAACCAACAAGAAAAGGTGCTATGCTGGACCTCGTTCTCGAAAACAGGGAAGGGCTGGTGACCAATGTGAGGCTCAGGGATAACCTTGGCTGCAGTGACCATGAAGCAATAGAATTTAAGATCCTCAGGGCAACTAGGGGGATATATTCCAAGCTTACGACCCTGGACTTTAGGCACGCAGACTTTGATCGCTTCAGGGATCTGTTGGCCAAAGTGCCATGGGACAAAGCTCTAGAGGGAAGGGGGGCCCAGGACAGCTGGTCAGTATTCAAGGATCACCTTCTCCGTGTCCAGGAGCAAACTATACTGACAAAGAGGAAGGCAGGAAGAATGCTAGGAGACCTGCCTGGATGAACAGGGAGCTCCTGGACACACTGTCACACAAAAAAAATCTTTACAAGGAGTGGAAGAAAGGACAGCTAGAATGGCGGGCATATAAGGAAGCTGTCCGAGCAGCAAGAGACCTGGTGAGAAAAGCTAAAGCTCAGTTAGAATTACATCTAGCCAAGGAGATCAAGGGAAACAGCAAAAATTTCTGTAGGTACATTAATGGTAAGAAGACAACTAGGGAGGGTGTGGGCCCCCTCAGAAAGGAAACGGGAGAGCTGGTGACAAGTGATATGGAGAAGGCCGAGGTTCTCAGCGACTTCTTTTCCTCAGTCTTCACTGGCAAGGGCTCCAGCCACACTCCCAGAGTCACAGAAGACAATGGCAGGGGTTGGACAGAACCGCCCATCATAAGTGAAGATCAGGTTTGTGACCATCTGATGAACCTGAAAGTGAACAAGTCCATGGGACCTGATGGGATACACCCACAGGTACTGAAGGAACTGGCGGATGAGGTTGCTAAACCGCTCTCCATTATATTCCAAAAGTCATGGCAGTCTGGTGAAGTCCCCACTGACTGGAAAATGGGAAACATAATCCCCATTTTCAAAAAGGGAAAGAAGGATGAACAAGGGAACTATAGGCCAGTCAGTCTCACCTCCGTGCCTGGTAAGATTATGGAGCAGATCCTCCTGGAGGCACTGATGAGGCAGAAGAATAACGAAGAGGTGATTGGGTACAATCAACACAGCTTCACCACGGGCAAGTCGTGCCTGACAAACCTGGCAGCCTTCCATGAGAAGGTCACAACATCAATAGACAAGGGGAGAGCAACTGACGTCATTTACCTGGACCTGAGCAAAGCCTTTGACACTGTCCCGCATGACATCCTGGTCTCCAAGCTGATAAAATATGGGTTTGATGGACTGACAATTCAGTGGATAAAGAACTGGCTTGACAGCCGCACCCAAAGAGTGGCTGTCAATGGGTCCATGTCCACGTGGAGGCCAGTGACAAGTGGAGTCCCTCAAGGATCAGTACTGGGACCAGTCTTGTTTAACATCTTTGTCAGCGACATGGACAGTGGCATAGAGTGCACCCTCAGCAAGTTTGCTGATGACATCAAGCTGTGTGGGGCAGTTGACACACTGGAGGGAAGGGATGCCATCCAGAGGGACCTTGACAGGCTGGAGAGGTGGGCCCATGCCAACCTTATGAGGTTCAACAAGACCAAGTGCAAGGTCCTCCATCTGGGTCGGGGCAATCCCAAGCACCGATATAGGCTGGGCAGCGACTGGCTTGAGAGCAGCCCTGAAGAAAAGGCCTTGGGGGTGCTGGTGGACGAGAGGCTCAACGTGAGCTGTCAGTGTGCACTAGCAGCCCAGAAAGCCAATCGTATCCTGGGCTGCATCAGGAGAAGCATGGCCAGCAGGTCGAGGGAGGGGATTCTCCCCCTCTGCTCCACTCTCATGAGACCCCACCTGGAGTACTGCATCCAGTTCTGGAGCCCCTACTACAAGAGAGATATGGACGTGCTGGAACACATCCAGAGAAGGGCCACGAGGATGATCAGAGGGCTGGAGCACCTCTCCTATGAGGACAGACTGAGAGAGTTGGGGTTGTTCCGTCTGGAGAAAAGAAGGCTCCGAGGAGACCTTACAGTGGCCTACTAGTATCTTAAGGGGGCCTACAAGAAAGCTGGTGAGGGACTTTTTAGGATGTCGGGTAATGGTAGGACCAGAGGAATGGATTAAAACTAGAGATGGGAGAATTCAGACTGGATGTTAGGAAGAAGTTCTTCACCATGAGGCTGGTGAGACACTGGAACAGGTTGCCCAGAGAGGTGGTGGAAGACCCATCCCTGGAAGTTTTTAAGGCCAGGCTGGACGGGGCTCTGAGCAACGTGATGTAGTGGGAGATGTCCCTGCCCATGGCAGGGGGGTTGGAACTAGATGATCTTTAAGGTTCCTTCCAACCCTAACAATTCTATGATTCTATGAACATCAAGAAATCTGCATACACAGATTTGCCGCACCCCAGCCATTTATTAAATGGTCCCTATAAAACAAGAAGCAATTTTGATGTCATACCTGATTAATGCACATTATTGGAGTCCTGAATCTGGTGCTTAAACTGTGAAGCTGTGCTCCAAACGTCTGCAAATACCGAGCCTTCAGAACAGAATCTGAAACTCCAAATTCGCATCGAAACAAAGCAGCAATAGAGTCTATGACCACCAACCGCACCATACCTCTGGCGAGCAGTAGGGAAATCCTCTTAGTAATGCAGTTGTGAAAGGTATCCTACCACAAAATACAAACAGCCAGCATTAAAACAGTTCAAATAACTCTATTTGTAAAATCAGGATAGTAACTACAGATATCATCGCTGAAACACAAGCTGATGGAGTTTCTAGAGTGAGTTTGTGGATCTTTAAGTCTCACTAGTAACCATTTTTCACAACTGTCTTGTGGTTTTACCTTAGGAAAAAAACCATAAAGAGACGATGTACAGTTATCTGCAGCTCTGACTTAAATCAATTATGTACTGCCATTTCAAAGTCTCAAGAATGCAATACCACAATCCTAAACCATTCCTACTTTGCAGGAGCGGTTCTCACTGAAACACTGAGGACTTGAGACTAGCATTAAATATTCAAAATAGAAGTTAGAGACCACGCTGCTGTTCCACTAATGACGTATTAACAGTAAAATACATAGTTGCTACATCAAATTCGTACCAATCAAGAGCCTTAACTTGAGTAGCTGCAACTTATATCCTCCCTATTACAAGTTTTACTAATTGAATATTTTGAAATTACCAAACATTTAAATCGCAGGAAGTTTAACTGATAAATAATTTGTAGGGTGCAACTTCTATCACATAAGAATAATAGTATTAGTCAGATGAAAGGTCCTTGTAGCCCAGTAGCTTGTCTTGAACAGTGTGGTCTATGGCAGCGGAGTAGAAAGGAGAACAAGGTCATGGTGACACTCTCAGCGTCTGGCCCCCAGCAATTTCAATGTTGGCAAAAAAAGCAATAATGCGAGAGTCGCAGTTCTGATTGTGCCACTCTTTACATCTAAGTAGAGGCTCACAGCTAAGAGCTTACATGCATCCAAAATTGCATATAACATGCTCCAGCATTCCACAGCTGTAAAACTATGCTGTAATTCTCAAGTCTGAATTACAGTAAAATCTATTCTAAAAAATGAGCTGATTTTTACAAAACAAATAATATAATATCAAAGGCTTTTTTTGTTGTTTTTTTTTGGTGGGTTTTTTGGTGGTTTTTTTTGGGTTTTTTTTTTTTTTTAACTGAGGGGAAAAAATTACTCCAAAGACTATACGACTGCTTTCCGTTCTGGAAAATGGATTTATTTTTTTTTTGTTTCACTTACTGGTGTATCTACAGGAACCTATGTTGCATTTCAAACACTTCAGTGTTTGTATGTGGTCCTGGTTGTACAAGACTCATTCTTTTCAACTGAATACACGAACAACTGGATTGTTCAGAATGAAGGAAGTAAAAAAAATTTTTGATGTGAAAGAAAATACAGAACATAACTGTGATTTGGGTTTCTACTTCAGTCACTATAATCTGCCTATCTCTATATAGCGATTCATTCTATATATACGGATACACACACACACAAACTGAATCTATACATAGCAATATATGAATTGTAATAATCTATTGTACAGTTGCTGGACTTATCAGTGAGTGTAGCGTTTTACTTTTAAGGGTATTTTAGAGAGATGCACATACTACTATAGGGTGATTCTCACCTTTTTACAATAACATACTCTGTGGCTTCCAGAAACTACAATTAGAACTTTAATTAATATTTCCAAATGAAAGGGACATAGAAAAAGTAGCTTAGCTGCTGCCTGGACCACGCAGTGAACAAGTGGCAAGCACACTGATGTAAAAGATCTTCTTACATGTGCAAACTACGATTAAAAACCCCCAACAATTGGAATGATTTAACAAGTGTGACTTTCAAGCCTTGGAGAACTTCTGACGTTCTACCAAGAAAAAGCATATTCATGGCTACTTTTATGCTGTGCCATTACCAATTCCAGGCATCATTTTTTGTATCCTTTCCTCCCATCTGCTTAAATGACAGTTTAACAACTCTGGTATTACTCAGGATATGCACAACCTTTTGCATATATATTTATATCCCATCTCCAAATTCAATGAAGATCTCCCTAGGAGCTGCAGTAAAACAAGTAGCAGTTAAGTCTACCACATTTTAATAAACATAATGACTTAGAAAAATCCACTACATGATTCAGTCTAAAAAATATTAATACTTATCTTTTAATATCTTTCATAATAGTAGACTGTAATAGACAGTTCTCTAGCAGCAAATTGCAGAGATTAAGTAGTATTCATTACAGTATTAAGAAGTATTCATAACAGATCCTAGTTCACTTTTAGCCTTTTGAAAGATCTCCTGGACCAAAAAAACCACCGTGGTTACTGGATTATATATAATATAATATATATAATATAATACAAATAATATAATAAAAGACAGTGTAATAATTATGCATTCTTAATTTGTGCTACTACTTACTAGGTCTGCCGCATGCTCAACAAAAATACTGTTTCCAAATTTGATCTTCTGTATGATTTCAGCTGGAACATCTGCACGCAGCTTATGTTGTTGATCTATGAGTTGCTGCAAACGTTTACTTGGGAATGCATCTTCTGTACAAATGTAGACAGCTCCTAGAATCAAGGAAACCACCTCTATTATTACAACGGGGCTCTTACACATGCAGTTTTCTTAACAGCACAAAACCAAAATAATGCAGGCTGCACTCAACAGCTAGGCATATGTACCTGGAAATTTGTGTTACTTTTTTTTTTTTTGCAGACACACTGAATCAATGACGAAAAACAAAAAACCCACTCCTATGACTTTCCTGTAGTTGCCAGGTCCTTTTTTTTGGTGCCTGCTGAAATAATTGGATTTTTGTACTCTCCACTAGGTGACACTCGTTTTGCACAGCTGTGGAACACCTGACTGCCTAACTTGGGTGATTACTGGCATCCTTAACTTGGCCAACCCACAGAGCGATACTGCATAGTCTGCCTGGTTTTGGTCACAAATCCACAACATAGTTTTTTCATATACTATGAAAAAAATTAATCCCAGCCAAAATCAGTACAACTAGTTATTTTGACTAATTTCACTCACTGTTTTCAAGTTTTTTGTTTTTAAATTTACATATGGGGGGTACTTATTGCCACAGTTTGTAAGCCAGTTTAAACAGGATCACTCATCCAATCTCAGCCCAATTAACTCTTCCCGAAAATGGCACATTAGATAAAAAGCATTATACTTCAATCACATTACTGTGAGCAACGTCTATATATTTTTACTGTGGTTTCTTGTTAACAAGTATGCTCTACTGCAGAGAAAATTAACCATACACATCAAATATGTTGGGGTAAAAAAAAAAATAAAGAAAATACATGCAATATTTTCTATATTAAAAAAATTGTTACTGTTATTGCAGAACTAGCCAGAATTATCAGCTAATGCTTATAGGGTTATATCTAAGGATTAAGTCCACTCACTAAAGTGGCTGAAGCTGCTAACAGAGCTTGGCAGCTGATGTGCTTGGCAACGAGACATCCTGAGCATTTCCACCCCAATGGTCCACCCCTACGCTGGCTCTCCAGGGAGTGGAAAGTCCCATTTCCAGATGCAACTTCCAAATCCTCTATATATGCCACTGAAAAAAATATGAAACTATATCCAATAGCAGAAACTGAAAGATCTCAAGACTGGATCAAGTAAAAATTAATGGTTACTTTATCAATGAAAATATTTTTCTGATGGACACCTGTATAACACAGGGTATTGAATGCTGAGAATCTTGTACATAAGACAAAGATGAGCCTAAGCCTGATTTTCTTTAGGACTAAACATGCATCTTCAGCTTAACTCCCCAACCCCACCATAAATTCTATTATTTCATACATGAAACATTTTTTAAAATTAAATTATTTTTCCAATACACAATCTTATTTTTAAATATTCAGCTTTCAGGTAAAGCAAAATAAATTAACCCATGCACACTAATTAAAAAACTTATCTTTGACAGGTGAGAATTAAAGATGTTCTTCAATTATTAACACATGGAAAAATACTTTATCATGATCCACTCCTTCCACAGGAGGTACTGAAACGTTCCCACAATTTCTATTTCCATTCTACCTAATAACTGGTTCATATTATACTTCAGCTCCTTTTTACTTTCCTTGGCCTGGCAGCCAAAAACATTTCTCACTAGACTATTCAGTCTCCACTCTCAATTCCCCAGTGTCATTATGTATATACTTAGGTCAGAGGGAACTGAGGGTTGTTAGCAGTTTATACCATTTGACAGTGAATAAGGACGACAACAAGGCATTAGTAATCCGAGCAGTCATAATCTGATCATGATTCCTGAACATATAAAAAACTAAGAAGTTGAACCATTAATATTTTCCTGTACTTTTCCCACTATTTTTTCTAGCATTTGGGCAGATGGAATTATAAATTTTAAACTGCAGGCGTAAATGTTGTCTTTGTCAATTACAACTGAAGTCATACACAATACCTGTAGACACAAATGAGCCCATATACAAATTTCCACCAGCAAAGAAGGAAAATAAAAAAAGAGAAAATGAGTCCACAGTTACTTGAATCCATTAAATTTACAGTGACACCAGCAGCTTGGTGAATACTATCTGAATTTGTACAAAGCTCAGGCAAGGAAAACACAGTAGACTATTAATTATATCCCTTAACTGCTTAAGGCTTTTTAAACAGCTGATTATTAAACAGTTAACTAGGTGAACCTTGACTAGGTGAACTTTCTTGACTATTTCCCTAGGTTAATTTCTCCTAATTGGGCTAAATTTTCATATCACTCTCCAACTCGACAGTGACAACCGAGTATCAAATAGGCAGGTGAGTATCTTTGCTAAGGGCAGTTCATGCATTCCTGATCAGATTTTCACTTTCACGATTTCTAGAGAGACGGTAAGTCAAGAAAAATTTCCAATCACAAATCTGGCATTATGTGCATCTAGCACCAATACTCACTCAGATAAGCCAATTATGTCTTGCAACACTTATGCCACAAAACTGAAAATCATTATGGTGCAAATTCAAACCCAAGTAAACAAAGAAATAAGAGAACCCTACCATGATATGCAGCTTCCTTAAGCCCACGTGGTTTCTGAATTTCATGCTAACAAAAGCTATGTTAACTTGTGTTAGCATAGCAACTTCACAGTTCCTTAAATAAAACATTCTGGGCTTCTCAACTACCATTCTTATTCACAGATGATTGCCATTGGCACAACATTGCCCAATCCTGAAAGACAGGGATTTCTTTACCATGAATATTGGCTTACAGAGAAATTATTTGCTTTCTGAAAAAATGGATCTGCTTTAAGCAGTATGTCCCTTGTGCTCTCCTTGGTTTACTTAAAAAGGATGGAATGTTCATTTCTTGAGACCTCATGGTTGTTGTTTTTTCAAATGCAGATTTGCATTTCTAGATACACCAGTGCTCCATTGATTAGATAACTGTATTTCGATCAAGAGTTATTGCAACACTGAAGACATTTCAAAACAGAAAACCTGAGAAACTTGCTGAAAAAAATACATTTTTCCAAAATTAACTTATCTGGAGAAAAATAAATGTTATTTGCAGATAATTTCAAAACAGTGATAGGAACAAACACAAGGTAAAAGCAGAAGAGTATAAAACAATCAAGCAATCTTACTGTATTACAAACATATACGCAATTGTGGCCCAGTTTCACATTGATACCTGATGAACAAGTAAATCGAGGCAAACAAAATAATCTCACAGCTATTATACCCATAGGCAAAAAAGAGCAGCTGGAGAAGCAAAGATCTGGTCCCCTCTGCTCCGCTGGTCCAGCAACCTAGATTTAAAATTCCTGGTACACACTGTCCTTTTCATAAAAATAATTACAGCAATTTTAAAGTTCAAGTGAATGTATTTATTCATGTTACTTTTTAAAATTATTTTTTGTTAATTATGAGGCAAAAGCACTTAATATTCATATATCTTTAAAGATAAGTGAATCATCAGAACCTAAATAAGAAGAGGAGACTAGCACAACACAAACAGAAAAGCCCACGGTGTCTTGTGATTTACAGTTTATGAGGAAGCTGTCGGCACTAACAGCAAGTGGGGAGTCAGGGTAGTTACCAGTTTTGAGAAAGAAGCTAAGAAACACTCTTAAGCAGTCAGTCATTGCTAGTGATCTTATAAGCATCTTTCCTCACAGGCCCACAAAAACTAAAGAGAAAACAGCTATTTCATCAAATCGCAGTGCTTTAATCCTAGTTAGTTAGGCTGATAAAAGTGGTATACTGGTTGTTGACCAAAAAACATCACAAAACTGAAAGAAAAAACAAAACAAAACAAAACAAAAACACTAACGCACCCCCCCCCCCCAAGAAGAATGAATTTTGAGTCCTACGGACATATCTGTTGTGCACCAAACCAGCACGTTACCAAGAATCAGCAGCAAACTTTTTTCTCTAATTCAGAATTCTAATATGGAAATATATTTGTCACATTATATTAATGTATTACTTATGAATATGGGCATATAAAATAAATTCAGCCAACATGCAATTGACCATAACTGACATTCTTAGAATGGCAGAAGGATAACCTTGAGGCAAAGAATGTCCCAATTTCTTTGTTTGCTGCCAGCCTCCTAGCATCGTAAACAAGATTTGCACTAAGTCAAACGAAGTAAATACACAATAAATCTATGCTGTCTCAAGAAATGTATTTCAGCATCACCAAAGAGAAGTTTCTAGCCCTAGAAAAAACACCCCCCCCAAAAAAAACCACCTACAAAATAAACAACCCACCATAATTTTAAATCATTAGCAATGTTTTAGCACTGAGGTTAATCTTCTATTGGTAGTGCTAGAGTTCTGTGATAGTTACTAAGCATTGCTGTTCTCCTCAAGTTTCCTAAAGAATGAAACTCCTCATAACATAAGCTTTTAATTGCTGTGTTTCTTGTAAGAGACTCAACACAACCTGTATTTATAGACTGCAGAGAAATCAAGTTTAATTTTCTAAGTGCTATGCAAACAGTATCTGCTGCTATGACTGTACGCAGTCTAACATATGGCAAGACACCACACAGAGTACAGAACTGCAGGAATTAGGATTGATCCACTCCCTTAGATCTCCAACTCCAGTAGAAGGACATTTCCGCCTTCTATACCTTCAAGATTCTTAAAAGTTCTGTGTTCTCAACCCTTCAGAAACCCTCTGGTTCTCTCACAGGAGCATTGATATGATGGCCATTCTATCCCAACTTCCATGAAACACTTAAGAGTGGGTAGATGGGGACCACAGACACGACAAAGCAATCACAACGGCACCAAGTGCTAGGTGCATAAGAAACTAAAACAATCTTCAAACACAAGTAATGAAAAGACTTGACATTTTGTAGCCCTACAAGGAAGACTGTAGTCTGGTACAAGAGACAGGGCTGCCATACAAAATATATTTGCTTCTGCTGTGATTAATGACGTAACTTAAAGCAAAGTAACGTAAGGCTAATTACAGCCCTTTAAGCAAGATCTTCATTGGGACATTCCACGATTTTTCCACATGGGTGGATATAGTACAAGAAATAAATTAAGTTTCCCCACAACAAACCACTGAGCTGCCAAATTAAACCCAGCACTACATGGAAGGAAGAGCAAGATCACAGCCAAAACACACCTAAGGCAGACTACCAGGAGACTGAATTCTCAGAAGTGACATGGGTTTCCTCCCTTGCTACGGGAGTATAGAATACTAAAAAGAATAAATTAGGAGTTAGAGTAATGTGACAGACAGTTAAGAAACCATACTCAAATCAAAGAATAAACCTGTGTACTTTGGCAGGTAAAATGCCTGGAAAAATCCCAGGCACAAAACAATGTTAACTTTCTTCAATTATATTTCCACCAATTTTACTCTGAAAATCACTATAATCACTGTTATCAAACCAAATATTCTTTGAAATTTGAAACCCCTAAATAGGGAATATATACCATATACCCAAGATGTTTGTGGAAAATTATGTCACAAGCTGTTTTGCTGTGGTTGTCACCTGAGGACTCAGTAAGTAATTACAACAGCAGTGCTTTTCATATCTTGTTTGAAAGTGTGTCTGGTTTAACCCACAGCAGCAAGCAGGTAAACAGCAGCCAACAGTAATTTTGTATTAGATTATGTTGTGATGCAGGGCACATGCACAGCATGCTTTTCTCTGTATGAAGATGCATTAGTAACTAACTGCCTTACTGCTAATGCTGTTGCAGAAGGGCAAGACGTGCACTGAATACATGCACCTACTTCAGTGCACCGATGATGTTCTTAAAGACAGTATATTCTCTCAAATGACAAATTAATCAATATTTACATTTCAGTACTTACCAGACTCTAATCCACCGTATTTGTAAGGATACTGCACACAAAGGCACAGTTGTAAACTAATCTGAGTCTTCCCAGCAGAACTTTCCCCAGCCATTTCTGTGATTCCCACTAAAGGAATGCCACCTTTTAACAAGCTATCTAGTACTGAACATCCTAGGCTTAGCTTCTGGCGTTGGGAGGTGAGATGATCTTTATCTTGGTAGAGCTGAAGTGCTGCAGGGTTTTGGATTTTTTTAAATGATTAAAAAGAAAAAGAAGAAAAAAGAAAGGAGCATCATTTAGTATCTTTCTAAAACACAACGATACAAAATACAGACTGTATATCAGGTTTATATCTACATGCATTTATATCTACATTTATATGCTTTCCAATTATGGATTTTTCCAATTCAGCTTGGTCTTCCCCACCTCCCTTTCCCCACAGGGCCTACTAACTGATTGCCTGTTCAAAAATTGAAAGATTACACCGAGCCCTTTCCTCCTTTCCAATGATTTTTCCTTTCTCTGCCTCTAAGGAGTCTCTACGGAAAGCTACACCCTGGGAAAATATGACCAGCAAGGCTCAAGCACAGCAATTATTGAAATGGAAAGCTATAGCAGACTATGAAACAGTGTACCAGGCACCTGGCCAAGGCCTGAAGATATATGCAAATCACAAGAAAATAAATTCTGAGTACAGAGCTGCCACAAAGCATTTGTACAGGATTAACTATTAGGTTTGGAGCTATTAGTTGACATAAACATCTAATTCCAAACCAAGCCTCAGTTTATATAGTTTAGAATATATAAATTTTTCAAATAGTCTTAGTCCAAAAGGGAGAGGGATTTTTTCCGCCCCCCTGTAATCCGGTTTTCCAAACTGGAGAATCATTTTGTACTGTTTCAAGCAGGCTTGATCCTGAAGAACGACACCCATCCCTGTCCTTCTGCCTTCAAGGTCTCAGGGGAGCTGTCCTTAGGCTAGTTAAATAACTCACTACAGCACCTCACAACTAAACTAAAAAATTCACAACTAAAACACTTGCCTTTTCACGTTCAGAATCACATTACTGTGTCAATGACGAACCGAAACCTTATTTTATCCCAGTGACTGTATTTTAAGATTTAAACAGAACAGTTTTTTGGTATTGACTATATTACCTGTAAGCATACTATTTCTCCTCAGCATGTGAGAGACTGTTTTCAGTAAGCATTGTATATCTGCACTGGATAGTTTCATCAATCTTTGCAGGTCTGCTCCAGAAAGATTTAAAATCTCTTTTATTGATTTTATGTCAGCTGAAATTAGAAGAATTTTTGTAAATACTTTTGGCTAGATTACAGTCTTATGCACAAAAGAAAAGTTTCTCCCACTTTCTACTACTCATTTACTTGAAGTTTACCTGAACTGCATTCTTGTGAGCAAGGCAGGCAACATTTACTTTGAATGTATCAACACATGCTATAAAATTGTTTGGTAAATTATTATTGGAGCATGGGAAAAACCCATCCCTTCTAATTATTCAAAAAACTTGCTTATGAAATAATTACAATTCTAAAATGTTACTGTACATCTACAGGCTTACACCCACAAACGCACAATTATGTAAAGGAAGACACAATGGTGACAGATCTATTGGCTAGACATCATCAAATTAAGTTACCTTTCTTAAGGGCAGCAATTACTTTAGGGTTCAAGTCAAACTGGTCCCAGTCCATTTCCTGATACAGCACTGGAGTGAATTATCTGTTATTAAAGGGACTTTTATCAGATATATATGCAACAAAAAAAATAAGAACCATTCAACATGAAAAGTTTGTAGAAATCTTCTTTTGTACTTTTAACAGTATATTTATCAGTTATCGTAGAAAAACAATGATTCAGCACATTGGCAGAAGTCTTCTCAGATGGCTGTTTACATATAACCTATGAAAGCGTTCAACTAATAATACTGCAGAATTACTAGTAATTTTAATTGCTTGTAATTCCGCATAGTGCTTTTGCTCTGGATTGAAGTTCGCACACACATTGGACAGTTATTTCTATCCTGACACTCTTTACACAAGCTTTTCATTTTTAAATAGAAAAGAAAAAGGTCTCACATATGTGCAATTTGGAATGATCCAGTACTATTCATACATTGGATAATCAAATGTATTTTGATTAGCTATAAGCAAATTTAATATTAAAATATGAAAATCACTTTATCAATATTAAACACTCTTTTTAATACTTTGAAACACAATAGCTTAGCACTATAGCTGCCCAGAAGGAGTACTGTGAGGTTTGTTACTATTAGTTGGATGATCTTTATGAAGGATTCCAGTGGACACATAAGAGTTATAGAAGAATATATGACTTAACGAACAACCCCCTTTTTAACGTGTGGGGGTGGGGGGTGTGGGGAAGAGGTTGCCATGGGTCCTGACAACAGAACAAACACAGGTGAAGAAACAGGCATTTTTAGGCAACGCTTATTTAAAGCAACATTCTGACAAGTGCTGTAAGTCGAAACTTACTGAAATCAATCATGATGATGACAACCTTTGACTGGAAGGACTCCAGGCCGCTCCGTACATCCCGCTCACACGCAGCCGCTCCATCGCGGCCCCTGCCCGAGGCACCAGGAAGAGGGGGAGACCACCGGGAGCCAGGTACTGGAAGGCCAGGCGTGTCCCAGGGGCACACTCCTACCGATAGAGCCGGCCCTGCTGAGGCGGGGAGTGGAGCGGCCGAGCCCGCCCCGTCGCAGCACCAGCCTGGCGACCCCCGGCCCTGACAAGAGCCGCCTCACAAGCCCTTCGGCGCGGCCCGGCGGAGGGACACATTCGCACACCTCCGTCACCTCCGCTACGAACCCCCCGCCAGAGCCGCCGCATAAGGCCGTAGCCAATCGGGGAGCAGCTTGCCAGTCGCGGGCCAATCAAAACTCCTCAAAGCGCCCGCTCCGGAAAGGCAGCCAATGGCAGGGCGCGGCTCAACGAGTGGGCGAGGCGATATCCGCTCGGATAAGAATCCCTTCCGCGGGGCAGGGAGTGGTGCAGTGTTCGCCGGTGGCGCGAGCGGCTCGGTGGGCCCTTCAGGGCCGTGGCCAGGTGAACCCACCTGCTGACTGGCTACCACGCTCCCTCCAACGCGGAATACGGAGGCGTAACTGATTTCCGGGTTGCGGGGCTGGCCGTTGCCGTTGCGCATGCGCCGCCAGCGCCCGAAGTAGCGGGGAAGGACCAACATGCCGGCCTTCAGCCCCTGTCGGCACGGGATTGGCTGGGAAGTCCGGAGCCAGCGTTCTATTGGGCGTCTGGAGCGGGTGGGCGGGGACTGGCGGGTCGAGGCTTCGGTTTGGGGCTGGAAGGGCCTCCGGGACCGTCTTATTCCACCCCCTGCCCGGTACAGGACACCTGCCGCCAGACCCGTCTGCCCAAAGCTCCATCCAGCCTGGGCCTGAGCACCTCCAGGGATGGGGCATCCGCAGCCTCTATGGGCAGCTTGTTCCTGTTGCCTCACCACCCTCACAGTAAAGAATTCTTCCTAATTTCTAATCTAAATTTACCCTCTTCCACTTGGAAGCCATTACCCCTCATCCTATCGTTGTAAAAAGTCCCCCCCCATCTTTCCTGTGAGCCCCTTTCAGATACCGGAAGGGCCTCTAAGGTCTCCCTGGAGCCTCCTCCAGGCTGAACAACCCCAGCTCTCTCAGCCTGTCCTCAGAGCACAGGTGCTCCAGCCCTCTCATCATCTTTATATATATCATAGAATCATAGAATTGTTGAGGTTGGAAGGGACCTTTAAGATCATCGAGTCCAACCTTTAGCCTACCCTGACAAGAGCCACTTCTAAACCATGTCCCTCAGTGCCCCATCTACCCTTTTTTTAAACACCTCCAGAGATGGTGAATCCACCACCTCCCTGGGCAGCCTATTCCAATGTTTAATAACCCTTTCAGTGAAAAAATGTCTCCTAATATCTAATCTAAACCTCCCCTGACGTAACTTGAACCCGTTTCCCCTCGTCCTATCACTTGTCACCAGGGAGAAGAGGTCAGCCCCCATCTCTCTACAACCTCCTTTCAGGTAGTTGTAGAGGGTGATAAGGTCTCCCCTCAGCCTCCTCTTTTCCAGGCTAAACAACCCCAGCTCCCTCAGTCGTTCTTCATAAGGTTTGTATATATATACACACTTTGGATTAAACATCATTCCTGCACTTGGCTCCGCTCTGGTTTTGGGGCAGGAGCAATAGAACTAATCTTATACAAGAAGCCTTACGAATCTAATTTTGCTTTTTCCTCTTCAGTATTTGCCATTCTAACAATGTTTTCTCAATACAGCAATCCGATGCAAAGAGCAAGCAGCCTGGTCCCGCCTCAGCTCCAAAGGACCAAATGGGTAATAAACAGCAATATTTACCTCAAGAGCTGTCACCAAAGATGAAGTCTCCTCTCTGCCAGCTTGTGGAATCTCAGGTCCGTTTAAGTTCAGTAAAACACCTTCTGCAGGCAGTTGGTCGTGGTGAAGACAGCAACTAGTGTTTCTTCCTGCATCATCGTATCATCTCTCTTCATCGGATAACAAATCTGTGCAAGCCCTCTCCAGAGGAAATTTTTACTGCATGGTGTTTTCATGATTGTCTTTTAATTTTACTTTGAGGTAAATAATGTCTCTGAAGTAGTGACTACTAAGCATAGTGTGGGAGCACACAGGTGAAACCCTGTAGTTAACTGGCCTGGTTTGAGCAGCACAGGGCTCATTTTTCTTCTAATGCTTAGGAAAACTACACTTTTAGCAGATTCTAGTGTCTGAATTTGTGAAAATAGTTACTTTCTAGACAGCTATGGTATTTGGATTTCAAGGTCTCAGTGTTTTCAAGTTAGCCAGGTGCAGGGATGAGGAGGAGCAAAACACAGGCACTTGACCCAAGATGGCCAATAGGATTATTTCATACTATGAACATCACATTTGATATAAATTAGAAAGTTTGCGGATGAGTTCTCTCTCTTCCATGATGGCTCCAATTCTGAGAACTTCTTGCCCTGCTGCCAAACCCCTGAGCCCTTCCCTTCCACCCGAAGCCATAGCACTCGCAGTGTCCAACGTTTGCTGTCCACTGCTGGGAGTGCACACCTTCGTACTGATAGAATTGGCTGAGTATAATGCTTGTATATTTTATATTCATATCATGATCAATATTGGTTCTTTAGTGTTATTAATTTGTCTAGTCTTATTCTATTAGATCTGTTCATATTTCAACCCTCATGTTTCCTTCTTTTTCCCAATTCCCCTTCCCGGGTGGGGAATAATTGTCTAAATGACAATAAATTGTTGTGGGTTTCTCAAACCATAACATTAACATTCAGAACAGATGTTTCTGCTTAATTCTTTCAAGAGAACTAAGAGAGTTGGCCAGCAAGCTCCCAGATTATTTTCGCGGATGTGGGGTAAATCTCAGAGTTGTGGTTTAACCCCAGCTGCTTCCTCACCCTCCCCATCCCAAGAAGGGTAGGGAGAAAAGGAGGGGAAAGGGAATAAAACCTCATGGGTTAAGATAAAGACAGTTTAATAGAACAATATTAGAAAAGGAAATGAATAACAACAATAATAATAATGACACAAGTCACTCTCAGCACCTGGTGAATCAGCACTGTCCTGAGCAGTGATCGTGCCAGTACCCATCCCCTGACTAACCCCGTTTATATACCGAGCATGATATCTATGGTATGGAATATTCCATTGGCCATTCCATTGTTCTGTCTAGGCTTCTTCTCAACTTCTATGGGAAGCTGAAAAAAGTCCTTCAAAACTATAAATATCACCTGGCAACAACTAAAATAGTATGTATTATTGACATTCCTTTCATACCAAATCTGAAACACAACAACCACTAGAAAGAAAATTAGCTCTGTCCCAGCTGAAACCAGGACACTCAGTTCTTGCACGTGAGAACATCTTGGTCAAAGCAAATCCCTGGCGTAAATTTTGTTCTGCCATTCACCATTCTCTCTTTCTCACATATCAAAAGTGGAGTTTGGACTACAACAAGAGTACGCTGTGTATTTATTCTGAACAGACTGCAGAATTTTACTGCTTGGACAAAACTATAATTTCTGTTATTAACAGTTTTTTTTCACATTCAGTTAGAATAACTAGATTCCCTGTTCTCTGAAATTACTGCATTACATGGAAGAATATCCGTCATGTAAAAGGATGAATGTCAGGTCTTTTTCAGGCAACACTAACACTGCAGTGGGCAGCAGGGCTGCCTTAACACAAACTACAACTTGTAGCCCTTGAAGCTGGGAATCAGAGGCTACTTTTTCAGTGAATCTCCCATCAGGGCATAGTCTACCCAACTAATTTTTGCCAGGTGCTTTCTATTAATGCCTTGAAGCTTCCACTTTAATGCTTTTTGAGAGGAGTGTTATCTAGTTGCTCATAGACCTGCCTGCATTTAAGCTGTTCACCTAATTGCAATGTTCCTTTTCCAATTGTTAGATTAGAACAAAGATGAACGTGCTGCCCTGAGGCACATTTGCTAGTGCAGGAACCCCAACTGTGGAAGAACTGAAAACTTTCACTGTCCAGCTGGGAGACCTAAGCCAAGAAGCAAATGTGGTGCATACACAGGTAAAAATGGCATGTCCTAGCACTGGAAAAAATACCAGGGATTCTAGACACAAGACACTGTTTGGGCACTGGGAAACATAGACAATAATCATATTGTTGCAAACGGCGTTCACTGTAGCGTAGTTTTTGCATCGGGTATGGACTATAATGTAAAAATCAGCTTAGGATTTTGAGAGGAAACATTTCCAGTTTCAGCTATGATACTTCTGCTACCTGAATCTAAAGATTTGGTAGCGTGGGTAGAACTCCTCAAACTGTACAAAGCAAGGAGCCTGTGAATGATTTCAGTAAATCTGCAGTCTTGGAGCTGACAAGACAAATCGTATTGCTCCCATTCCTGAGATTAGAGACCTGTAAGACCACAGCCACTCCCAATACATAAAAGGTCATTGTCTCAACTTTGGCCTTGACAGCTCTAAATATTACATGCATGTAACTGTCTCATCCAAGTCCGTCCCTCAGTATTTCATTAATTCCACTTAATTATTAGCTGACTGAACCTCTAACCTTATACGAGTGAATAAATATTAGCCATGCCTTGGGTGAAAGTACTGAAAACCATCTCCTGGTTTCAGCTAGGAAAGAGTTAGCTTTCTTTCTAGTGATTGCTGTGAAAGTAACATCACTAATGCATATTGTTCTAGTTGTTGCTATGCAATGTTTATACTTTTCAAGGACTCTTCTCAGCTTCCCATAGAACCTGAGAAGGAGCATAGAGAGAACAACGAAATGGCCAGTGGAATCCGTACCCACGATTTCATTCTCAGCATATAAATGGGGGTTGTCTGGGGGTGGGAATTCATGATCACTGCTCGGGAGGATGTGAATTCACCAATTTACCAGGTGGTGGGAGTGACTTGTGTCATTATTATTATTGCTATTTTCCTTTTCTGATATCAGAATACTGTTCTATTAAACTGTCTTTATCTCAACCCACAAGTTTTTTTTTTCCTTTCCCTTTCCCTTCCTTTTCTCCCTCTTCTCCCTGATCTCCTAGGGGAGAAAGGGGAGAACTACGCGAGCAGCTGCATGGTCCTAGTTGCTGACTGGGGTTAAACCACAACAACCCAGCATAATGTGACAGAGGAATTCTCTTCCAATTTGGACAGAAGATTGTTTGGGCTGATTCTGGCAATCAGCTGGTGTCTGAATAACGTGGAGGAGATGTTAAACACCTCAGTCCTCTCCACTGAAGAGGCAGCTGTGCAGCAAGCTCTGTATGAGGTAATTGTCCTAAGGCATCCAGGGAAGGAGAAACCCCAGTGGATTTCTGTTACAACAGAATATATACGGCCTGATACTTCCTGTCTCTTTTGCTGGCATTTTTCAGGAATAACCCCACTAAACTATTTGATGTTGCACAGATTTGGGCCTATGGCTTTTAACAACAATTATCAGCTTGAGTCTTGCTGCCTTTTAGAGGCAAGAGTCCTTGGACAGAGACCATTTTCACTCATTATCTTTCTTTTAACCGTTTGGAGTCTTTCTGTCGAGCTGCAAAAAATTCACTCTGAACTGAGTGATAAAAAAGGATGATCCAAAGTCTATTAGCTGCGCTGGTGGGAGCACAGATGAGTTCTGCGAGTACTTTAACAGCTTGCAGGCACGGCTGGAACAAACGTAAGCTACCGCTGCTTCAAGGAGCAACTCGGTGAAAGCTGGGCTGGATCTTAATGGCAATTATCAGGTACTCCACTGCCAAATGCATATCTTGTTTCATAGCATCTGTGAGACTTGTCAGTCTTAATGCATTTGGGTTACAGATGAGCAACCTATAATGGGCTTTCTTTTATTTTTTTGGTACTAAACAAACTTGTCTTGGCCTCTCAAGAAGCAAGTTAATTTTGCTGACCTACCTTGCTCTAAGCTAAGGTAGCTTAGAGGCCTTGATCACAGTAGAAAATTTGCAGGCAGAAAGGATGGAAGTAACCTGGGATCAGCACGTGCAGCTACAGGCTAAAGCAAGTTTCAGTGTGTAGGGATGAGGCCAAGGAGGGTTCCGTATATTCTTTCTGCTGCTGTATTGGCTCTGGAGAGGCAGACTTCTTCCCTTTTGGTGCCATGTCTGGCACTGGGCTACTTTTAGCTACGTATTGGAGTTTGATTTGACCCTTTGTATTTACTGCTCCTCTACATTTTGTGCCACAGTAGCAGAAGCCATAGTTTTGCAAATTTGCATTTTTTGGTTCTTTTTTGGAAAAGCACATAATGAGAAACTTTTCTATAGATTCTTGTGATTGGCTAAATGTACTAGCTATTGCTGGAAAATATTCAGATCAGGTATTTAAGCTGAAGTAAGAAAAGAAAAGCCTGGTCTTTGAAATACAGTTCCCAATGTCCAGCAAAACTCCAGTGTGCTCATCATCTGCAAGTCAGCCTAGCTCTGTACTGCTGAATAATAAAACAGTTCCTTTGAAGAACACTGGGATGCTATCTCCAAACGGTAGCAGGACTAGTCTTGTGGTGTTTACATATGCAGAATCCATAGAGTCTGTCCATCCATCAGTCATCAGTAATGGGCTCATTTTCTGAGAATGACCATGGCTGTTATCTGGCCTTTGTGTTGAGCAAGAATATTTGCCCTGAAACTGAGGATCAAGAATAAAGCTGTCAAGCATGGAAGCTTTATGGCATCTGCCTCTAAGAACACCTATGGGTGCTCTTCCCTTCTCCTCTCTCTCTGGCTGCTGCTTTAGTGTCTAAGGAAAGATCCCTGAGTGACCCAGACCTGAGGGCTGTCTTCTCTGCTGGCTGACATGGCTCTCCATCCACTCATGTCCCAGACATCATGGGAAGGGCCAGTTTCTCTGCGACAGGAGTGGAGACGGCTCCCACCGACTCCACCTCCACTGCAGGAGTTGGTCAAACACCAGAAACCTTGTCCCAGTGCCTCTAATAGTTTCACCTGCATTGTGAATGGTCATGTAAACAACAAGGAAATATTTTTCTCCCCATCCATACCTTTTGCATTCTCAAGGGCTGTGATAAATTGTCAGGCAGAGAAGAATGTGGTGCACAAAGGAATTGTGTCCAAAGTAATTTATTTGTATTATGAGCATTCAGGCTTTGGCTCACCATAAGAACCATTGTTTGCTGCTCAGAGCTACTTAACTGCTTTGTTGTTTGCATTCTGTTTCAAACACAGACCTCTGGGCATCTCTAGATTGGCACCCCAAAATTCAAGTGTTTTGTCCTACAGGACCATTAACAGGTGCCAACCCTATACCAGACAATATAAGGGACCTACTATGGATGTATGTGGGCCAACTTGTAATGGTGAAGCTACCCTCCAGTGGCATTGTACCCATCACCCTGGCAAAACCCAGAGGCTTATTTGCCTGGGAAGCCCTGGACGGGAGCAGAAAACCCCACCGTATTAGTGCTCGGTGGATAATCCCTGACTTTTAACCCCAAAGCCTAGTTTCAAAGGCCGAGGCCAGCTCTGTGTTTTCTTACAGGAAAAGCTTTGATGCTCATGCTGGCAATGGTGACAGTGACCAACGGAAACGACCAGGACTTGGATGACAATCTGGTAGCAAAAATGATAGTAGGATTTGCCCGAATGATGAACTTAACCTCTGTAATGGTTTGCCTACCCACACCCGAGTCAGCAGGAGACCCTTTGCCAATCTTTGTGAAGAATGTTAACGTATCTCTGGCTCTTGAGCTTACATGGAAACAGTATAATAGCTATAGCTGAGAGAGAAAGGGATCTGGAAGGTACATAGTTAACTAACTGGTCATCCAACGTGATATAATACTAGCTCAGAATAGGATGCAAAATGTAATTATACTTTCCTGTCCACCAGTGTGGCCACGGGTGGAGTGTAAAGGGTATTGATCCATGCTCCAGTATTCCATGGGGAACTACTAAATGTAATATGTGATGGTATTAGATGCTCTTTATCATTGTCTTTGTGCTCCTAGGGTCTGTCAGCAGCATGAATGCTCTTTGCAGTAACCCACGCCAAAGCACCTGTGTGCAGGTGATACGGCTTCCTGTTGCTTTCAGGTTCTTCTGCTGACAAGGGAAACATGCCCAACCAGAGAAAAGAAAAAAACACTCCCTGCTCATGAGGAAGGGAAAAAAGCTACGACTGTGGATTTTTTTCTGATGTAATATTTCAACAGGATTAGAGAAGATACATTTCCTAACACCCCACCTCGAGACTGTACAAACGATGCCCCATGTGCCATGCCAAGCTCTAATTTACATTCCTTTGCCAAAATTTGATGGCCACATCATTTGCAAACTGAGCGATTGTCCCAAATCCTCCCAAGACAACACGTTGAACATAGGCCCTTCAGGCCACAGAACGGACGTGCTCTCCATTCTCCAAGGGTTTTCCTTTTGAATCACTCTGTACCTTGTAGTTTAGTAACTATTATGAATTATAGCGTTATGCTTGCTCTAATACCTCCTTGCTGGGGAAAAAAAAAAACCAACCCTTTTTTTCTTCCGAGTACATCCTAGCGAGGGAGAACACGGTGAAAGACACTGCTTGTAGACCCAGCCTGTTACGGTCTCCCTACAGCTCACTCAGGGCGCCATATATTATGGGGCTTGTCTACAGCAAGAAACCTTAAAAGTCAGCAAAAGCAAAAAAAGGGGCTATGGAGAAGGAAGAGATCACGGGACTATTCCCCTTCAGACTGTGCTAAGAGTCACACAGCAGCTCCTCACTGAAAACACTAGATGTAAATAGTTGGACGCTATTTTGTTGCTGGTGGTTTTTTTTGACGATAATAATTAGAACACATTCTGAGGCACAGAACTATTTAACTGCAGGCTAGCCGGCCCTAGCACACCCCTCCATGTGCCTTGTGTAAAAGCCTGCCACGCAAAGCTCCTATCCTGAAATTCATGTGTGCAGTACTTTCAATCATTTCTGCCAATTAATTACCATGAAACGTGAGCAGTCAAGCCCAATGAATCATCATTCAGTTGACCAACTTCACCAGCACTAAGCAGGACGACCGGCGGCGGAGGGACACCGGCGGAGCAGTACCACTTCAGCGCCCACCCCCGCTTCCGGGTTTCGGGGCCGGCCATTCCCGTTGCGCATGCGCCGCGAGCGCCCGAAGGGGTGGGGAAGGACCAACACGCCAGCCTTCAACCCCCGTCGGCACGGGATTGGGTGGAAAGTCCGGAGCCAGCGTTCTATTGGGCGTCTGGAGAGGGTGGGCGGGGCCTTGCGGATCGCTGCTTCCCATTGGTCTTCCGCCGTGCCCGTTCCGCAAGGTCTAGGTGGCCATTGGTCGGCGGCGCTGCCAGTCCCAGGGGAGCGAGTAGCGGCGGCGGAGTGTAGGGGGGGAAGATGTCGGGCTGCGAGGCCCGCGACGCCAAGAAGCTGGTGCGCTCGCCCAGCGGGCTGCGCATGGTCCCCGAGCACCGCTCCGCCCGCAGCCCCTTCGGCTTGGACGAGCCGCCCTGGGTCCCTGACAAGGAGGTATCGGTAGGGGTGGGGGCGACACCCGTTCTCCCCCGGGGGAGGATCCCCGCCGCCTCAGGGGCTGGGTCCGCGGCAGTCGGAGCGGCCGGGGGGCTCGTTGCCGCTCAGGGGGTGCCGCTCGCCGCTGGGTCGCGGGCGGAGGGCCGCGTTAGCCGGGGGGGCCTCGGGTGACTGGCCCGCTTCTGCGGTCCGGCCGGTGCTGAGGGTCGCGGGCGGGCTCGGCTGGGCTGGCCTCGCCTGGCCTCACAGACTGACCGCCGCAGGGTCGCCCGGGTCTGGCTTTTGAGTTGTAAACCACAGTTTCTTATTTCGCTTAGATTAGTGGAGTGAAAAGGACGGGACTGTCGCTCGTTCTTCGGGGGTGTGTGGCTCTGTCGCCAAAATCAGTGAGGAACTTAAATGAGTTAAAAATGTAGCGAGCTTACGCAGCATTAATGTTTAGTGAAGCATTCCCTTTAAGTGCTTATAAAAGTAATTCTGAAGATCAAGTTGTTTTAAAAAAAAAAAAAAGATGCAAAGTATTAAGGCAGTAAGGTTAGAACAGCCCTTCCGGCTCCCAGTGTGAATGTTCTTAGCGTTAAACAAGTATTGAACAACTTTGACCGTTTCAGTCAACTTTGTCTTTATATACTTTTCAAGCAAACTTGTGATGTTGTATTAAATGTCATGTAATACACATTATTTGTTAGCAGTCCCTGCAGCTAGATGCTAATACAACTTGGAATCCATTGTTTATTTGTTTGTTTATTGTCAGAGTTCTGTGTTGTGGATGCATGCCAATGCATTTATATGTGACCAGAATTAAGATTTATTTTTGATGAGCCAATATGAGTTTAAGGAGGGAGTCACTAAACAAGGCTGCTGTTTGCCAGATCCTGACATGCTTGGTCTGTTTTGTAGGGGAACACTATGCCTTCCTTGGTTAGGAATGAGGAAGAAAGTTTTGCCACTATCTGGTATCTCTTGAGGCAAAACGTTCTGTGTAAAAGTAATAATAGTGGAGACTCTGCTAGCACAGCTTCTGCAGCTCAGGCAACTCAGACTAACCTTTACTGTCCTAAGGTGCACGGCTAGTAAGTCCGTTGCTGGTTTTGTCCAAAATAAGAACTTCTTATTGGAAAGTGACTTTTTCAACTTGTTTTAAACAAGCGGTCTGCTAAAATATCTTGGAGTTTTCTCAAATTATTTTCACCCATGCTTGGCGAATAAAAAAAAATCCTCCCTGTCATCAGGAGCAACTTGGTATCTGTCTTACATGAAGTGTAGATAAGATAACATTTTCATTGACCGGAGCTGTGTCATTTGAAGGTGCTGGTGCTCAACTCTTGAGGCTCCCACCCAGCTGGCACCATTCGTGGTGTGGTGCGCTGGGTGTGTTGCAGATGGGGTGTGTATTTATGAGGGAGCATGTAGCAAAGTCTGAGCAGTTATTGTGTAAGTGGTTTCTCCTTGCGTTGCATGGTGTCTGTTTTTGCTGCGTAGGTGACTTGCTGTGCCCTGTGTGCACTGACCTGAGCCACCTGGAAACCTGATTCCTGACATCATCATCAGTGGATACAATTTGTGTAACGGTTAAATTGAAATTAGTAATAAATAATACCATCTTAATTCAACTAAAGGTTGTTTGAGGATTGTGGTAGGATTTATGTAAACTTGTGATATATATTTAAGAATTAAGGCTGTGCACTTTAAATACATCAATCTGATATACGTTGGTAGTTTGAATTTTATATTAGTCTTGTACTGGAGGTATTAATTCGCCTTAAAATTCAGCTTTTCCCTTGTAGTCTGTTGGTCAATAGGCTGATGATTTTTATTTGTGACTGAATGTTGCCTTTGCATCAGCTTGGTGCTGCCTGCAATTGAAAGGAAGTGTATTATAGACAGATGTTTTAAATGCATTTATTAATTCATATTCTTAATCGTGCATGTATTGTTATTTTGTAAAAAATTACTTCACTATATTTCGTTAAGTCAAATTGTATTCAAATTCTACTATCCATTTGATGAAACTTTTTTCTTAAATAACGCAGGTATGTCATAATACAGGGAAGCTTATAAAGCCATATTTTTATTAATACAATGTAATTTAAGGAGACAGTATTGTCTAGTTAGTGAATTCTACAAGAATGCTTGCTGTTGCTACTGTGTTAGGCATTAATTTAGTTCATTTCAGTAAAATAAGTAAAAAAACATGGTTTCTTTGTCCAAGAGAAAAGACTGGTATTACCAAACGTTGGTCTGGCTTCTCAGATACGCTGCCTTCTGCTGTGTAGCCAGTAATGCTTATCAGTTCAGTAGCTTTTTTTCTTCTGCAGGAAAAGTCTACTGGCTTATTTTCTAAAAGTAAAGCCACCTAAAAATTATGTAAGTTTAGCAAAACTACTAACTGCCATAACATTTAAATACATTCCAGGTTTTTAATTTTATGTCACAAGATTATACAGTCTTAAAATATCAGTTGTTTTGAGGAGTTTGAAGCATAAGATTGAAGCAGGAATACAGAAGGCTTTCTTTTTGGTAGTTATGTTTATAATATAAATAATGATTTGAGGTGGATAATATGAAAATTTATGCTGAGCATCATTAAACTTAAGACAGCCTAAAATGTTGGTCACTGCACGTGCCTTGTATAACCTGAAATTTCTTTGTTAATCACCAGCAGAGCTCAATTGATGATGTTCCTATTTAGGAAATCTTGGACTAGAAATTGAGTAAAACTTGTATGTTCGAATGCAGAGGTGGCCAAGCCTCGTGACATCCAGCTGTGTACCAGATCTTGATGTGGCTGAGGAACGCTGTGTGCCTCAGAGCTGGGATGTGCGAGGAGCGTACGGATGTGGTGAAAGTGATTCCCTGGATCACTGCGGGAGGGAACGGATCTCTATGTAGCTGGGTCCTCCCTTGGCTCCAGCTCTCGGAGTCGGCACTTGTGTGACAGAGCCGCGCTCTGACTGCTGGCAAACTCTTGTAGCTCAAGCAATGAATTGATCCCGTAGAGTTGCAATATTAGAAAGATCATAAGTCATATCTGCTGTATGCTTGCGTTGTGTCGTTCTCCACTCTGGCATCAGCTGTTTTGGTCAGGCGTGTTACAAGGTGTGATTTGATGAGCTTGTGAACTTTTTCATTTGCAAAAGTTCAGTGTGTTAATAAGCTCAGCCAGGTGTTGCCTTGCGTCACTTCTTGAATTGCTTTGTTGTTGTATATGCAAATAAAGCATATGAAGTGTAACAATAGCTTCCTGTCCATCTGCAGTATTCTCACCTCTGGCTGGATCCAAAGTATTATGCAAATTTGTTACCACACTTCAGCAGGTGCGTGAAGTTCCACTCTATTTGTAATGAGCTAGCTCTCAGTATTTTTAAATTAAAACCAAGATCCAACAACTGTCAGATGTTCTTCCATTTTCCTCTTGCTATATGAAGTAATGTGATATCAGTATTAGTGGTATGTGGATTTTATGTGAAGCGAATATACTTGTGACATGCAGTTTTGTTTAATTTCTTACTTCATATCTTTTTGTTTCCACTTGATAAAAAAAAATCAGATTTGCAGTAGTTGTAAAAAGCCTGTGTCTTAAAGACATGAAAAGTAACTCAGACATCATGCTTTCTTGTCTGTAAATGTGATAAAAAACCCTTCAAGCAATAAAGCTTAATTCAGTACTCATGCACTTTCTAATTATGATAGTGTGTGGATGAATAGGAAGGATTCACCTTTCAAGATGTTCTTCAATAGCGATGTCTTCTCAGGCAATGTAGAAGTTGATATTATGCAAATGGGTTCACTTGATTCTGATTACTTAAAGCAGAAGTTTGAATTTTATAGCGATGTCTTCCCAGGCAATGTAGAAGTTGATATGCAAATGGGTTCACTTGGTTCTGATTACTTAAAGTAGAAGTGCCTTGAAGGAACAGTGTATTGAGCCTACTTGTGTTAGAATATTTTTCTAGAAAATCTCATTCCCTGATGCCTGCTACCATATGCCATTTGACTTGTGGTTTATTTATGACTGCTTTATCTATCTGATAGTGTTATCATGATAGGTCCAAAATTCAGAAATATTTTTCTTTAGTGTTTGTATTAAATAAGAGGATGGATAACTTCGTTCCTTCCTGAAAAGCAACTTGTATGTTTAGCTTAACATTGTGTATGAAATCTATTTAGGACAGTATTTAGAAGAGCATTTTCCCCCCTAGTTTGTGGCTTGTGCTTTCTAATTTTTGACACGTGCACAAAGAAATGCATGTTTTCATTAAGAAAATTAGTTAGACCCCTGGTAAATTCAAAGTATACCAAAATTCTTGCCAGGTTCAGTTACCAGACAACCTCTTAAGCTACACATGTCAAAAATTAAAATGCTAAATCACGAGCACCATGAAGCAAAATGCGGTATTAGCTGTAGAGTACTACTTGTTACAGAGATGAAAGCTGGGGAATGCTGAAGCTGCGTTATGCTGAACGTTATTCATCACTGAGCATTAGAATAAGCTTTTCTAGAGCCATTGTGAAAAGCGGTGGTCGGATGCCTTAATTCAGTATGCTATTTGAAACAATACAGGAACACTTTTAGTTCTCTTCTGCGTGTGATTTAGAAACAGATACCTTACTATAACAAATATTGCAGGCAGCTATTTATGTTCCATTACAGTGACTGCAGTTACCCTCTAATTTGTTCAACACTTCATATAAACTGTTGCAAATTATTAACAATATTGTACTTCAAAAGAAAATGAAAAGTTTTAGAGAATTTTTAATTTAGCTGCTGTGATATTTTCTTGGCTGTAGTTACTGAACTTGTGACAGTGGTTGGGTGTGTGCTGAAGTAAAAGTCCCCCAAATAGATGAGAAAAGCTATTGTAGCGGAAGGAATTTATAGACGATAAAGGGTTAAGTATCGAAATGTGTTAATTAAAGGCAAAGGGTGATTACTGTGTGCTTAGCAAATAACACCTGCTCATCTTGGGGCATGTTTTTAAGATGTCATTCTGCTGTAGTCTGAGATAGTCTGGTTTGAAGAGTTTAGGTTTCTAGAGTTATAAAACTTACTACAGAATCTAACCATGTTCTCCTGACTCAGACATCAAGCACAATTTTTCATTAATATTTGCAAATAAATCTAACCAAAATTGCGTTATAAGCAGTTGGAGAGTGGTTTTCGATATGATGCATAAAAATACATAAAGTCTTGGTCAAAATCTAGTGATCTAAGTGGTGAATATTCAGCCCTTTGGTAGATGACTTTCTGTATAGAAAATTTTAATTGTCATAACAGTCACTGATCACTTCTGCTAGTTTAGAAAATCAAACCTGTCACCCCTTAAAATCTACTTAGTTGTGGGAGAGAAGCTTCTTCAGTTTTTCTCTGGCTTTTCTTTTGGGAGGAGTGTGGGTGTAAGCTTGTTTTAGGAAACAGATATTTCAGGAAGTGACATTTTGTAGCTGGAATAAAAATTAAGTCTTGGTGGTTTGGATGAAAACCAAGTATCTCCTAGCATGTTTCAAAGATGTGTAAGGATTGAGAGCATTAAAATATGTAAACAACGCTTTGGAGAGTCAACAGAGCATCGTGGTATAATACAGTGAGGATGACAACTTACATAAAAACAGTTTACTCTGGAATATATGACTGTCTGTATAGCCAAATATAATTAAGCATGATGAGTACTCCTGAAATGTAGTTTTGACTGCAGGCAAGATGCAGGGTTCCTTAGGGTGAATTAGTTTGGCAGCTTTTTTTTGTCTTGCAAATGGGGATGATGTTATTTGCTACATCAATATTAAAATAAATTAAAACCATACATGGTGAAAAGATAAAGGATGGAAATTTGTTGGAGGTGTTTCTTTTTAGGGCATAATATAAAGCTCAGTCTTCGTATATCATAGTAGGATTAAAGGTTTAGAAATCTTGTAGATTAATTTTAATTTCTACTCTTTTCTAGTGCCCAAGATGTATGCAGTGTGATACAAAATTTGACTTCATAACTAGAAAGGTAAGAGAAATCAATGAAATGTAAAGCATTAACTGTTGCAGAAGTTGCAAAAGTCCATGCTAACGTGGACTTATTTTGATGTAAAATGTAGAAGATTTCAGTAGAATAGCATGCAAAGTCTGATGTAACTTACAGAAGTTTTTCTTTCTGTTCTGCCTTTTTGTTTTAATTCTGTTTCTTTGAAGTTCTGCTTGCTGCTCAATGTGTAATACATAGTTAGGGTTTTTCCAGATTACTGGGTACCCACAGGATTTACATTCAAAGGAAGAGTTAGAGGAACTAATGCTGGAGTGGGCTCCTAACATCAGTACTGACATAAACCAAATCAACTCATTCAGTTGAGTTTTGGGAGATAAAATTAGTTGTGGAAATGTAAGCAAATATGTTTTCAGGAGTAATGAATTATAGTCTTACATTAAAGAACCATATCGTTAAAAGCGGAGAACCAAAACTCATATCATCCTTCTGTTCTAAAAGTAAACCAGGATTTATCTCAGGTTGGAAAAGGGAATTTCTGATTAAAGTAGGAAGTATAAACAGCCTTGATCGCTGTGAGCTGTAAGTAGGCTCACTGCATGAAGAGAAAACACTAACATTAGAGTTAAATTATGTTCATTACATAAAAGTAAGCAGGTCACTGTGAAATGCAGGCTGATGTACGGAATACTACTATCGGAAAACATTCTGCCGTTACTGAGGTTTCTGCATGGAGAAGGAAAGCAGTGTCCCAAAAAAGGCCATGAATGATTTTTAGCAGGGAATATCATTCCTTTGTAGAACTACTGTAACACATGCCCTTGTGAAAGTGAAGAAAGATGTGGATGTGTGACTTGTACTGCATTGATGTAGTTGATTTTTTTTTTTTAATTTACTGTTTGGTGTGAGAGAGAAGGAGAAATTGTAAACCAGGCATAGTAATAAGTTATACCAGATAGGCCTAAATTTTCAGGAGGCCTGAAGAGCGTTAGGATGTCAGTTAGGGATCCTAGTACTCCTAAATCATGGAGCGTACTTTCTCCTAGTTCTTGTTTTACCCTTTAGTTGGATGGGTTAAGAGTGTGGTTGGTGGTCAGTTGGAGCATTTCAATTGAGAAGCAGTAATTCATTAGGTTGCTGTGTTTTACTTGTGGTAGCTTTGGGAAGTAAATGGAGGTAGCCCTGGGAAATAGGTACTCCAGAGAAATTTGCATAATATTTGGAAGGAAAGGCTAACACTGGCCAAATCTGCAGTGTATCAGTTCCTTGTATCAAACTGTTCAAACTTGCTTTGAGCCACAAATCCTGCTTGCCTGGGAATACTTGTTCTGACATGAGAGCTTGCGTCAGGAAGACCTGCTGGGACTGTCACACCCCAGTAGTGATTAGGAGCACAAGCCACTTGTTGCAGATACTAGTTCTGATTTTGTAACTTCATTGGATTTGTACTATGCTGCCTGGTATTTCTGATGGAGAAATAGCTTTAGGTTTTAAGTTTCCATGGGAAAAGCTTGAGAATAAGTTTTAAGGGAGGAGAATAGGATCTCCAGTTGAAGTTTCCCAGGATCTTTGCTTGGAAGTGGGAAAGGACCTAGAAACCTTCTCTTGTGTTTTTATTAACAGTAAGGTGAAGGATTTACTGGATGCTGCAGAAGCCCTTTCAGTGTCTTCTCTGGTCCACTTTAGAAGCGTGTTTACAGAGTGGCAACAAAGGCTTATAGTCCTGTTCATACTATGCTCAGTCCTTTGTGATCAGTCTTCAGGGGTGTCTTTCTACAGCAGTTAAATTTCTTTTACAACTCTCCCAACTTGTATCTTTCACACCTGAGAAACTGTTCTGTTTTTTGGGGAGGAGGAGATTTAATATAGTAACTTTATCAAATTATTCCCTAATAGTTTCCTGTGTGTAAATAAATAAACAAAATGTTCTCTCATTCTTAGCATCACTGTCGGAGATGTGGAAAGTGCTTCTGTGACAAGTGCTGCAGTAAAAAAGTGCCTCTGCCTCGCATGTGCTTTGTGGATCCTGTGCGCCAGTGTGCTGAATGTGCCCTCATCTCTCAGAAAGAAACAGAGTTTTATGACAAGCAGCTTAAAGTGCTCATGAATGGTAAGGACTGAACACACATATATATGTGCTGGTTTGATCTCACTTATGTTTATTCAAATGTGATAAACAGCATGAGTAATGCCTCTTGTCAAACAAGCTGCAGTTTTGTCTCCTTTAAATACTCTTTTGCTATTATGCTTCTTGTTTGCCAATTAATAATTCTGTGTTTTCTGTTTATTTAGAGAGAAGTTTACACTTTTTAGTCAATGTTTACAAAGAGTGATTTAATTAAACACAAAAGAATTTTTAACACCTCTGAGAACAGATGTGTGTAGTGCGGTTGGTTTTTTTTTTAATTAAAATAATGCATCTTTTAGCAGTATTCCTGTTACATTAAACAAGGATGAAAAATACTTAGCAATAGAGAATACTTTAATATTTTCTAAAAAGTCACAGTGCCTGTTTCACGCTTCGCCTGTGAGCTTTGATCTTGTCTGTGGCTTACAGCTATGGCTGATGGCAGATCATCGTGAGTGGTCAATTTTGCATGGCATTAAAACTACATGCAATACAGTAATTCATGTTCCAATTATATTAAGAAAGCCGAGTCTTCAGTTTTTGAAATATTCTGTGATTATTCAGTGCCTTTTGATGGGCTCTCAGCATGATTCTAATGCGTATAATCGGTAAGCTAAACCACGTCTGATTAGCGTGAAAGTTCCTAGGGAGATTCTAGGTTCAGAAAGGAGTATGCTCATCCCTGTGACACAAATCATTCTTCCAGGTGAGGGTGTAGATGAGTTAAGTAATGTATTTTCAACTGAAGATCTTTTTTAAAAGCTTGTCCTGTTGCTGTAGAGCCACAGATCTTGGTCAGAGATGGTGGTTGTGATCCCCTTTGCGGTTTTGCTGCTGTTGCCTCCTCGTCTTGCTTCAGCAGCAGCCTGGGGGTCGATGTTGAGGGGTCAGGGAGACTGTGCAGAGTTGTGCAATAGACAGCGAGGTCTGAGGCTGCACGGTTCAGATCGTGGAGATGGATTGCAGGCTATTTGGCAGGGCTGTATGTTGTTGTTTTCTTCATTTCCCAGACCAGCAGTATTGGGATTAGGTAATACAGGGAGCATGAGGCATGGAGGAAATAAAGTGGTTAGGCGTGTAGTCTGCTTTATTTTAAGTTATGAATCACTTCACTAATGTAGCTGAGATGACTTTCCTGATGTCAAAGGAGTTCTTTTGGGCAGGAAGAAACGTAACATGAAGGCTGAAGTTCATTGACCTCAAAGTAAGACTGAGCTAGCCTTCAGTAATGAAAAAGAGGTGTCTTTACTGTTTATTAAGCACAGACCTGAAGGTCGCATCCTGTTATTAGATTCTTCCTACAGATTTTTTTTTTTTTTAATATTGAAACAGTAGTTTGTATTATAGTGACAAGATAGGGACTTTAATTGCCTATTTTTGCCATCTCCAAATCTGTTCTTATTTTTAAAAGATTCATCTTGGATATCATCTGGATTTCTACAACATGTGGGAGAAATTACATAGCAATTGTGAAAGGTCCTGTGATTCAGAACATAATAATTAAATATCAGCTTTCTATACTTCAGTGTTCTGATGATGTTAATCAGTTCAGCATTTCAGTTAGTCTCTTAATTCACCCAAATCAGTGTATTAGGTGCAGTAAGTAAAAAAATTAGTTATTCTTTTTGATACTTGAATGTTCCTTCCTAAAGTCTGCATTAGAATACTAAAACATTTCTTTCCAGGTGCTACATTCTTTGTAACTCTGGGAACATCTGATAAATCTGAGCTCATGGTTTGTCGACTTTCCAACAATCAGAGGTGAGAAAGATTGATAGAAATTGCACTTGTAAACTATATTATTGTTGCGCTTACAGCTATATTATTATCTAATAACCTAAACAAAACATAAGAGTAACTTGCCATGAGGATATTGCAGAGAGTAATCAGGCTGAAAGGATAGATACAACTTAATTGGAGTAAGTTTGAATTTACTAGCAGTGTGGGTCAGACTGCCTTGGAATGGTGGAGCTCCGCTCACTGGTAATGCCTCTCAGTGCCGCTGGAATACAGTGTTTTTGTGGGCTAATAGGGGGATCACAGGAAGGGAGGGGAGAGAAAAACCTGCAGCCACTGATAAAAGCTTGTTTCAGAATGGTTCTAGCACCACACCATATTGTTTAATGTTACAGCCAAAGCATTACTTCGTTCATCCCTATAATTTGTCTGGCTAGAACACATTAGACTCTGTTCTCTTCTTCCCCCAGAACTTTGGAGGAATGCTTTTAATATTTTTAAAGGATCTCCTGGCAAACTGAACTATAGATTTTGGGTTTTCATTGGGTTTTTTTTTTCCCCCTTTAAGGGAAGAACTTCAATGAAAAGTAATTTTTCCTGCTTGATTTCTCTCCCTCCCCACCCCAAAGAACATATAAACAGCTAGTCACTGAGAGATAATGTTTATTTTTTTTTCCTTTGATTTGGACTTGCTATTGTAGGAAAATAAAAAAAATTAAAAGGTTTTCTTCTGTCACATAGATATCTGGTTTTGGATGGAGACAGCCACTATGAAATTGAAATTATACAGATTTCAACTGTTCAGATACTTACAGAGGGATTTACTCCTGGAGGTAAATTTTTCATTGAATACAAATTAACTATTAAGAAAAAAAATACGTGAAGTTGTAATCATTGTTTGAGCTAGACAGTGCAGTTCTAGGTTATTGGTAAGTTAGGTGTAACTACGTTAGTTACAACTGCTCTCAGAAGAGAGTGCAGTGTGTGGAACCTTGTCCATATGGCTACTGGGATTTTGGGAAGAACCAAACAATTGGAGAAATTACCATACAGCTGTAATATGGGAGAGCTTGTTGATAAACCTGAGTAAAGGTGGTCATCATCTGTTCTGATCCTTTCTCTTGGCTTAAATGTAAACACCTATTGATTCAAAAGCTCCTACAGGGGACTGTTAGTCTTTGGTAGCTTCCATTGCAGAATCCAGCTGGGATTTCTCTTCTGCTGGTACAAATGATTGTGAGGAGAGAGAGAAATATACTTGGGGGGGGGGAATAATTAATCTATGCTTTCTTAATTTCATTCAAGATGAAGGGGTGGCCAAATGCAGTTAGTAATATCTGAATCAGAGGGCAGGTACTTACTGCCTCATCTCTTACCAGATTTTAGAGTATTTCAGGATGAACTTGAATATGATTTCACTGAAATGAGAACAAACAAGGTCAGGAATTTTAATAATTGTTCTTTAGCAACACCTTTGTCACTGCTGGAATTTTCTAATCAGACAGCCTATCTGTGCAATATTCAGTCGGTACAGCATGTTAACTTTAATAAACTTATCTTGGTGTTCAAATACACCAGATGTGTTGCTGAGTTACTTAATTCTCCTATAATTCCTTGTTCACTACTTTTCTGACTGCTTTATCTTTTTGCCTGCCTGCCTTCCTTCTTGATCGTAGAAAAAGATATTCACACTTACACCAGCCTTCTGGAGAGCCAGCATATTACTGAAGGTATCACCAGGACCTTTGAGCACGATGCACCTAAGCATGTTGTCATGGCCCCTCTCCCATCTTTGTTCCTCTGCGGTGCTGTTTTTTTTGTCTGATCTATAGAAGTTCAACTTAAGTTATTTTCAAAGATGACATGTATCTGTTCCTTCCCATCTGTCTGTTTAAAACTGAGAATTAATGTTTTGTAACTTTTTGGAGGAGAACTGAAAAACTCAAGGCCTTCTTTAGACCCCGTGTGCTATTGTCCATGCTAGAAGAGAGAAGGGAAGATGAGAAATAGTGTCTGTAGTGGTAGACAGTATTACACATCGCCTGCTTCAGCAGAGGTGTGCTGAACTGTGTATACCAGAAATGAATAATTCGCTTCTTGTGTACTGCCCAATAAGGCTTTGCACTGAATAAATAAACTGTTAGTTAATTTTACACATCTTTAAAAGAAATATGATCTCTTGTTGTGTAAGCTGTGTTCTGCCTGACTCAGCAATGTCCTGGAACGCCAAAATGAGCAAACTGCGAAGGCTGTAGGTGTTTGATTTCCGCTGGTTTAAGTAGTCCCTTAATTTGTTAGTCTGACCAGGTGGATGCAGGGGAGTGAGGGATGAAGTTGGGTTTCAATTTATCCTAAAGAAAGAGGAGCAAACAGCTACTTTTATAAATGCTGCTTGCAGGCTTTTGACCAGGTTGCTTAGACTGAGGTTGTCTTTGGCTTCTTGGATATTAGAGTAATGGCCCTCAGGAGCACTCTCATGCAGATACTTTTTTTTTTTTTTTTAATTGAAAAAGGCCTTTGCAAAAAGTGTCCTTTTGTGTGTGGTGGTGCTGTTCCTGAGGCTTAGTTTATGTGCTGCTACTTCAGGAAATAATGCAAATGAAGTGTGGCATTCTAAACAAAGCTTTTGTTTCATTTCTGTATTTTTGCTTTAGTTTATCTTAATCTCTATGCAACTGGAGTAAAAGATACACAAACGTCTCGCTATCACACTGTTGTCAGACCAATGTTTTTCATATCGGATTTCCCTCAGGAAGTAAATGATGTTGCCAGTCGTCATCTGGTCTTGCATAAGGATTTTTCCCACCCGCCACCCTCTGCCAGATTTGGAGGGAGGTTTGACTGCTGAGCCAGGCTTCACATCAAGTAGAGATCCCTCTTTGATACCGGTCTAAACGGGCACTAGTAATTCAGTTTATAAACTGCAGGCTACGGTGTGAAACTGTGGCATCTACTTAAGAGAAGACATGATAATACTAAAACATTGAGGGTATTCTTAGCGTGTGTGGCTGGGGGCTTTACGTCATAGCTTGTACAAGTTCTGCCTCAGTGATTGCCACAGAGAATTAAACAATTTTGACCCTGCGTGTTCCATTGCCTGGCATTAACCCGTGGTCACCACCTCTTCTGATGTGGCAGTTGTTTGTGCACCGGCAGTTGCTAGTGCTTTGAATTAAGTGATGAGAGAGTTTTCTTCAGACATGCTTATTAGCTAAAAGAAGTGTGACTTAGTTGGTAAAACCTGTTGCTGTCTGAGATTTTTTTATTGCTTTTCTCAGGAGGTAATACTCGTGCCATCGGTATGATTCTGCAGTATAAGGTACCAGGATCAGAGGAGCTCACGCAGATGAAATTTACAGCCAGTGAAGACTTCAGCTGTAACAAGAAGCTGTCAGCAAGCTGGCTGGCAGCTATGCATAAGGTAAGTAAAGGAGGCAAAATTTACAGAATGCTGAAGAAAATCTTTATAGGGGGAGCTTAGTAGCACTTAAGAGAGTATGCAACCTTAGGAGTTTGTGATATTTTTTTTTAAATTATTTAAAGATTTTGGGGCCTTGTTGCTTAAGAAAACAGAAGCTATGGAACGTTGTTGGGAATGTGAATTCAGCATTATGCTTGGCTGCCTGAAGGAGATAAGCACTAGAAAGGGTTTTCCAAGATCCCATGTATGTCATTAGGTGAAAAGAAGAGAGTTCCTTAGGCTTTTGATACTCACTGAAGAATGTGCATTATGAAATACTCTTTTGAACAAAAACTCAGCTAATTGCTTTTACCGCTTTATGAAGATCAGGAGTTGTTGAAGGAACAGGGCTTGGGACAGGACCCTATGGAAGACTGTTTCATCTTTTGGCTGATGAAACTGAAGTTTATTATTTCGTAAGTCAAAGTTACAGGAGACAAAAACCAAACCCACCCCAACTAGTTCTGGAACTTTGTTCATCTCATCAATTGTTAATTAGAACTGTAATTTATAAGCTGTCTACAAACGCAAGTGTGTGGCTGTTTGCTTCTTTAGCGTGGTTGTTAAGCTCCCCGGCCCCCCCCAACCCCAGCATTTAACTTGGGTTCAGCATGGTGCACTCAAGTTTTGTATTGCCATGGGAGTACAGTTTAGCGCTTCCTTACCTGGTCTAATTCGTCTTTCACAAGCCATGCAACTCCTACAATATGGTGAGAACCAGTGTTTTTTGGATAAGCTTAACACCCTCCCGCTCCTGTTTTGTCTCCTTTGACAGGAGTTTAGCTCGGTTTTGAGTAACCGATCAGTGCAGTGAGGTTTTCAGAGGTGCCAGTTAACAGCATGTAAAAGCACTTGTTGCTAGAGAAGGCGCATCTGTTCCCATCGCAGGGGGGTAGTTGATCCTGTGGTTTGAGACAAATGGGAACACCTCACCCAAACTTTGCAAGGGGGAAGCAGAAGAGGTAGAAGGAACATAGAACAGAATAACATTGTTTTCTGCATATGATTAGACAGATTACCAAAATCTCAGAAATACTACTGCTCACGTTTTCAAAGGCAGTTTTGATCAAAAATGGTCACTTCTGACCAAGAAGAAACAAATAAAAGTTGATCTTCAGTGACCTCAAGTTCTGCAGTTAAAGCAACCTTGAACAGTTTCAAAAAAATTGCTGAATGCTGTGAAATGCCTTAAACTAAAGAAAAGAGCAGAGGAAGCACTGAAAGCCTTGTGTGTTTTTGGAGGGGTAGGAAGGAGAGGAGGTGGCTGCGAGTGAAACTTAATTTAACACAATGACATTTTGCCTTCATGTTAGGCAACAAAACTTCTCTATGAGTCCCGGGACCAGTAAGACCAGCAAACTTGGCTGCTTAAGGGAAGACACCAGCCTCCATGGACCTGCCGCTCACTAGTATGACAGCTGGTAACATCTGCTGTTCTTGACACTTTCTCATTCCGCTGTGGTTCACTATGTAAGAACTGGCAAATGCAATGTGAGTATTTTTTTTGAACCATGAGTATTTTCACTATAGTGTGCAATATGTATACAATTAATGCTTTAAACAGCCTCACCTTTTAAGACTTTGTATATTTTGTTAAGCCTTTATTGGCACTTAATATGAAAGTGACCTGCACTACAGCTAATGTACAGCACAACTTTTATAGTAACAATTATATATACTGTTTGCTACAAAAAGCAAACAAATGTATATGTCTCTTCTGCAGAGAATAGCTTTTGGGTATAGATCTCAGGTTTTTTCCCTCTATCCAAATGTTTAAAATCAATGTAGAATAAGATCTGCCTTAGACAGGATTTTATAAAAAGTCACTTGATTTTTTTAAAACATTTCACTTTAAACATCTAAATATTTCACCAAATATCACCAAATTGGACTTACATGAACGTGATCTTGAACCTTTCCTTCTGCAATGAATAAGCTTCCAGAATAATTTTTAGTTTTGTATTTTCTTTTGGTAACTAGCTTTTGTTAATCTAACTGTAATGCTATCTGAAATTGTATACAATTTAATGTACAAATATGAATAAATTAATTCACTTATTTAAACAAAATGAAGTGATAATTTCACAATATCTAACTTCTTTAATGATGGGTACTGTGGTCTCTACTGTCTGAAACTTTTGACTTGTTTATAAACAGCACCATAATTTTAGTTCTAAGTGTTGATAATTGGTTCAACTCTTGAGATGGATCCTCTGGCTACATGTGCTGAGCCAGTTGTCCTTCTGCCCTCCCTCTTCCTACACTGGTAAAAATTGAATAAAGCAGCACACAAATCTCAGTTGTCAGCCTGGCTGTAAACCTTGAGAGCATTTTTAGACAAGTATTCATTTCTCACAGCTGGAATACTGGTGTTAGAAGATTCCAAAATTGTTTTGCAAGTCATTTTCTGTGCAGCTAGTAAAACAGTGAGGAAACCTGAGTTAACAGATAGAACACAGCAAGCTAGAATTAATCTTTTTTTTTTGTAGACTATGACTGTTGCATATTTACCGTTGCTACCTATATAAGAATACTGGAGAATGCAGCCATGCCTTAGCAGTACTTTATTGTGCACATTTACATCTTCTCTGAATTAGTGTATCATAGGCTCTTGAAATCATCACATTCATGTAGCAAATTCTTCAACAATAATACCCTTTCACTTTTCACCACAATATATACAGTTAATGCTAACCTGTGGTAAAAGCAAGTTACAGCACTGCAGAAATGGATATATAAATTATACACAGAACTTGAAGAATTAATCAAATTGCATACTGTTAAATGGGAGAAAATTACAAGAAATATGGCTAAAACTTATAATGGGAAATTCAAAATATACTTTTGGTATATAAAATCATGTACAATTAAAATTCCAGTGAAGTGCCTTTTTTTTCCCTTGAAACTACAATGTAGTGGAATAGGTTATTGCATAACTTGCCTTGGCAACAGATGTAGGTTGCCAAGAACCACAGAAACTGTCCTCAAATAAGCTATTGCCTTTCTTAAATCCTTCACTAAACCTCATTTCTTTCTTCTCCTCAACTTAGCATCTACCCAGCCCTCTCTCTACATCTATCCCCTCCTTCATATTTTCTTCTAGACTGACTCAGGCAGACTTCAAATTACACAGTTTAACCCTTACCCCAACTCTTACCCTTTTCAACTATTGCACTTTCATCCACGCAGACGTACAAAATCCCTTAAGCTGCTGCAAGTTCAGTACTAACTGTTCTGTCCAGAATGGACGAGCTCAGGCGGTTAGTAGGGGAACCTTTACATTAGTAGAGGTAACACTGGTGCTGTCGGCTGCATAATAAGAAAATAAAACACCAAGTGAAACACTGTGTAGGGGGTGTGAGAAGTGTACAAATGCTGTTGTTTTGTTAGTTCTCTAGCTTGATTCTAAATGCAAATAATACTAGATGCTAGACTATGTAAAGCTTTTGTTGGGGTTGTCGAGACTAGGATTTAAGTGTATAACATTACCCCTTAAAATCCTAGCCTTCATAAAGCTTTGGTGACTAATTATGCAGGTAATAGGTGAAGACCTCGTGTCCTAGAACCCAAAGAGTTGATCAGTAATGAGAACTCAACGTTCACTGGTATCGAACAAAATATCTGAAATCCTGATGTGGGACAGTTACTGTGGGGGTTGGAGCAAACTGGACAGCGTATCTGCACTCCGCAAGTGACACCTCAGAACATTTAACACAAGAAAGCTCCTACCACGGAACTTTAACTTAAAACACTGCTTTAGACGATAGTTGGTGCAACACTGTAGGTACTGGAGGCATCGCTCTCCTCATCAGTGGTGGGTCACATAAAAACGATCCTCATTTACAAACTGCAGATCTTGAAAATCTTGGATGCTGTCCATTTAGCAAGAGAAAGCACCATTAAAACTAAATATCATAGTTTTATGTCTCTGTGTGAAATGATCAAAAATGATGGCTCCAGTGTATGTTTTAAGTTTCCAGTTACCAGCACGGTATTGCACTGTTGTACAACTGAATTCAAGCAAGGGTTCGCTGTCTAGGTTTTATTCGTGGATACAACTGTAAAAACAGAATAAAAATATTAGGCTTTGTGTGGTTAATACCAAGTTAAATGTAAATCAATTCAATTATAACCAAGGCTACTTACTAACAGGAACTGGGTAATGAAGTGGTTTTGGGGGGGTGAGGTTTTTGTAAGCTACAGCATGTTTTTAGGTAACCTCTGAACTTCTCAAAAATTAAGCCAGAAGTAGTGGGAGGCCAAGGGCTGACTTATTCCTGTCCCCAGCTGCTGCTTTGAACATGATGTGGTTCATTTAGCTCAAGATCCCAGACCAGACCAGAGGATTCCCTGTCAAGTGTTAGAGAGCGCTCATTTCCTGCTCTCTAAGGTTTTCTTATGCATTTTGTCCTCTGTCTCTCTCTACTTAACAGCCTTACATTCCTGGGCACTCATGACAGCAGCGTTCCCTTGGACTGGGAGCAGCATAAACGACTTGCCTAAACAACTCACCTAAAGTTGTCATCTTCAAGGCTCTTTCCTGTTTTAAATTTGTATGTTATCTTGTGCCAGGTGTTAAAAACCTTCCTAAAGAACTTCTTGGGCAAAGCTTCGTGCTGCCTAACAGAGCCAACACACTTTATAGGAGCCCTGTGTTTTAGCCAAAGCAAAAAAGTCTTAAAGATTAAAGCATAAAAGACACTAAATATACTAACTCATCAAATAAAAAAACCAGCCCTAATGTTCTAACCACAGCCTCTCCTTTTTTGTTTACAATGACAGAAAGGTCAGAGAGACTAAGGATAATCTGCTTTGCAGCATTTCATGGCAGTGTATCCAGATGATGCACAGAGGGATTCTGACCAAAAATCCATTTTGTGTTCCTACCTCACAAGAAGTAAAAAATAGGTAACTTAAGAAGACCTTACCCCAAGAAGATTTTTAGGCACATAGCCTTCTTTATCGTTGAGGCGGGCCCACCACCACTCGGTTTCATTGTCATCCTTGCGTCTTAGAACAGTAATGGCATCGCCCTCGTGGAATGACAACTCGTCATTATTCTGGGCTTCATAATCCCACAGAGCGTACACCACTCCTTTATTCATCACGCCCAACTTCTCTTGCACTCCTGTTAACCACAAATTAGAGAACACACTAGGATGGTAAAATATCCTATTTTTCCCCTCTGAGATTTTAGTATGGACACTGTGGCCCAAATATTAATCTCTTATTAATAAAACTTCATGAACAATTTTCAGCATTTTCATGATGAAATGCTCTCAGAAGTTTAACTGCATGATAAAATCAAATTTTACAAAATATTTTAAACCCATTTAGAGCATGAGGGTTTTCTCATTTATTATACACGTAATAGAAACTTTACAATCTTTTATTCAAATGAGGATAAAAATAGTTTTACAAAAGTTTGAGCAAAGCAGCTTTATAGAACTGCCGTATGCTTCTCACAGGTCTGCTTTCTCCAGCAGGCCTTCTCCAGCAACACTTGAAGCTTTTGAAAATCTGCACAATGTCAGCTATCTGCTATCTAGAGCCTTAATGACATTTATGTTCTCCGATGTGGATTAAAAATTTGTCTTAGTAACTAAATACATTCTGCAAGTTAATAATTCATAAAGTATATGTGTTTCTTCATGTGAGCTGCTAGAAATTTGTCCATCTGGAAGTTGGAGTATCTCTCTCAAGATGCTTGACAACTCACTGCTACTGTCAAAACCTCCCCATGGAAGCATTTCCTCAAAATTAAGCCAAATTAAACTTGAAAAATCTGTAACATTAGGAGGAGCCTGTGAAATAAATGAAAGAACTTAAGGACTACAAGCAATATAATAATGAAAAGACTATCCTGTTTTTAGCATTTTGAAAGAAGAGGCAGGTGATGGGCAGTGTCGTCAAGTCTGAGGCCTAAGCAGGTGTTTTGTACAGATCAGAGAGACAGAAAGGGATGAATTTTAGAAAAGCTAAAAAAAGTTTGTAAAGTAGTGTCACAGCTTACCGTACAAGAACTGGGAACACTGAATATAACCTTCTTCCATCTCTTCACACTTGTCTGCAGCAGTTTCTATATCACTTATAGTTGAAGCAAAAATGGCTGCCCCAGATTCAACCAGCAGTTTACAGAGATGAACACTATTGCAAGAAGCAGCACAATGCAAAGGTGTCCTGAAATAAAGCAAAAATGTACACATGAAAAAATAAACTTCCATGCATCCGAACTATTTTGTCTTGCGATAGCCATCTTGTCTGGTTTAGCCTATCTGTTTTTAAAGGAAATTGTTCTTTATGATTATAGTATATGTATGCTTTGTCCAAAACCTGTCATGCAACTGGAATGGCTTCCAGAATTTACCTGACTCCAGTAAAGCCAAACATCATAAAATAGATGTTAGCAAAAATGTCGATTTTTACAGCTTACAAAGCTGCTGGGTATAAAAGAATATTTTTTCCAATATGAGGAAATTTGAAAGGTAACACGAAGGTGAGGGCTAAACAGGTCAGCACAGCAAGATTTCACATCCCCTCCAAACGCTTCACAAGTGCTACATCGACCTGTAAGTCTAAATTCTTCAAGAACACCAAAATTCATAGTGGGTTATATGAAGATGAGACTAAAGCAAATTAACTGTTGTAACTTGTTATTTACAGTTTAATTATTTCAACACGTGAATCAGAAACGCAACTGTACCACTAAGTAAAACCAAAATGTAGCATACTTTATGATGTAAGTGTGCTTGCACGACTTGAACAGTGTGACCTTGCATTTGAGTTTGCCACCACCTAGAGATTAGAAAATGCTCATCTTTAGGAAGAAAACTGTTCCCAAAACAGGTTTCAACTGAATCTCAAGAATGCATCAAAATGGTGCTTCTCCCAGATGCCGAATTAAAAATCTTGACACTTACCACCCATCACTATCTGCTGCATTTACGTTTACACCAAAATCAAGCAGGAACTTCACAATGTGGTGATGACCAGCACACACTGCATTATGCAACGGTGTAATTCCTTCATCGTTTGGTTTACTGGGATCATCAACCTATTGAAAACAAAGTAGTTCAGTGCTTTTTTTTTCCCCCCTTTTCTAAATATTTAAAGAGGTTGCCATTGTTTAGAAGCTCACCTCATATATGATTCGTTGTACGAGATCAAATTCTCCCTCCAAAGAAGCATCTAGGAGGAGGGCCAACGGATTGAACTTCACTCTCAAACCGTGGCCTGTTCTTTCCGAGTTTGGCTTCTTCAAATTGGTACGTTTTGTCTGAGTAGAGAAGAAGGTTGGAAGCCATCATTTCAGGTTACTGTATACGTATTACAAATGATTCAGTTAGTTGCTTTTTAACTAGATTAAGAATCCCATCCTCCTTAAATGGTAATTAGAACTATACGAACATTTATTATAAAATCTCTAAATAAAAGGCTTGATATCTTACTACATCTTATTCGGTTAAAAAAAAAAAAATGAAAAAGCCTGCCAATATAATCCAGAGGTATCTATTCAAAGGCAGCGCGTCCAAAGAACGAAGTGCTTAAGTCCATGGGTTTTGAGCACCACAATATTAATTGTGTCTAATGTGAGCTGAATGTGTTTCTGGTGGATTGTCTGAGACACTGTCAGAACTTTAGCTTAGACTAGAAAGCGTGACACAACTAAGCCCGAGCATCAGCCTCTGCTCAGAGGAATCTTTGCCCTGAATTCGCAAAAGTATCTGCTGCAGGTCAGTACTGACAAGTGACGAGTTTTGCCATGGGAAAGAAAAGTACAGGACACGAAGCTATTTTATGTGACGGTCTAGCTGGTGCTATCAGAAGCCACATTCTCAAGATCTGAAACACGTTTAAATATGTTTTGAGAATATACTGAATCATTCACATGTGTCCTTGTCACTTTGCAGAAAAAAAAAAAATCTATTATTAATTACAGCTTGTATAGAGTGCTTTCAGTGTCTAGCACTGTAAGATCCGTTTTCATTTATGCTCCTATTTAGTATGGCTATTTCAGTTTGGAAAATAAACCTCTCACAGTATGAGTAATATCTGTTTGCCAGCATATTCCATTCTCCCAGAAGTATCCTGGCCCACTTTTGCTCACGGAAAATGCATATAAGGCCCTGTGCACACTGCAGTCAAATTGCCAGAGGAACGCAAGGTCCCTACGTGAATCAAAAGTGGACATATTCTTTGAAACCAAGGTTAAAGTGAATCATATCAATAGCTAAGAATAAAATTCAGTTTTCTCCTTATTTTCAATTCTCCATATGCTGTAGGTAGTGACCAGTATTTAAAAGATGGTGCAGCTGGAGGAGGGACTTCGAAAGCAATTCAAATTATGTGACAAGCCCATTAGAAAAACATTTCTGCTAAACCAAGTCAGCTGTGTTGGTGTTTGTGTTGTCAGCCCTGGCCTCGCACCTCTCTGCTGAGTGGGAAAAAGGAGCACACTTCTCCCAGAAGAGTTATTTCAGCTTGTCTGCCAATTAAAAGGCTTCCCGCTGACACAGCTTGCCCTTAGTTTCATCCAAATAGTTATCTTTGTAGGCCCGGGAAGTGAAATATTTTTTATGGAATCTCAGATTCTAGAATTAGTTCTACAGCAAGAGTATATCCCCCCAAAAGTTCTACAACCTAAAGTACATACACAACCTCCTGCTGCCTGTATGCATATTTTCCTTATTAAACAGCTACAGTAGTAAGGAAACTAATCCATCAGAATTCTCCTGGGAGCCCTCCGGTTTACTTTTCTTTTAGTATCATGAAACTTGAAGTGCAAACATACCATTTAGCATAAGTTTACCATCTTCCAGTTATGCTTAAGCAAACAGCTAATTCTATAGTTCACAAAATCGCCTTTTTTTTTTTTGTTTTGTTACTTACTGGAGGAAGTGGAGGAGGAAGAGCAGGAGGCAAAGGAGCTTCATCTTCTACTGGAGAACTGACCTCAGGCGTGGGACTGGGTGACTGTTCAGTAGAAGGAACTATCGCAGGATTGTTGTTGTTATCTTCAGTTGTCTCAGACGTTTGATTTGTGGTTTCAGTGCTTATCAGTTCCTCAGTAGCAGGAGAAGGTAATTCGTTATCATTGGCATCTGACGAAGGGGGGGGCTCATCAGGAAGAGGAACTGTAGGTTGCACAGAAATAGGTTCTTCAATATTGCCGTTGGTACTAGCGTTACCATTATCAACATCAGCTAAGATGCCTATGAAGTCCTGTGGATTGCTTGGCTGATAAAAAGGAGCACTTTCTATTCCTCCAGCAAGAGTATTAAAGCGCTGATACAATAATTTTTGTATATTTGGTCCACTTGGGCCTTCTGGTTCAGTGATAGAACTACGCTTCTTTAACGGCCTAGGAGCATTGGCCAATTTTCTTCTCAGAGCTTCAAGGTCAGCGTCACTTTGATATCGTAGGGGTGAATGCACAATAGGTGTGAGCTTAGTAGGACTGAGAGGACGAGGAATGTTTTCCACATTGCTGTTTTCACTGGATGGTGGAGCGTTTTCCAGCTCTTGATCTTTTTCAGAGACCTCGGTCTGAGGCTGAGACTGTGGCTGTGAGGAAGTCTGGGCAGGCAAAGAACCATGAAGGAAGGGCAAGGGTGAGGGAGAAGTCGAACCAGATTGTAATACAGGTTTTCCATAAACTGAAGAAAAGAAAGATGGAAAACAGTCAAGAACTGTTCTCAGTTACACAATAAAATATTTGCAAATAAACTGTGTGTATCTCTGTTGCTACTTGTTTGGCACTAATACAGAAAGAAAAAAATCAATTACATTGAAACCTATCAAAACAGAAATAAATACTCACATGATGGTGAACCTACAAGTAACACTTGGAATGTTTTTCCTCTTTCATGAGGAAACAGTAAGAGGAGAAAACCTCTCCTCCCTAGACACTGTTTTTTCAACTTGTTTCTGAAATTATGGTAGAGTACCTGGACTGTTCTAATTGCACCTTCTTTTAAATACAAGGTAGTCAAATGTATACTTATTTATCGCCCCGAAAATATATGGGATCATTTTTCCTGCCATGCTACATACATAAAAATATCTTTCCTCTTCTCACAGATTTAGACAAGTTTTTCAAACTGACACAGAAAGTAAACTAAGCCAAATTAAGTAGATTTTAACAGTCTATTTCAAATGAAAAAAAATAAAGCAACATATATTCTACCTGCTTTTACTGACTTATTTAACGTATTGTATACAGCTTGTTGATAATTCTTTGGCGGTGTTGCTTGCTGAAGATACATTGAGTAGATGGAACTGGAGTTCACTGTCTGTGGCCCTTTTCTGGGAGACTGAGGTCTTGATCCTTTATCAGCTAGAAAAGGTCTGATTGCCACAGTTAAAGGGAGCTCTGGCCTGCCATCCCCTCCTGGGAACAAGGGGGGACCGGAAGGTTGATACGTAGGGCTGGGAGGTACAGAAATTCTCTGCTGGATCTGTTGTGAAGAACTGGGCTGATGTACGTTGCTTGGCGGCGGAAGCGGAACAGGTCTTTGCCGATTTGTTATACTGGTGCCAGGTCTGGGCAGGCTGCCATCCTTCCTCCTTTCTAGAGAATTTGTAGAACCTGTTCCTAAGGGAACTGGACTTGGATAGGTCCCATAGTTTTGAGGCAACTGCTTGCTTACACCAGGAACTGTTGGTGGCACCTTTCCCAGGTCTAGACCCTATGTAAGAACAATAAATATTTATCACAAGACCTCATCATACATCAGGCAGAGGCTACTGTTTAAAGGCATCTTCAGCCATAATACATTAATATGAATCCAAAACTATTTGCATACTTTCAAAGCCTGAATAACTTGTTCTGGATCTCGGTATCTTGTTGATAATGTATTTGATAATAGATAGTGTGATAACAGAGTTTACCAAAACTATTTAAAGACAAGGTCCTTATTCTTTAAAGATTACAGTCTTAAAGAATTCATAAAGTACTAGAACAACAGTGCAGACAAACAACACCAGTGGACTCACTCAAGGATGGATTTAATGACTTATTCTGTGAGATTTTTGTGAGAAAAGAATGCATTGAAAAAGTGATAATCTACACCAAGGAAAAAGAGTTACAAAGATCTGAATTAGAAAAATAGGAAGGTGGGGAAGACGATTAGGAGAAGCAAAGGGAGAGAAAAGGGGAAACGGGATACGTAGAAGAACATAAAGTAAAACAAACTACTGAAGCTGAAAAAAAAAATTGTAATGTGATGAGAACAGGAAGGAACAGGAGGAATACAAAGGTAATTTTCTTTATGACTTTTTATATAATTATCAACAGGGAAACCAAATGTATATGTGACCAAAGTGAGTTCAGCTATGGAAGCCAAAGGTTCATAATTTCATCAAGAGAGATCTATAAACATATCGCAGATGAAACGCACCAGCTTATCGGTACTTCCTAAAACTGAAGTTGGCAAAGGCTGGCTGGATATAGTTCCTTGTTTTAAAGCAGTATCCATGCTTGATTCTTTCCAGTCTGTGTTGGAGATCTGAGGGGGTTTCACCACAGGGGTTGAACTCTGTTTAAGTATTGGCCAATTTCCATCATTAGCTTTAAAACAGACAAAAAATACTATATTTAAGATAATCCACACCACCATTGCAAACAAATAAAACAACATGTGAAATGGAATAGCTTAGATTACAACAGGATTAATTTGATTCCATAAATGAGAGAAATCACTATTAATGTTTGATTCAGAAATCAATAATGAAAGCCCAATCACTGCATATAGTATGCTGTTCATAACCCTTTGACATTCAGATTGTATCGAAAATTTCTATAGAAAAAAAGATGGTTAAAATTTTGGTTTGAGCGTTGCATAGTCTACTATTAGTAGGCAAACAAGTTCAGAACAAAAATCCTTCCAGAAACACTTCATCAACATAGTTCTTTTGGTATTATGCAGAGACGCTGTCAAATTATGCTAAATGTTAAGTCTACGTAAGCTCTGAGTGGACTGACTCCAAAATTTAAACTATGGTTACTAGATTCATTCACTCACAACAGGATGTAAAAAATCATTTCAACAATGGGGTGGAACAAAAGCATACATTCCTTTGCTGGAAGTGGCCATTTAACTTACCTTTTGTTTTTCCTCAGCGTACTCACCTGATTAGAATTGCCCCAGAGATTTAGTTTTAAAGAAATTTATAAAGTCAGCTGACAACTTCAATTCATAGTGTCAAGATACAAGTCATGGGCTTTTATCTTCTTCATATGCAAAAAATCATGCACAGCTGCACATAAACTGAGGCAATAAATCCTTAATGAAATTCTAGATTAATTGATATCTTACTTTATTAAATGCGTGAAACTATTTAGTTTCTGTTCTCTAGGTAAGCAAGAGTTTAAATAGCCTGATAATGAGGTCTGGTTTATAGTAACTGGTTAGATCCTAAGGCTTTGATTTGCCTTTAAAAGATTAATCTTCAGGTTTCTCTTACTCTAAGGAGACCAGAGAGCATTTCTCCTTCCCTATTGCCTGTAATTATCTTGGTGGAGCCCTTAGGATCAGCAGAGATGACATGCAATGCGTAACTAACTTTACTAGAAGATAACAACTAAAATGGCGGGAGGGGTGGGTGTGTGTTTGTAGATCTACTGAGATTTCCGGACCCCATAGTAAGGCAACATCAGATGAAAATCAGGTATTTCATGGCAAAGTTTCCCATTTCATGTAAATTTTAAGCCCCTAGAAAACAGAATCAGCAAGGCTATTTCTAGAATTTTTTGCCATCCTCTGTCTAGTATAGCAAATAGGAACATTCTCATTACAGTGAATTTAACATCAAGGCTCTACTTTCTATCCACAAGCCTTATCCCTCTTTACTAAGTGTCCCTTTTCTCTCCCCCACTGGGGGGAGAGGTTATCAGAAATGACAACCTGAAGATTTCTTGACAGTTACAACCCAGTGTTTTCACTATACAAGTAGAAATTCACTCTACTGGCTCATAAACCTATTTACAGGCTTGTGAAAGTTATATCACTTTTAAGTGAGAGGCAAAAAAAGTTATACCTCCACATTTAAGCTACCATACTAATTATTTTTTAATTATCTGTGCAGACCATTCCTTAATATTCCTTAATATTACACATAATATATTAATAATACATATATTGTATTAACCTTTCAAATTCAGATCAACTGTGTTTGAATTCTGAGAGATAATTACTTCGGAGCAAGAGTATTTTTGTGGTTGGTCATTTAAATAGGGTTAACACTCCCATACTTTTACACTGAGAATATAATGCATTGTCCAGAAATCACTTTTCACGCTTGCAAACTGCCAGGAAATAAAATAATGAGGCTCAGCTCTAGTATTGGCAACATCCACGAACCAGACGTGTTGGGGTTTTAGTTTGTTTTTGGTTTTAATCATCTGGTTATCGAGAGCAGGACCAAAAAAGCTGACTGTCTAAATACTGTGACCCTAAATAATGGCAAAATTTCCAAGTACGCACTGAATTAACGTTTACCTTACAAAATTCACAGGATGTTCCATAACTTGCAGTAAGGTTACGGTTCAATAAAACTTTTGTTCTGAAGAGCAGTAAAAGGTGTTATAACTGATTCACACTAAACATGAAAGCATCTTTACCATAAAGTTTAGCTATTATGAAAGCATTTAGAGAGAGCAGCAAAAATCACAAAGAATTTAATTATCTTACCTGCAAATACAAGCCCACACTCTTCTATTAGAAAGATAATTATACAAAAACTTTTTGTGATCCTTTGAATTCCAAATATTAGCAGGTTCATCCCCAGATTCTGAGATAACAGACTGGAAGTAATTTCAAACTCTCCTCTCTAACTTCTCTGTTTCGTTCTACTTACATAAACATCAGAACGTAACTGTTCCCACCTTCATGCCCTTCACGTTACAATCTGGCAGACTCGCCAGCTGCCGTGCATGTTTTATGAGCACACCTCTCACGTACTCCCACAACCCAAGCCAAATCTCATGCACTTAACTAAGCTGCTGTTGCAATGTGTAAATGCAGCGTATGGTGCCAGGGCCTGTGCGACAGGAGCTAAGAGGAGGCAGCCAAACAGCATCTGCCTTCCGCTGTCTTTGATTAGACTGAACAGGTCCCGGACACTCTTGCCCATCTGATGGCAACGCCATTCTCACAAGCCCTCACTAGCTCCTGCTCCCAGCAGCCCCGCTGCCATTTCAGCCAACTGGCTTCCTTTTCTTCTCCAAAGGTACCTTCTGGTCTGCCGCTTGTAAGACTACCTAACACCTGGTGTATTTCAACTCCCACCAGCCCATTTTGTATTTACATAAAGACGACAGTAACATGCAGACACAAAAGGCTTTGCGCATTTTCTCTGATTTTACCTAAAAATGTTTGTAGGTCTGGATCCAGGATACTTACTAAAGCACTGAAGCGTAAACCAAGTGTAACGTTTTTGTCCAATGGCAGTCAGCAAGATTCTTGCTATTGACTTGGACAGAGTGAGGTTTTTATCCCAACTCTGACACCAGTGCAATGTGGAAACTCAAAGTTTCTCACAAAGTAACTCAAGCTAAACCTGTATGTAATACAGCTATCTAATCTGAGATATACTGAAACATGCTTTGGTGATTACGATGAATTTTCTAATAACAATTAGAAAATGTGAAGGTTTTTCAATGAAGAAAACTCATCCCTAGGTATTCTACCCCAGTACTCCAGGGATGAATTTGCTGCAAATCTGTTTCCTTCAAAGATGAAAAGCAACTTCTCAAGAATTTTACATTTCAACAGCATCTTCTGCATGCCAGACCACAAAGCAAGTTCTAAAGATGCTGTTTAATATGCATCTGTATGCAAGAGCTCAGATGACCATATTAAAAACTGAGTTCTTAGCTAGCCAGAGATCTTCTATGGACTCACAGTGCTGGGTGTCAAAGAGAGTAGGTGCCAGGCGGATGACATTGTGAACAGCGGACTGAAGAGAAGTGGGAGGTGACAGAATAGGATCCACTATTATGTCTAAATCAGAAACCTTCCAGGTGTCTGGAGATTTTTTCACACACCCACAGTCTGTCTCTACCGGACACACCAAGGCAGATCCAGTTACACAGAAAAAGAAAGAAAAAAAAGTGGTGGAAAAATTATAACAATGACAATGGAGAAATTAGAACAGGAACACTCAGATAATGAGAAATAAAAGCATGACAGTTGAAAAAAAAATTATTTCTTTTCTTCCTGGGAGCATATAAGCTTCTCCTTACATAAATCTATCTTATAGGACTTTACTCAAGTACACTTAGAGTAATAAACACAAAGTCAGTCCTAAGGTTCAATAATTATTTTTATAAAATCAAAAAGCTATCATTCAGAGATCTTTTAATGTCCTGAGGTAGGTCTAGAAGTGGGTGTGTATATATCTTTTCAGGTTCATATTAACAAAACTGTTGCAAATCTGTCACTTTACCCTACAATTAAGTAATTCTATATTCTTCAGACTTTTCCATAAAACCAGAGGGATAGGGTTTGTACAACCTTGGAATTAAACTAAAGGTATTGTTAAATCACTATTATCAATGGAAAAAACTGTGGTTTTTTTAAGTTCTGTTTAGATAGTTTCACTTCCTGATCTTGGGTTTTTTTGGGGAGCATTTCTGTCATTCCTTCCTTCAGAGAGGTTCAGGCTGTCTTCCTTCCACCTCTTCCTCCCTATTTGGAGGCAAGCTGCAAGCTTTGCTGGAGTATTCGCTTTTAAGTATTGGAACACATGTGAATACTGCAGAAGCTCTGCTCTAGTGGCCATTGCTTATCTCATTTTTTAGATCTCGCATAGGAGAGTAAACCAAGTCCTGTGGTTCAACCCATTGTATTATGCGCGTTTTCCTAGCTAACCATTTCTTAAGAATTCTGCTTTTGCTAAGATGTGAGCAGAGGGGTGAGCTTTGCCAGAATGAAAACTTAAGGCCCAAATGCCATGACCTGCTTCCTTCAGTCTCCAATGCAAATTAAAAAAAAAAATTAAAAGTTTTATTTTATAATGTAGATTGAATTATTAATTATGGGAGACACGGAAGCCGATTTTGGACATCAAGTTCTGGGGAGTACTCTGGAGAGGCAGCTCCTTCACTAACGACGGCAGAAACAAGTAAACAGCATGAATGCTAAGGTTATTCCATTTCAGAAATGCTTGAAGCACCACAAATTCTCATATCTCAGCTGGAGCAAAAACCTCTCATAGTTTTATTTTATTTTCCTATTTAGTCTCCTTCTGAGAAGTAATACTATTTTTACTTGTTTGCTAGCTTTGTTTTACTTGACAAAAAGCAACATACTGTAAATAGTTGTTTATAATATAGTTTGCCACAAAGTTGATTTCATTATTATATTTAAACACACCAACTAATTGAAAAGCTATTAAAGACAGAACATAGAATCTGTAAAGGAACATGTGCTCCTTTTTGCAGTGTACCAGCTAGTAAAATGTCAAAGAAAACACTCTGTCTCCTAAGAAAAATTCTTGGCAAGAGGCAAAAACACCTCATATCAAATGACTAATGTCCAATTCACAGAACTAAGACAACTAAAAATTGCCTCTTCCCCTACAGAGATTATGCCAACACTGGGTGCCCTGAGATTACTGCTTTTCTTTATTATTCCTTTTCAAACCATGTGTATTAATACTGAAGTGCTCACCAGATTTTGATCTTCCGTGTGTTGAGCTAGAAGCAATGGTGAGAGACTGTGGTTTAACTGGATCTACTGGTACAGCATAAGTGCCAGCACTGGGAACTTGGATGTAAGGTCCTACTGCTGCCACCCTTCCTGAAGCACTCAAGGATGACTGGGGTGAAGAAGTTCCATTAATACGATTCAACTAAAAAAAAAAAAAAAAAAAAAAAGGCAAATTGAAACGTGAACTTCCATTTAATGTAGGCATTTGTGCACGAACATGAGGTCTAAATTTAATTAGCTAGAACCACGCACTGTAGCTAAGACACCTTTGTAATTAAATTACCATACTCCATGCTTCTACCAAAAAGAGCAGAAAGTACAAATTTTATTCCCTAAAATCAACACTGCAAAAATGAAGTTTCTCAGCCACAGCACATACATTTCTCGTAGAAACCTTTATCTGTGTAAAGTCTCTTTCATTGTGTCTTTCTTAGGCAAATGGACTAAAATGAGTTCTTAAATGATCAAATATGTATGGGGTTTTCTTAAAAGCAATACCTCTAGCTAGGAATGCACATGGAAATCCAGAACTGATTGCTCTAGTCCTTAGGTAAGTGGTCTACTGTACAACTGATTATTTTTTTCAGAAAGTTCCAGACAACTATTAAGACTAACACTAACTTATCAGACCATTTATATTTTTATCAGTTTTACATATTGGAAGATCAATATTTTATAAAAATAAACTTTTTATGCTTTCATACTTTGAAACACAGCCCATAACGACACTTTCCTTCCTAGAAATATAACCCACTATTATTTTTAATATAGTATGGTCTGTGCCATAAAGAAAAATAAAAGAAAACACATTCCATCTAACGGTTTTCTGATAGCTATGGAAAACATTAACATAGTTCTAAGCAGCCTGCTACTTTTAAAACAGGTCCTTTAGATGTAATTGTGTTGCTTGGCTAGGAAAAAGTGAGATCTGTGTAGTTCTTATAGGCTCTTTACTAAAACTAAACTAAAGTGTGGCCCTTTTAACAGTTTATCTTACAGGAATGTTTTCTTTTTGACGTGCCTCAACTTTTTTCTTGTATAGTCGTTCTCGCAGCTCATTGATTCGCTTGTCCATCATGGCCACCTCCATATTGCGTTTGTTTAAGAGTTCTTTCTGCTGCTGAAGCTTGGAGTTCTGCTCCTGGTTAAGCCTGTTACGAATCTTCAGAAAAAAAGAAAAGGGCGGGGGGGGGAAAGCTGGTCAAGTTGGTTTTTAATAGTGTTAGAGAATTGAAAGCAATTTCGATCAGCAACTTGTTCTGATGTCTCTGATGTCATGTTTCCACACAGCCTGTCAAATTAGCATTTTCAACCATGAACCACTCTTACAATAAAACAGTGGAAAAATGTCCTAATAAACTAAGTGGATACCTATTAAACACATCTTTTCACTAAAAATACTCGAAAGGCAGATATGCCTTGTATAAATGGAGAAAGGGGAAAAAGAAGAAAAAAGGACCACTACTCCTAATTCACGATGGATTAATCTGTGTGTTGTATTTGGTCATGTAAAGAAATGAGCAAGACTAATTTTGAAATATAAATTAATTTATAAATATTAACTATGTCTTAGATCTGTTGCCTTGCTCACAATAAAGTACATGAGAGTAAATAAAAAAAGTCCTCAAATCCTAATATATTGGCACACAATTAAGTATTCCATAACTTTTAAACATAAAAACTGGACAAAATTGCAATGTAAATTGAATATTTAATTACTCATATGAGAACTACACTTTAGATATAACAATCATCTTGGAGGAAGATATATAGGGAATATTGTGTGAATAGTCTGCAGCTATAGTGCGCTATATAGTGCAGTGAATGCAGTGCAGCTTATATTTTTGATGATTTTGTTAAAATGTGTTATTTTATTCTTATGTATCTTGTTTATTTACACCAGACATTAGAGCTATATTTTCAAAATACATTTTAACTGTGCTTTTATTCACTGTCCAGTCATGTCTCCAAGTCAAGACAACATGTAAGTGAGCTGGCTACACCCAGTTCTTTGTAAAATAGAAAAGTACCAAAATGAATTTTTTTTTTTTTTTAAAGAGAGATTAAACAAATACTAGATTATGTCAACATTCAGTATTTCATTATTAGGGGCTGAGAAATTCCCTTAAGAACACTTGCATACTTTGTATCATTATGCGCATGAGCAACAACAAAACCAGTTTTTAAAGCTAATTAAATTCTGTTTTATAAAGGGTTATATGCTAACTACAACCTCACACATTAACTGCATCCCAATACACCAGTTTGATGAGATGCCACAGAACCAAATAGCCACCCATAAGAGCAGTGATACAACTTCTTAAAATCTACAGCTATCATCCAATTAGCATCTCTCTGTTACTTACCTGTAGCTCTTGATACAACTTTTTTAATTCTATTGCTGCAGGTCCCGTCAGTTGTCCATTGTAAGACTGAAACCCATTCAGTTTCCCTTTCCTTAGATCCTCCAGCTGCTGAGTAAGTTGATCCACTTTTAACACTGCAGCCTGTAGCTCCTGCTGCTTTTCCTGGAACATGGCACTTATATGCTCAATTTCAGTTGCTAAAATTAACAAGATAAAAATAACAAAAAACAATTAAGTAAAGTAGAAGTTGTTAATTTTTTTAATTCTACAGGTATTGATAAAAACAACACACTCATTTTAAATCTAGTATATGCATGCACATATACAATGTTTGTGTGTTGGGAATTTGCTAACAGTCATAATATTTCCTAATACTTAGAGAACAGACTTATTCTGACTTGATGCCTGACTATATAAAACAAACAAAAAGTTACATCATATAAAAGTTTCTATGAAACACAGCACCCTCTTTAAGACAAAAAACATTCTATCTGAAATCCTCCTTCAATGCTACATTGACTAAAAATAAAGCATTATTTGCTAGGCATGCAGTGACTAGTAAATGATATTAAATAAATTACATAAAAATTCCACATACACAGATTGCCATTCATGATCTTGCTGTAGTCCACTTGTCCTCTCATGGCACGGATTTTTTTCAGCTTTGTTTCCTGGGTTTCAACACGTTCTTTAAGTTTTTGAAGCTTTTCACTTTCAGAAACAGACTGCTGCTGACGACGTTCTTGCTGCTTCAGATAACGCAAACGTTGTTCCTGACAAAAAAGGGGTTTTGACAAGAGGTTACCCATTTATTTAAAAAAAAAGTTAACTTCGAAAAACCCATCACTATGATCCATGGGGTTTTTTATTCTCGGAAAGTTTTATCTGATTAAAATATGTATCAGTCCTCCTAGAAAAACTCTTTAAGTTAAAAAAAAAATAAAAATAAATCTGTTTTACAGCAGAGATTCAAGATTTTTTAGACCAGGTATCAAATTCACATATATGTCCAAATACAACCCTAGCCTGAATACTCATTCAAACATATCTGTAATGCTTCCTCTGGAATTTGTTTTCTGATGCTATCAACACTTTTTGTGCTGTTGCAAAATGAACTTCCAACGCCGTTATCCAGCTTCCCAAAGAAGGCAAAATATGTCCAACAGAACATTTTAAACAAGCTGACTTACTGTAAGATAATGTTTCAATTCTAAATAATAGTCCTTCCACCGGGCACACAACGAAAATGTTTCTTTTTCTACATTATTTTCATCAAGAAAGAACAGAATTGATTGGTTGATTCCTAAGTACTCCAAGCATCCAATGCATACTGTATATTATAACACCTACAACAATGTCAAAAACATTAAACTCACTCCCCACTCTGAAAACATACTTAGATTCTTACATCTTAGAGACTTTGGAAATGTAATACGTGAATATATATAAAGCAGCCATATTCTCATCCTACATCAGTGTTACTATACTGAAGTGAATGAGCTACTAAAGATAAGCATAGAGTCAAGCCTGGTCTACCTCAGATCATGAAGCGGGCCTCAAAAGAGACAAAAAAAAAGCTAGCGATATTTTTATAAAGACACATGATTTGACTTGACATAGGTTGTTATAGTATCATTTACACTACAATGCTATATAATGCCTAGGTTAAGATTAACTTGGTAAAACAAGCTCTTTCTTGAGCTTTTCTAGAACAAATTATGTGTTTTTCTGTATCCATTAAACTTATGCTTGTGTATATTGAAGGAAATCTGTATTTATTATGATCTGTATATAATTATTACCTTAGCAACCAACATTTGCTGTTGATTTTCGATCTGCTGCTGTTGTCGGGCAGCCATATCTTGAAGTTCTGAAAGAGTGAGCTCAACACGTGGATTCCCAACCTGCAGAACACAAAATGTTACGTTAATGTGTTGATGTATATTAAGTGTTCTGATGATAGAAGCTAAATTCCCACTCCTCAAAGGAAGAATCACATTGGACACCTAATGAAAGTGTACGGAACCTCAGAGCAGAAAGAAACAGCACAGACCATGCACATACCAGGGACAGAAAAAGCAAAAAGTAGAAAAGCAGATAAAAGAGGAAAACACTAAGAGACAAAACAAACGAGAAAAGCCCTTCTACTATGTTTAACACTGCTCTGTTGAGATGCTCCATAGAATTGGTACACAGTACTGGTATGACACATGTGATAACACACAGGTAAGCAGGTATTTTAGGCAGTAATTGGAATCTGAAGCTTCTTTCGTTTCCTGACATTTTCAGTGTAACTGCCTTGGCAGCTTTTACTGGTGGGTAGCAATTTTTACCTAGCACAGGACAAAACCTCACACGAACCCTTAGATAAAGGCTGACACTAAGCTCTCACATCCAAAGATGGTGAAAGTTCCTGGCAGATTGGAGCATTTAAGGTAAGAATCTGTGAAAAACAGTCTGTAAAAGTGAAGCAAAGTTCTTCCCCTTTGAATAAGTAAGTGGCTATTACTGAGCAAATTTTGAATGAAAAGATAAAGTATTAGTAAGGCTTTATCATTCCTTTTGCATTTCAAAACTAACGAATCATTTACAAAACTGGGGTAGAGAGGCAATTACTGAAAATTATTTAATATTTATATAATGCTGGGACAATGTGTGAGACCAAACATTGTGTGTTTTTAAAAATGAATGCATTGTTTCAGTATATTCATAGTTCCATCAACAAACATAGTTTAAATCTATACATTAAATTACTTCAACCACATTTTTTACTATGCAATCACAAGAAAGAGCGTGTGGTGTAACAAGACAAATTCCAGAAGCTGACGCTTGCCAAATACCTGCTTTGCTAGTCAGAAAACCAAAACCCACAACTTTAGCATTGCTCGGTTTAACAACAACTTTAGAATTTGCACAGAAAGAAAATAGCAGCTTTTGAAAAATTATGCTGGAAAACTGGAAAGTTCAGAATAGCCCAACATCTGTTTCAAGGTATCGAAATGTAATTTGGTCAATTTAGTGGATCAATGTAAAAGTTGGACTGATGCATTGCAATATTTCAATAAACAACGTAGTATTTTCACCGAGCTACATGACTACACTATTAGTAAACCAAATCAAAGTCACATCACTTCCTATCCCCAACATAGTCAATATTGCTGAAAAAGAAAAGAGAATTAAATGTTTAGTGTATATTGACAAGTAAAACTGTTTCAAATGAACGTTCACAAAAGGGAATAAGGTTTTACCAGCACACACACAAAAAAAAAAAAAAGAAAGAGGGAAAAAAAAACCAAAACAAACCCCACCAAACACCGCCCCACCGCAATCAATCAAGCATCAGATTGTGGATCTCATCAAACCTGATCCCACAGGAAAGCTGATTTAGCTAAACTGCTTTTCTGGGCCTGCCCTACTGACTTCCGATGCAGTCCCATAGTGATCTTGCCTGACATGTCCCCTGCAATACTTGTGTGTCGCTCCACGAAAAGTAAAATTCTCCTCAAACATCTTATTGATACCAAAGTATCTCAGCCACTTTGAATGGCTTGTTTTCATATTGCTACATCAAATTCCTACTGAAGTATCAGATCTCCAACCAATGCCTGTTTCTTTAAGCTTCAGTCGGGAAAGCAAAATAATATTTGTTTTAAAATAACTATCTTTTTTTTTTGCTACCTGAACTCCAATTAATATTTCGTGTTTCTGCATACAATTATTCAGATAAGATATGCACCTCAAGGTTAGTCACTAAAATGAGCCAGATAACTTTTAAAACTGTAATGAAAACAGTAATGAAACAGTAATGAAAACTACTTATAATAGAGAAGTAATTTAAAAAAACTATGTATTTTTTTTACAGTTATAGCTATATAGAATAGTGGAACCAGAATAAAAGCTACAATCCATACCGAACAATAATTTTCTATTTCAACACTTTGTTAGTGAACACAGTAATTAACAAAAAAAAAGATTGAATGTAGTAGTGTGTACTTTTTTTATTAGCATGTCTTATGACAGACAGAAGTCCTTCGCAATATTCTTTAAGGCCAAATAACTTGTACACACTTGTGGCCACCAGCTAATAAATCAAGAGAGACGTTTTATTATTAATTACAGACTGAAAGTCACTAATTGGGTAAGAAAGTAAGGAAGCTTTTCCAAGTGCCATCCACAAACCAAAACATGTTCACTTGAGACAAGAAAATAACATAGAAAAACCAGATGCTGTTCCTAGAATATGTTCAGGCTCTGCTAACTTCCTTTGGCATGACCTTCTGCCAGAAAAACCTAAACCTCTACATCTGCTTCTGCTGGACTTGGTAGGTAATTCTTAAAAGGGACTCAGAATGGCTTGAAGGCTTCCCTCTGGATCACTGATTTTTAAAAGTAAAAAAGGTGGGGGGTTGTGAATTGATAGTATTTTCTCAATACACCTATGCTCTGTTGCAAAAATATACATCTTGCATCACACTATGCAAAGTCTTCCCAATGCTTCCCCCCTTTCTGTTTTGATCCTCAGTTTAAGTTAACAATGTTGATAGCTCATTCTATTCCAGCAGTAATTTTCAGTATAACATTGCCTAAGAAATGGAGAGATGTTTTATTCTGCTAAGAAATCTTGTTAAAAATATATCCAGACTCAAAAAGTGGTATCTGTATAGGGTTTTTGCATATTTAAAAGTAAAAAAGCCATTTCACCAAGTGAAAATTACAGATTTTCTAAATGAAAAGTGTAACCTGGAACGCACAATGATTATAAGAAAACTGGTTTGTAAAAGCACCAGAAACAAAAAACCCGTTTGATCCAAAAGCTCAGAATTTTTTACTGCTTTAAATAAGCAAATTTGAAAGTATATCTTATAATGCCTGAAAAAAGTACCACATTATTTTGTATTATGTTAAATATAGAAGATTAATTATAAGATGAATGTAAATATTAGCTTCTCCTTGAAGAAGCTATTAACTACTGTAAAATGTTCCATTTAGAAAGTGTAATGTCTCAAAACCTTTTATACATGGCAAAGCGCAAGAACATGGGAAACCGTGATAATTAACCATTTAAATACAAACGCCCTATGAGAAATCTTGTAATGTTTACCTCACTGAGTACCAGTAAGTGTCCCTTTCACTTAAAATAACTCCACTATACTGAGGAAAGAAAAGAAGAGGCAGCTGAGGAAATAAAATTTTAAACCTGTAACTTCACTCGCAGTTTGTTCTTTCTCATCCACATGGCAAAAGCAGCAAACAGACGAAGCAGAATTCCTCTTTGACATCAAACCAATTATTTTCAGATAGACTGTTGCTGATTTCAGGTCTCCAAAACAGGACGGCAAAATTTTTGAAACAGCATGAAAAACACTGAATCTCTCTCTTGCCAGGTCTAGTTGAATCAATTCATTTACAGCATTTCGTATTAGTTCAGTCTATTGTAATAATCAGTATGCAAACGCCACCACTAAAAAAAGTTAGTCTCGGTCCTTCTTCGGAACCTCAGGTTATGCGAAGCAAAGAGAGCACTGCATTTTCTCAGTTCTTTAATGAGGTTGTCGCTTTCTCAGATTCTGAAGTTTGTGCTGCTCATACTAGTTATTAACAATTTCATCCATGAAGTCACTCACCTCTCACAACAAACACGAGCCTATCACATTTAAGGTCCAGACCTCCTCCTTTCTCCTGCAGCAAGAGAAACCTACCTCCTACCGAACTGCCTTCTGAAGGAGGTACTAAAAAGCCACTACAAATATCTACTCCTCCAGATTCCAAAGATTCATTTGCTACATGGTGATACATCAAAGCAGACAGTTTTGCTGAATTGTAAATTTCTTTTCATTGATTCACAGAAGCATTTACACAGAGATGAACTCCTAAATGAAATGCTGCAGAGCAAACACTGCATTGTTAGGCACTAAGGAAGTATTATGTATGCATATGTATGTGTCATACAGACAAGAATACTTTACAGCTATATCCCCTAATTTCTTAATATTGACAAGAATCTTAAAAAAAAATATTGTATTTCTTTTGTTTAGCATGCACTTTAAAAGGTCATGATGAGACACTGAATTTGTAATGAACTGGAGTTTCAGCTTCTGACATTACCCTCCTACTACAAGCTAATATTTTACCATTTGATGATTAATATTTTTGAGACAGGTGAGATGAATGGTACAGTAGTAATTAAATAGTTTGGGAACCAGTTTACAAGCAGCCTCAAAACAAGTCATACCTTAGGCATTTAATTAAGAAAAGGAACCTCCTTTAATATTTATTTCTACACATTAGTCTTGTCACTCTGAAAATTCATTTTCTTATTCCTCCTTCCTTTCTTTCTACCCTCACACTATGCTGTTCTGTCTATCACCACAAACTCCTCAGTCTACATGCTTCTGAGCTATTATGGCTTACTCATTGGCAACCCACAACAGTAAATGAAAAATTGCACCTGAACTCAAAATATTTCTTTGACAACCAGTGTACTGTAGTCAAGACATGTCAGCAATGAGGGCAGATTCCAGTGGTTTTTTGTCTTTACTCCCATCAGAAAACTATCTTTAAGAGGAATCTAATTAGGTCGATATTAAAATAAATAAAAAAAACCCGTGAGACTGACCTTTTGAGATAGATTATTTTTTAAAAGAAGATAATTAGGATGTGGTTTGATTTTATGCATTTCTTTGCCTCCGTGTCTAAGCCATGAAGATACTTATTTCTCATAATTATTTTAAGTTTGGACTAGTAAGAACAGAAAGTTACTTTGAAAATAATAATAAAACATATAGCAAACCCACACCTGAGACTGTTATGACTTCAGAAAGAAGAGCTTTAAAGGAAAACAACAAATATTCGAAAGCTCTACAGGCCACCATAACGACTGGCAATGCCATGTTTAGGTTCAGCAACACCTCACCACTCAAACAGCCAGTGTAACGCATAATGTAAGCAATTAATTGAAAAAGAAAACCTGAGCAGTACAAGAATTTACCAATCGTTTCCTGCATCCTATCTCTTCAGATCTTTTTCTAGGTTTGCAAGAGCCACCATGTCATTAACTTCCCTTATCTATTCCTTCTTTCTTTTTAAGATAGGTGTTCACACCCATCTCCCACACAATTCCTCTGCAGTTCCCTTCCCAATGCCCCGCACTAGAAAGTGTAGGTTCAAGTACCTCAAGCCTCCTGACACTGGCCATATTCTACCTTCTCCTACGCATGTTCTTGTACAATGCATTATGTACAATGAACTCTCTCTCACATGTTTTCTAGTCTTCTTCCTATCATTCATCTCCATCACCTCTACCCTTACCTCCCTTGTTTACTACTTCTCTTATAGTACTTTGGTCCACCCTTCTCTCTTGTCACAGAGATGATTCTGAGGTTAAACCACCAATTGCCATTGTCCAACATAACCCAGATAAAATGTAATCAAACCAGCGTGCAGGGAGGTGAGAAAGTCTTAGCTTTTGAGCTTTTGCCTTGGAGCCCAGAATGGCTGGTTCTGACTTTGGCCATCAAAAGGGCTACCCAGAAAGCTTTTCTGCTTGTATCCCACTACTTTGAACCACCTATTAATTTATTGACAAGTCAATGCAGAGCAGGTACTAAAGGTAATGCAGCATACATCTCACCCACAACCCAGCTACGCTGTTTATTCTTTACATAGGCTGCCACTCTAACGCTGTAGTACAGAAAAGGAATGTTTTGGCCAAACAGCCTTTTTTGCTGGGAAAGAAAACCAAAAAACAATGACCCCCCCCCCCCGCCAAAAAAAAACAACAAAAAAAAACCAATGCCCCAGAAAACCCCCAATCCTTCTCTGAAGTACACCATACCACCCCTCCCAAAAGCATTTGTGATGGTAAAGGTAACCATATCCTCAGCCAGAATAAGCGTGAAAGAAAACACTCTTTATCAAGGTTGGGACAACACCAGCATATCAAAGGCTAGTAGGGTGGGGTCACCACCCCACCCCCTCCAAAACGAAACCCCCGAAAACACAGACAGAGGAAAGATCAATACTCAATTAGAGGCAGAAACTCCAGCAGAGAGAGAAAAATCCAAGCAGCAACTCCTTTGGGCTCATGATTCAAAGAATTTACTCCCCAGTGTGGGATTCATTAGTAAGGCACACAATTTTGCTATGGCAAAGAGAAAACACCATCTTCACCAGCCTAATAGGAGAGGACAGCAAAGGCCAGAAAGGTACTAAAAGCTGCTCCTGTGAAGGTTTAAAATGCCTACATAGAAATGCAAAGTAAATATTCCGATTTTACTGCACATACTGAAAGACTCAAGTTTTCCATAACCTATAGCAGTTTTAAGTCGCTATTTCTTCCTAGGGCAAATGAGGGAATACAAGGCTTACCTCCAGACTAGACATTTACCTTTGTAGAGCTGTCAAACGCCAGAAATCTATATAGCTACATGACAAACAGAGAACTGACAGGTTTGGGACTAAGTATACGAGTATGTGGACAAAGAAAGTGAAGTGTATCACATAAATGCTCATTTTCCCAGTACAAAGAAGACTGACAACCGTAAAATGAACAGCGGTAGGTCGGAGTGCTCCCCAGCCAGTGAATTCCAGGTTGGGATCAGGGCTCTGACAGTTCTCAGCCTCCCCAGAACAGGGAGCTCTCATCTCAGTGGGCCATCCCTGCATTTTCCTCCTCTGTGCCACATCTAGAGCAAAGGAAGAGCTACAGCTCTGGCTGCATAACTACCAAATTACAGGAATAAAGGAACAGCTTGCTTTGCCTGCTGAATCTAGCAAAAGATTTCCTAATTTTCCCCTGTTAACTTGGACTCGAGCAGCAGAAGCCCATCAGTCACGCATACCTTTTCTGCCTTAAGCCTCATTCAAAGTAACATGGTTTAGGGGATGCTTTAACTAGCCCAGTCGGCAACAAAGCTTTAAAGGTTGTTGATAAGAATAAGCCAGCACACACTTTGGGTACCTGTCCTCAGCACAACCGCAGTGATGTGGAAAACAGATGGAAGATACGGGAGTTTATTATACCAGTTCTGTATTAAATAGGTCTTCCATGAAACGTATACGGCCTCCATGTGCTATCTGGGGATTATGAGAGGAGAACACACGATGCAGCATCTGCTGAAGATTATTGATTGTGAACTCCTTACATTTCTGAAACATATTGACCCTATATATCATCAAATTTAAGAATTCTAATAGATTTTGACCAAATTTTCCATAAAAACTGATCCTAGTGTCATACACAATGAAAACAGCTTGAAAATTTTGTGTGAAAACTCATACGTAACACTATACTAAGACAAAAGAACATATCTGGTTTTATTTAAACTAAACCAGAGTTTTTGCTGATCTCGACATGGATGACATTATTTCCAGTTTAATAGCTTTATCCACAGCTCTGCCTTGCATTTTTTTAATTGGGTCAGAAACATGCCGATAGCAGAAATCCATTTTAAAGAATCCAATGACAATAGCATGTGCCTTTTTTAGCTTAATGGAAATGAACAAGCTAATTAAACCCAGAAAAGGCAGCCAGAATATTGAGAATTAAAGGAAAATATATCTAGCATGTGCTATCTCTTGATAATCAAATAATCTTGAAATTAACACTACAAACAGAATCTGGTAACTTTACTCAGAAATTCATAATAAAAATGTTATTTTATTTGTGCAAATAAATACATTAACAGTTTCTTAGAATAAACACACTTCAACTGTATCACAGTTTGCTGAAAAGTCTCACATTATCAGTATTTGACAAAAATCTTAACATCTCTCATAAGCTGCACTACCTTATTAGCAATTCCTCCAACCTGCTGATACTAATAAGTCACTCTTTGTAATAAAATATTTAAAGTCTATTCAGTATAAGCAGATTCCAGATTTCCTGTTTTCCCATATTGTTTTCTTAGAAACCTTAACAAGTGAGGCTGGCGTCTATTTTGCACAGAACAGCTAAGAAAAGGCAGAACTTAAAAGTATCAAAACAATGTTAAAATAGGTTTTCAAAATTAGAACTGGATTTAAGCATATATTGAATATCTGCTACATATGAAATAAACTGTTTATAAATCACTTCTACAATACGGGAAAGTAGTATCTGCAACTCATTTATTTAAAGTACTACTGCCCTCCTTCCTTGTCCTTGCAGACACTTTTAAACAGCCACAGAAATATTTAGCATGTTATATTAACTTTAGTGTCAGCTAAAATACCCACTAGTTGATTTGAATTGAAATATCAACCTCATACTCCTAACAAAAGCAAATTATCTTAAAAGAAACTATGCATTCTTATAGAAATAACAGATCAGTTGTGCACAAAACTTCAGACCTGTTTACAACACCAATCCTTTTACTCAGAGTCATTTTGAGTAACACGCATGTTACACTGTCCAAGTGCCTTTAAAAATAGCCTTGGAACTGTATTTTTCTATGTCTTTTAGAAAAGCAACATCTTATTTTGATAGTATAGCTAAGTATGGTTAAGATGCACTTATCATTAGTCTGAATAACATGTTTAGCATCAAATGTGCGTTTATGCTTCCCTTAAGTAATTATTTCAATATGAAGTTTTTCTCATGATGTAATATTATTTATGAGAACAGTATAATAAAACATTTCCAAAACACAAAAGTACTGAAAATAAGTATCCTGTAATTGAAAGCTATGTTGTGAAACTTAGCATACAACTTGCAATTCCCATAAAACATAAGTTGTTAAAAGCAAAAGTTGACCATGAATGACATTTTGAAGTAACGAGCTTTTGATAATGTCTTAAAAATTGAAAATTGTAGCAAATCCATCTAACAAGATCTGATTAACTAAGAATCTCTATTCAGAGATAAGGTGTTACAAAAGCCAAACTGGTCTGCATTCCAGTCATGTGACAACAAAACCCACAATCATTTAAACTAAAGTGCAAAAGCTACACAGCATTTAAATAACATGTCCACTAAAGTGTAAAACTAACAAATTTTGAAAAGTAATTAATTACCTGTTCACTATTTTCCCATGTAATTGTAAGAGCGCGCATCTTTATTTTGCAGCACTGCCCATCGGCTGTAAACATTTGCGTTGCTTCAACATGCTTCAACTCCATGTTTCTGTTATTTTCTTGTCTACACTGTTTAACTGTTGGCTGTGAACAAGCCAAATCAACAACTGTACACATCTTAGCAGTTCTTGCATGGCTTGTTGGCTCGGTGCAATCAATAAGAGGTAGGATATTTTTTAATCTTATCCCATATGAAATAAAGGTTTCCCCAAATTCTTTATCAATATGAAAAGCTGTCTCTCTGCATTCATCAACAATCAGCTAACGGAAAAGGCTAGTGGATTTTGCCAGCAGTAAAAGACCTAATCACAGCAAGATCAAGCCAGCTGTCAGCTACAATCAGCTTGATTCATTGCACTTTTCCTATTCAATGGAAAATGTTGAGCAATACACAGTTCTTGCACAGTTATCAGGTTAAATTGAAAATACAAGAATAAAGACAATTTAGTTTTAAAACCACATGAATTTTTTGTTCCTTCTGTATTTTTGTAGTATTAACAACTCAGTGCAAAAACTGAATACCAAAAAGATCAGGAAAATCATTACTTTTTGTATTTAATTTTACTGTATAAAGTGACAGAAATCCATACCACCTGAAATTTAACAAAGAATTTCTTTATTAACAGAGACTGCCTAAGATAAAAGGCAAACAGTACAGTCAGAACAGATACCACGATCTTATGCAAATAACCTTTCCAGTGTTTGCTATATGCTTTTCCCTATATACTTCAGCTTTTTCTTAAATCTTGCATGTAACAAGATGAATACATGAGGCAGCAATAAAGCTAAAGCATGTGTCTAAGAGCATAAATCAAGAAGCTGCAAGTCAGAGAAGATTGCAGCAAGCCAAAACCTAGACCTGAGGATTTTTAAATACTAAACATTAAAGAAAATACTATACCCCATTAACAATTTCATATGGATTTAAAAATTATGATATTGGGAAAGATAAACACCATAAAAAACTGTAATTTACCTTGTCAAACTCACAAATTACATGCAAGTTCACCCTCTCGTCGTTCTTTCAAGAAAGTAATTCAAGCGTGATTCAGTACACTTACACAAGAGATCCAGCCAAATGGGTCTCCATAAGGACACTGAAGAACTGTATGGCCAAGCACAATACAGTGAATATCCCAGCTGCATAAAGAACAGGCTTATTTTTAGCAAGCAAGAAAAGGTATGAGCTGTAGAGTAAGATCATCCAGTAGGAATAAGAGAAGAAAAACAAGTTCAACTCCCTTGCTCCTAAATTAGCCAGAGGGACTTTCATTTTCTCCGCTTTGATCTGAGGAAGACTGCAGGGGGAACAAACCTAAGAACAATTGGATCTGGAGACAGCTGCAGAGACAATAGAGAAATGGAAAGGTTCCCTTCCCTGGGAAAAATATACGGGTGGGAAACAGGTACGCTAGGTGTCCAAAGGCTAGATGGACAGGAAACTAAATGAAACAGGCAGCGAACGTGGAAAGGTGTGTCAGAGAAAGGAGGACATAGCAGCACTGCACAAGAAAAGCCACAGAGACTGTGGAAAAGATGAGAGGGAACATGAATCTGTAGATGACACAGCTACCTAAAAGAGAGAACTCTAAAGGTGGCCTGAAAAAGAATAGTTGGCCTTGCAAGAACCAGAAGAGTCTCCTGCTCAGAACTGAAATCTGCTCAGAGAGACAGAGGGACAGCCTAAACTCTGAAGATTTCACAATTAAGCTCTCAGAGCTCTGCACTGACACAGTGAATTTCATAATCTGCCTCCTGTAAGGAACTACAGAAATAAAGGAAAGGACAAGTCTCACCTTCCTTACAATAACTTAATATTAAAATATTGGGCTTAACTAAATATGATACTAAGGTGACTGCAGAAGGATACAACTGTGACAAAACGCATTGAAGTTTACAGTGCCAGCGTAAGGACTGTGAAAGCACAGCAATACTTCATGAAAAATAACAAATGAACTCTTTAAGTAACGTTTACTTTATGAGCTAATGTGTATAATGTTATGCCTCAGCTGAAGCACTCACTCTAAACTATTCTACCTTTATATAAGGGCCAAGCAACTCAGGCTCTCTATGTGCAGTGACAACTGGAGGGAGTTCTACACATGCTTAATTTAGTTAGAAATCCAGGTAAAAAGAGTGAATTGTATTGCTCCATGTTCACAATACAAATATATGAAAATAAGTACCATAGCTAGAGGTTAAAAAAAACCAAATGGACAGGACTTCTCATCCTCCCCCTTCCAGGGACATCTGCAACTAAATATTGCTGTAAAACTGCAAAGCATGCCTGAGGAAAAGCAAACTCAGACCTGTAAAAAGTGAGAACTAAAGGTGTAGCTTGAATAAATGGTGCAGTTTAGGTCTTTCCTCCTCTGCAAAACGGGAAGCCACCTGTTGGCTGTTACAGACTAGAAAACCACATCGGGTTATTCCCTGTGGCTTGCTGAGCAGAACTATCTTTGATGCCCAGAAGAGCAGCAAAACTACAAAGTCTGTGTACTACAAGTGAGCACGTAAAAGTGTCCGTATGCTTAAGTCTGTATACTGTAAGCTAGTATCTCTCATATCCACAGCCATTTAGATAGATATTTGGTCTCTAGAGTGACAGAGATTAAAAATTATGTAAATACACAAAGACGACATGGAGGAAAAGGGTCATTTCGCAATGTTCCAAGTAGGTTCCAAGAATGTTTCCTGTTCCCAATTAGTCAAGCAATCTTTAGACTCCTCAAAACACATGAAGTCAGACATAAAGAGCTAATGTTAGTCATATACTAATGCTATCATAATTAAAATTATAACAGGAAAATGATCACAGAATAAGCATGATGAAACTTATCAAGTTATTCTCCTAAAACGTAAGCATCTAGTCACTTTGCCCATTATGGATGGAAATATATTTGAGATTGAACAGGACATGTCAAAACACTGTTCCTGACATTCAAAATCCAAGAATGATGTGATTCTGCCTGAAAAGTTTACAAGAGGCCTCAGAGTGAGGTATGACACCAAGACCATTTGAATTCCCTACAGTTTCACAGAAGTTCCTTCTATGAGACCAAGTTATTAGTCCTGCAGAGATGTTACCCTACATAACTATCCTTTACTGAGGAGTGAAGAGACTGGGATTTCTAGTCCAGCAAGAATTCAAAAGCTATTTGTATGCATTAAAATTAGCTTTAGACTGTAATTTTTTTTTTTTACTTCCTAAAATAATTTTTTTTTTTACCTTAAGTTCTTCAGTTGGATTAGATTTTTTTCCTATTTTTTGAAGGGCAAGATACTGCCAGCTGCCTGGAAAATGCTTCAGACAGACTTAACAAAGAACTGCGTCAGTCTGAGGAGAATCCAAACTCTATTAAGTTGAGCCAGGGCTTGAACTAGAAATCTGACAGTGCAGAAGGCTGCTGTAGGTGCAGCAAGGCTCCTCTCTCTGACAGGTAAAAATAATTTTAGGAATGTATGTCTTAGATGAGGGAACACCCTTGACTCTAAAAGTGACAGGTACAAGCATTTTTGTCTCCTTCACAAAAGCAACAGAGAAAGTTGCAGCAGAAAATTAGGAAAACTTGGATCTGATTTAATTACCAGTTTTTTTACATGGCCAAAATGTTCCAGGAAGCCTACAAGAAACTTTATTCAGAAAAAAAAAATATCTCTGACAACTGTTAGAATTCCTTGTGCCTAAATTTCCTTTTAATGGAGTTATTTGCTATTAATATCACCTTTTAATGGAGTTACTTGCTTAGACTTTGCTGTAAGACCTCTGAAAGAATCTAGATTACTAAAACTGACTTAGTTATTTGTTCATTTTAAACAAGTTTGATTAAAACCTATCTTATGTGAATGGCAGCCTCTCCCAAGTAAATTGTTAAATGTTACAAACAGAAAGTACTTAATACCTACAAGCTTATATTAAATTGAATTTGCAGCTCAGGTTTGAAGAACAACTTCTATTCCAGACTAAGCTCTTTATCCTTCAACATTTCAAATGAGAAGCTTCAAGCATTTACATATAATGTATTTCTCATCTCTTGAGGTTACCATTTCTGTTGAATTTTTAACTTGTTTGCCTGTTTCCTCACAATTAGATTTTGTCATATCTTTGCCTGGCAAGCTAAGGAAACCTTTAAGTATTTAGTCTGTGCAAGTATACTTGTAACCCCTTCCTGATAAGGAAGTTTCAGCCATCTTTGAAACTTCCTTATCAGATGCTTTTTAGAACACATTTTAAAATTTTTAATTGTCATATTATAACAAATATATGACAAAAATATATATTGGATGTTTAATGCCTTTTTATCTGGTTGCACTTTTATGGATCAAATCATTAAAACTAATGAACAACATACAATTCTACTCAAGGATTTTGGCACCACATGTAAATCTATCTAAACTCCAAGCCTAGAATTTGACAAGCCATGCCACAGGAACTCAAAACAGTGTAGCTTTACTACTGTCACGATGGAACAGGATAAAGGGACTGACTGCATCAGATGGCTATCTACTCTCTGCCAGCGACCATATGCTCTCCTAAGTTAAATTAGTACTATTAGAGCCTACTTTGTGTGTACATATATGTGCAAGTTTTAACCTATCTGTTAATGGAATTTGCCTGAGCAATTCCCCCAGCATGAAAGTATGAGTCTCCTGATGCTAAAGCAGTTGGACTACCCGTTGTAAAATTTTTTGCTAAAAGCCTGATTTGAGCCACTGTAACAGAAATAAGTGAAGCTCAGTTCTGTTAGCTCATCAGCATAAGATATTCTTAACTTTTTCTCCTGGTCACAGCTTCAAGACTAAGAAAATTTATACCGTGTGATTCTCCAGTTTGGGATGACGGTGATGAGTTTCTTTTACACTAAAGCTAACACAAATTTCATAGTGAGAGATAAAATCAGGTTCCATTTTGTATTTCTTTGCAAAGGTTTCAGTCAATATTTATCAATAAAAAACCTTATTGATACCAGGCTCTCTAAATTCGGGGAGCAATTTTAATATTAGAAACAGCAAAAATAAGTTTAAGAGAGAATGGTACAGGAGACCGCAAACTGACATTTTATTGTCCCCAAATACATTATGTAGAAAAATAATTTAAACCAAGCAACTACAGCAAACGAGTATTGTCTTCATACACAGACTGTTTTCACTACACTAATGTACTTCTATTCAGTTCAATACACTTTGCTCCCATCATGTTCCTGTACCCCATCCTTTCTTCCTCCTGAGCTGCATCTGCTTTCCTGTTTTCTCGTGTCCAAGAAATTTATCAGTTTTCTGATTACCTTTTCATCTCGACAACTGTCATCATCAAGCCAGTCCTCTTTCTGGGACTTCCTTTAAGTGCATCTCTGATCCACTTTTCCCGTTGATAAACGGTAGCTGCACCACGACGGGTGGCTCCCAGTCCCTCTCCTGTCTACCACTGACCCCCAGTGGTTACAACTATATTTTCTCTGTCTCACTGTTCACGGATCACTGCCTTCTATGGAATGAAGCTTGCATCCTGCTAGGGCATCCGGAAGCAAACAAGACTCAACATTGCATGCCCACTGCTTCATGGCCACTGATCTCAGAGTCAAAGAATAATTTAGGTAGAAGGGAGCCTCTGGAAGCCACCCAGTTCAATAACCCCTGCTCGGAGCATTTCAGACTGCTCAGGACTTTTATTCAGATAGACAGAAGTTCCACAGACCACGGACAGCCTGTTCCAATGTCTGTTACTCTCATTGAGAAAACATTTTCCCCCAATATTTAATTAGGATTTCTCCCTTGCTACAACTTGTATTCAAACCCAACTGGCTCAGTTACACGTGCAAATGAAAGGAAGAGAAGGAAGAGGCAGCTATTCTCCAAGAAGAGAATCCCTCTTGAGACTCTCCAATCTCCCTGGCAAAGGGAAATTATGTAAGTCTTATCTCACATATCTACACCTTTGTGTAGTGGCTGAAAGAGATCAGGCCCTGATTACAGCATAATTCCACTTCCAAGAAGGTAAATTGTAAACAAAAGCAAACCCCAAAAGGTCACCTCAGCAGCAAGAGAACTTGTCAATTTACAAAGTCTCACATAGTTTTTTTCCTTTAGACTTTGTTATGCAGAATTCAAAACTCTCAGATGAGCACTTACAGATAAGTATTCTTTTTGCAGCAGTGCATTTCTCACTGTTTGAAGAGATATAGCTTATGCGATTTTTAACATTAAATCTTTATTTGGAAAATAATCTAATGAGATTTAAGCATTTATATAATATGATTTTAAGCTAACCATTATTTTAAATAATTGCTCATCAAGCACATATATTTTCAAAGATCAAAAAAATCATACTGCATATGACAAAATGCCAATTAACAGAATTATCCAAATTGAATTCCAGACAGATTGCCCATTTTTTCCAAGACTATTGATTCAAACATTAAAGCAAACACTCCTCTTAAGAGTTTTCTATGCACATCACACTTTCAACTCTATCCAGACATTAAGTAAAAATCAATTATTTCATCATTAAAGCCGTACACATAATAATAATAATAATATACCTGAATGCAATGAAGAATATTTGGTAAGATTTGAGCTGTCTTCAATGTTCCATTGGTTTGTATTGATTTTAGGGCTAGTCTAACATTCAGCATGCCAGTAACAATGAATAAGCCTAATGCATTACGTAACTGTAAGCTGATTAAATCCTTGATCCTGCAGCCACCTCTTTTTTCCCCCCTCCCCCTCTAATTTAAAACTTGGCACAATTGAAAAAAAAAAATCTTAGTTTTATACACTTTAAAAACCTAATTGGTACCATTTTTTGGCATAAAGCCTACCACAATTGACATAAATGTAACCCTTTCAGGTATTAGGCTTTCTTGTATTTTAATAATTTCCTAAACCTGGTAAAAGTAATTTTAAAGTGAGGTGTTCCCTAATAAATTTTAATTATGTGGCCAAACTTTTGGGGTTTTTTAAAAATATATTCTGAATGCCAAAGGTTATTCAAGTTACCAGATTTGACCTTTACCCATAAATATTAACAGCAAATTGAACTAAATATAAAGCCATGTTATCATAAACTTTAGTGCTACCAAGAAGTGAGATTGTAAGGCATACTGCACATGCCAGTCCTAATTTCCAAAGATATTATTTCTCAACTGAAGTGTATGTGCTACGACTTCCATGGAGGAATTGATCGGGGGAGGGCATGAAAGAGTTATGTTCCCCTAGCACATTATAGTGCTATGATCTCACTACATTGTCAATATGACAATGGAAGCAGGATAAACGGATCTGTACAGCAGAGGATATCAGCTAGTGTTCTCTACAGAAAAGGAACGCAGAAAGCAATACATGATTAACTGTTTTGAATGGGGGGGAAAAATTCCTTCCACAAGGCCCGCAAGCCATACACAAAACAAGCTGCAAAGAGCTGCACACTGACCGAACATCTTTGTTGATGCATATTTGTGTGTGTTATTGAAATTCAAAAATGTTTAAAAATAGTCAACTATAGTGCCTCAGTAAAGGCAGCAGAATGGCCCTGAGCAAACGAGAGCAGAATGTACTCTGTAGAGTCTTCATTAGTACTGAGGATGAGAAGAGAGAGAGAGCGAAGTGAGTTTCAGCTCAGGAGTAGAAGGTTTTTAAGACATGGTAATTTTGAGAGATTTACTACGTTTCATTTGTAAAAGAGAATCTTCAAGCCAGGATTCACTGAATGACACCAAACAAGTTGCCTATGCTATGTAATATGTATTTTAAATTATAAACCTAGTAATATTTTAGTAAAAAACCCAGGTGTATAAATGAACCAAGTGCATAAAAACAGTATAATGAGGTGGCTCTGAGGTGTATGCAACCTCTTCTACTAGCATCTGAAAACATCCCAATACATAGGCACATTCTCATGTTTTAACATATGAGGCTATGTCATGAATCAATACCAGTGAGATAAATCAAACTAGAGCGATGCCTGGACAGGCAATACTAGTAAGAAAGAATAATGTGTCCGGTGAGGGGCTTCTCACGTCACATAAATAAATTTCTATCTATACAGAAAAATTTAGATTAGTTCATGAAAAAGCCATACTCTTCCATTCATTTTATAACAAAAACAACCGACCAACCAAACAGAACAAGATCATTTTCCACCAGTTCACACCATAACAGATCTTGAAACGCAAGGATTTTAAAAACATCAAATATTTCAATGGAACTGATCCAAAACCAGTAGGATTTATTACATACCCCATTCTCTGTACGTTTCTCCATGGGTATATTTATGCCATTTCTTTGATTTTGGGCTTGACGTCCACCTAAAAGTAAAGTACCACTCTTAATGCAAAGTTCATTTTTCAACACAAATGGTTTTCACTCTTGAATCTCTTCTTTTCAAGGATTTTTATATTAAGCTTTTACCTGTGAATTTTTTATTCTGCTAGTTCCATTTCTTTCTTATTAAGTTATTCTTTTTAAGCAGTGGAGTCAGCAGAAATAAAGCACTTACTTCACAGAGTTCCTCTGTTAAAAGCACAGACATGCAGCTCTACTTTTCTGACTTGCGTTTAGACAATGATGTCATGAAAGGGAATGTATTGAGCACGACTACTAAAGTTTCATATTTCTGTGTCCACAAGAAGCAGTAGCTTCAGTTGAATATAATATAAATGAATATAGTAGAGGAAGCTTTTCTAATGCCTTATAAACAATTTTCATCTACAGATTGATCCATAGGTCAAAGATTAATCAAAAAGCCTTGCACGCGTCGTTTAGAGGCAACATTTTGCTTGTACATGAAACACTGTAGCTTCAGGTGTATCTTAAATTTCTTAACGTACTTTGAATTTGTATTGCCGTAAGGATGACCGAGTATTTTACAAAGTACCTAACTAATATAAAAATCCCTCATATATTATTTGGCCTGCTACTTCTGGCATTCAAAGCAACCAGGAACCATTTAGAAATACAAAAATAAACCCCAGCTCAAAGCAATAAGGACTCAGCCAAGACTTGAAATTCCGTTGTTAGAAGCAGCCAGATTAGTTGAATGAGTAAGGATAATCTGAGCATGCAAATATGCACCTCGCTTCAAGATACCTTTACTATCCTTCTGACAGCCATTAAGTATATAATGCACAGCCTCAAAGGTCTTCTCATAAAGTACAGTCTGTACTAGTTAGATCAGAAAACTGAAATCCTTCTATTTTTTTTTATTCCAGTCTTTTAAGAAAGCTCTACTTAATATGGCACTGTTTATATAAACACTTTTCCTGTAGAACCATGCAGATCAGCGATTTTTCAAGGTGTGAATTATCACCACTATTAAATATATCTACATGAAGTACTGAGAAAGTAAAGCCACCGAGACTTCTGCTAATGATGTCTGTAAAATAGATTTTAGTTTCTGAAGGAGGCAAAGTAGTTTACCGAGTCTTTTCTCTGGGGCAACTGAAAGAGAACAGGAGGTCAAAAAGAACAATCCCACCCTCTCAAAACATAGGGACTTTCTCTCAACAAGGAAAAAAATGCATTAAACCTCTAATAGCCACCAACGTTTTGGGGTCAGTTATTAAGCAGAATAGAAACCAATCTTATTGCAGAAGTATTACTCAACAGACTAGCAGAAATTATTCTAGAGAAGGGAATTTGAGACATGAATAAATGTACCACTAAGGAAGGTTCAAAATGGCTCTGGTATAAGGAAGTTGTATTGCATGTATCTACTGAAGCTCACTGAAAGAACTGATAAACTCACTTCAGAAATCTTTTAGGTAACAACACTACAGGACAAGTGTACTTACTCTGTTCATTACTTTCGGCTGGTGACTCCTCATGACGAAGAAAAAATTTCACCTCTTCCCTGCGGGGACCCCATTTCTGTAGGTGGTCATACATCATGTGATCAAAGGGTATGGGACGTTCTAAAAGTACAAGACCAAAAAACTTATCACAACTATTTTAAAGTAAGCAAAGTTTTATAGAACTCTCATTAAGAAGCAGAACGTCCTTTTTGGCAGCAATTCAATCTATCCAGTGTATTTTGTCTTATGCAAAGTCAGAGAAACAGGCACCAACAGACAATAGTTGCACTGCATTAAAAGCTACCCTGTTATTGTGACATAGCTCACTGCTTAACAGCAGAACATAACCAGTTTGCAAAACCATACCAAAAGTCTCAGTGTTTAGAAACTCTAATTTAGGAATTCTGCATCCCAACCTTTTTCTCCCAATGCTGATCTTTGCACCTTTGCTCTCCATCACCACCAGATGGATATTTTGTTCTAATATTGAAGTGATTAATTCAATTTGAACCTCCAGGTTTCCACTTGGACTAAAAGCCTTATCATTATATTGACATTTCATCTCCTAAGAACTTGAGCAGGTGCTCCCACTCCAATACGCTATGCCAGACATTAACTTGCAGTATATGTGGAATTACTCACAAATTTTTGAACAAATAAAGGCTAAGTTCTATGCAGCAGTCAGTCTCTTTGCTTTCCCCCAAAGAAACATAAAACATTCTCATAGTGTAGTTATTTCTTCCAAACCGACCAAATGTATTATTACTAAGAGGCTGCACACCATATATTTAGTATTTCAAAATGAAAATACAATTCAAAAGCAAAGTTTTCACTGTTTCCATAATTATACTTGCATTTATTTTTAAATGTTTTCATTAAGGTCATAAAATCTCCCTTTTAAGATCTTTTAAGATCTAATACTAAGCAAAGTATTAGAAGGTATCTTCTAATCATAATAAAATTATACTAGAAGGGATTCAATTAGCTTTCCTACATGGAGCACCATGCCAAACCAAGATTACTACAGAAAATCAGACCTGGATAGAAACCAAAAGCTGGAGTTTGCATTCACTGTTAAAAGCAAAATGCTCTCTGCCCTCAAAACCCAAACTACAGCATCTCCAACCAGACAGAGCACCACTAACAATTCATTATCAATTTCATACTTAACCCATTTGACATGAGAAGACAAAATGATTCAAAGATAATAGATATCTTGGGGAAAGCTTGGGAAAGACACATCAGAAACACACCTTTTTACAATGATCACAAATATGCCTTTTTATAATGAAGTTTACCTAAATTTATATGCATTATGAACTACACAAATGTATACATATCTTGATACTTTTGGGATACTTAATTGTAATATTTAAAGAACAATATGTTTTCATCACTTGATTCACAATGCATTTAATACAATAAAGCGTCTTGTCAAAATCTGTTGTGTCAAACAGGTAGAGTGATTAACACAGATTAGCCACGGTTCTAGACACAGATCTGGCTACTTTCAACAGGGAAGGGCCATTTAAACCACCAGCTAATTATATTCATCACCTGACTGGTTACCTATCTTCCTAAAAAAACCCAAAAACAAAACCAAAAAAACCCCAACAACCCACAAAAAAAAAATAATTCAGAACACCTGAATTTAAAAAAGTAGATGTTTTTCTTTTCTTTTTCTTGTTCCTCACTCACGTGGACTCCAAGAAACATTGTCAATAGTGTTTATACACACAAGAATAAGGTCAGTGGCTTATTACAACTCAGTTCTTGAAAAGGAATTTTATAAACATGATTTTCAGGTTTTTCAACTCCAAAGTAAGGTAAGATTTCAAGTGCTTTGAAACATATCCACTAAAATTGCAGCATGAGTCTTCTAAAGATCACAGAGTGTAAAATATTTAAATGGTTTAGTTCAGAGACTTTATGACACAGAAGATAAGAATCTTTAGGGATTTTTCCCAAATAAAGAAATTGCTAGATAAACTTAGCAAGAACTGAAGCTTGATAACAAAGTACCAAGAAACTGGATGTCTGAACAGGGCTGGGCTAATTCTGGAATGGTGAGGAGTGGCTGCAGCACCACTTCTGGTTAGGCTGGTCTCCCATTAAAAGTAAGGCCCTGATCCTAGGAGCTATTCAAAATAAAAGGTTTCATTTACACAATGTACCTTGAAGAATCAAGGCTAATATTTTTCAGACATGACCACGGAGACGAATGGGAAAGACAATTTCTACTACTTTTGCAATTCTTCCACAAAACCAATTTGGGATATGTTGCCCTAAATTAGACAGAAAACAGGTTAAAATAATAACAACAGCATCATCATCACTGAAACAGAGAAAAGAAAAACAAAGAAGGACTAATCATTCTGTGCAACTTAGCTACATAAAACAGATTCGGTAAAGAAAGTGGAAGAAGAAATGGACATTAACACTTGCACAAGACGTGATGAGAACTGAAGTCCCCATTCATTCCTTCAGTTTAAATCCTTCAAATCCCGAAAAACTGCAGGAAGAAAGCATGATCTTATATTTGCTGTAAGTTAGGAGAGCACAAAGGGATATTTTCTGGAAATACCTGTTCTTTAAGAATCAAAACCAAAACAAACAAAAAACCTGCAGTTCAACTTTTCCCAGTTCTTATAGCTTCAGACATATTTGTCAATAATTTCACAATACTATTTCAAACTTTAACTTTTTAAAGTTTAAATAGAAGAGAACGAAGAAAAGGTGAAATAGGAGAATGGGTGTAGAGTAATAATAAACAGGTTGGATCCCAATACTTTAACAACACATTAAAATTTATCTCAAGAACATTTGTTTCCATGACTAGCTAAGTGCAAAACCATGATATATGCGTATATCCATAATTATTTGCAAAACTGCCTTAGATTTTAGGTTGGATGAAAATTCTGAAAGAATTTTAATAACTGAGCTTAACTCCTTTCCTTTTAAGCAAAAGTTTTGAGGATGAGCTAGTTATAAGTATTCCAAATGACTGAAAAACCCTGAAAGACCAAAACACAGATACCTCATCAATGCTTTTGAAGACAATTGCAAAAATCTTTCTGTTGAAACTATATTTCCACCATTTAAAACAAAATAAGCTTCAGACTTCAGAATCTGTTTTTATCCTGATTACAAGTATCCCGCTGTTTGTAATAAACACATTTATGCCTGCTATACACGAAACCAGAATACAAAGTAATGGATTATCTCCATAGTGGGGGAGTTCACTGCAAGATCAGGAATGAGTCTTTCTCCCCTCAGGTTTGCAGAATTACACTTGTAGTAAACAACTGTTTCTTTCACAGTCACTTGCCTCCGTGTTACCACTAAATTCAGGAAGATCAATTAATAGCAATTGCCGAAGGGCATTCCAGATGTAAATGAAGTGAATAATTGAGTACTGGGTGGACTGAATGGTTGGAATCCATTCTGTCTTGAAAAAATACTACAAGTTCCTGGTGTCACACCTGTCTTTCGACCTCCTTACCGAGTGCTGTTTGCAATAGCTGGGGAATGAGGAAGAATATTCTGTGGGTTTTTTTCTCCATGCAAAGAGAGGAAGATTCAAACACAAGCACAAGGTGGTACAAGTCAGGCATGAATTGTGTTGACTTTTTCAACTATTACTCATCTCAAGAAACTGCAAAGGAGGGGGAACAGAGAATGAAATACAAAAATTAAATGAGAATAAACCAAATGCTTATGTCATGCTGCTCTGAGAAGAATCAGTTTCTTAACTCTAATACAAACAATACTTAAACTATTTTACAACTCTTGGGAAGCTCCTCAACCATATCTTTGCCACACAAAAGCAAACAGAGAAAAGTTAACATAATAAACAAATATGCTTTCCAATAGCTAAGCTATTGTAATCCTCCTCTAAACTCTAGAAATCATACATAATTTTTGGGAGCCAAACTTGCACGGATTTTAATAACATTTTTCTGGAAGACAAATGGTCTTTGTCACCCTCTAAAAATAAAACTAAGTATTTATTTGTACATACACATTCGGGGAGGAAGATTATTAGAAGAGACAGTATTTTGTTAGAGCGATACAATTTAGGAAATGGTTTTGGGTGCACCAGCTGCTTTTTGTATCTAATAATAGAACTAAAATCCACAAGCCCCATTGCTTTGAATTTGAGTAGACATGTATTATTCAGCTGGGCTACCTAAAAGAGGCCGTGGATACCTGTAGAACCGAGGAGTTAAGCACGTTCACAAAAGGACAGGTATGACAGCTCTCTCTTATGGAGAGCTCTGTGAATTGTCACCTGTGCAACATGGAGAGACTGCCAAGAAAACAGACTGCTTATGGTGTGTGACAAAACCTAATGAGTTTATTCAACCTATCATTTTCTGTATTAACTTTTGTTTTGAATTTTACTTTCCAAACTGTCTTCTGAAAGAACATTTGTAGACCTCTCTTGAGGATAAGAGGGGGTGTCAAGGACAGTGTAATAGAAGAGGAAAAAAATACTCTTGCACTGGCACAACATGCCACAGTTTCGTTGCAAATTGCTTCACACTTCCCACTTAGAACCATAGTTTGTTTGTTGTTGTAACTGTTGCATTTAAATGTTTAGACTTGTTTTCTACATCATATCTCTGCTCCAGGCAAAATTAATTTTTAAAACTTCAGGGGAAAGAGTTCAATTTAGCTCTCAGGAGCAGCTGAAGGAAAAAATATCATATTATGCCCTGTTAAAAAAGAATTCAGGTTATTTCACTGAGAAATTTATGTACCCCAGACTTTGGGGCAGGAAGTTGAGGCCACCAACACACAGATTTTGTAACAGTATCCTACATTTAAGAACAACAAACAAAATGCTTGTGCTGAAATTCCTGTCAGAAAGACTTAAAACCAGTGTGCAAACCATCTTTTTTGCTGACAGTACAGGCCTGTTTGAGAGATCCAGAAACATATGTGAGCATTTCATTTTTTCTTTCATTCTCTCTAGTCTTTTCTGTTCTGCACTTTCAATGGAATAGAATGATAGTTATCACCTTGGGTATTTAACAAGTGAAGCTAGATTCGTGAAAGCACCTTCATGTGAGTTTTAAAAGAAACTTGGAGCCACCAGCACATTTTGCAAAGTTTGACAGTCCCATTCAACAGGTGGGCAGGATTCTGCTCCTGAACTTAGGTGTCTGTATGTAGATGTTTACTTCAGAAAACTGGAAGAGTTCTGATGATCAAAATCAAATAGATAACAACTAGTTGAAATCAGTGATCACCATGTTCTACTCATGGTAATATCCAGATCTCCATTGACTATCATGTGAACAAAGACGCATAATTCACAGGGTAGATACACGATTTAGTCTTAGTCTCTCCATCACAACTTCCTGGATAAGTTTTATTTTCCACTTTATAGAAAGTTTCGGCCTGAGATATCTAATACTTTGAGAAATAATGTATTACATGCACAGATAAAATATTTTCTCATTCTTAGAGGTTATTATAGAAAATGTGAGCTCGCACTTGCCAGCGCTGCAAGGCTAAGTGTCCCAGAAAGACATTGTGGATCACTGGCTACAGCTTCCAGTCACCCTTTGAAGATAGTTGACAACATTCTCTGCAGTACTTTAGGAAGTACACCCACAAAGTATTGTGAAAGCAGAAGAACAAATAATACTATATATGTTACACTTTCACAGACAAAGGATTGGAAAATATTAGGGATATTTGAGCACTGTTAAACACAGTCTGCAGATCCATTTTAGAAATTTATGCAATGCACTTGGCATCATAGACTCTCCGTAGTCTAAACTTCCGATTTGTAAAAGTTGTAACCATCCCATAAGTTTTATCCTTAAATACAGTTTTCTAAGTATGAACTGAATTTGTATTCCTAGAACCGCAGACATGCTTAACCACTCTCCTGCTCACTCTTCCCTAAACTCTGTGAGTTCCCATCCCATTAGGAAATGACTTCTGGAGGCACCTTTTCCCTTTACAAAGTCTTGGAAGAGTTTAGAAAAGAGAAGAAATAGTTTCCCCAGCAGGAAACCACTCCGGATTGCTAATACTTAAAAGCTCCAAAGGCATCTGAATAATGCCCGTTTTGTCTGTTTGACAAAATGCCCCTGACCAAAATAAACCCTCTCTATGCAAAATTTAAGAATTCAAGATCAAGTTATGACCTCATCAGTCTGTATACAAAACAGATGACACAAACAGCTTAAACAGGGGTGACGTTAGTAACTGAGGGATAGGAACCTGCCTAACTGTTATTCTCACCTGTCCATTAATTCTACTCACATCCATACATTGATATACTATAACCTAGAGGTGTGCACTACACGCAGTTGCAAGAATCCATCTAGAAACAGAATCCATAACAGGCTGTTTTGACACACTGCTGAAAAGAAATGCCCACACCATTATTCTGTGAAATAACAATTGCAACGCAAATAGGATATGGGCACTACTACCTGCCCCAAGGGAGGTTGTCAAATCTTTTAAGTGTTCATGAAGACACTGGAGATACTATGTCCAATTCTGGCAAAATTCTGTCTGCAAAAAATCTGCTATTCGTGATACAGAAAGAAAAAATCTACAGCAATCATTAAATTTCAGGTTGTGTTCACATGCCTAATAGTGAGGAAATTGGACTGGAAAGAATGCAGGTATAAGAGAAGATCACTGAGATTCCATATTTTTATTTAAATACCCTCCATCCAATATACGGCATATGCCTATATGAAATAAATGGCTTCTAGACACATACATTTTATCAAAAACTTCATGCTCAGCAATAAAATAGAGGAGGAAAAAAGTCAAGAATTGCATTGATCTCTACCGACATTCAATTATCATGCTTTGCATTGAAATTTGCTAGCAAAAAAAAAGTACAATTTGAAATCATTAATATTGAAGAGTGACTCTTACCTTTTTTATAATTGGTACATATATTTAAATCAATTTCCACTGAACATTTTACTTACCATTCCCACGCCATACTTCAGCCAGATGGCAGCTTCCTTCTCCAGGCTCTTTGCAGAACTCTACTACATCGCGACAGGTTGTTTCTGGTGTAATTGGAACTTCTGTCAAAATCTGTTCGTTGTTGCTCAAAAACACAGTTAATATCATCTGAAAGAAAAAACAAAAAGCAGCAGAATATTAAAAAGGACACATTACAAGAATGAGATTATGGGTCAGATTTATAATTCCCCTGTAAGGGGAAAAGTACACTTATGGTTCGTTACCACAATCCATCAAAGTTGTCTTCAGTTTCTTGTAACTTTGCCAAAGCTTTAGTCTTTTGCATTGATTTTTTTGACAGTGCACTGAATTGACTTTTTTTTTTTTAAAAAAAAAAAAGCTTCAGTTGAAATGGTTTAGTTCTGTCTGAAAATAAGGCTAGAAGGGAAGGAACAGGTTTTGGCTATGTCAGATGCTTGAAATCATAGCATTTAAATGTTGCAAATAAATACATACTTTGGCAAAGTAACATGAAGCTTCACAGGTGGGCAACCCTTTGCATGATGGATGTCATTTTTGCAGTTTGTCTGAAGATGCAGTTATATTTGGTTGAATTGTAAGCTTCTGGTTAAACGGTAAGCCCCAGTGTTAAAAAAAAAAAGGGGGGGGGGAGGAAAAAAGTCACGTTTTTCAAGGGATTGCATTTGCTTAGTATGCTTGCTAGAGCTAAAAACCTCTAAGAAGTCAGCTCTTTCTGTACTACTTTAGCTCCACCTCCCAAAGTTTGCTGTGTTGATCAGACTGTACATGCCGCCTTCCCACAGCAGTAGTAAGCGCGCTCTCTTCACTCAAAGTTACAACATCAAAAGACTTTTCCTCTAGTAACAGCTCCCAGCTATTCCAGTTGGAAAGTAGCCACAAAACAGAAAATAGTTTTTCTTCCCCTCCCCACCTTAACGACATTCAAGACGACGTGACATCAAGGAAAACAGAAAGAAGAAAAAGTGGGATGAAATCTAGGAAAAAGCCTAACACTAAGAGTTAGTACTAAACTGAGTTGATGCAAACTTCTGTTCAAATTCCTTGCTCCACCTTAAATTAATGTGCACACAAATACATATATGCAGAGATACTCCCATCCCTCTTCATGTTAGCAGGTGTACCTTGCTGCAAAGTCAAACACTCAAAAACTGTACACATTAACTTAACCCACCTCACCCGCTTGGTGCATATGTATTATATGATCATTAATAATACGTTCGTTTGCTACATTCCCCCTATTGAGGGCCTCCGCCTTATACAGTATTTTCAATGGATTTGTCCTATAGGCCTTCATGTAATTTACTGCAAAAGCTGGAAGCATATAGTTAACATCTGGGGGGCTTGTAAGAAGGAAAAGATAAAAAACATTCTACCAAGAAACAAGGTCCTAATACAATGATGCTAAAGTGATTAATTTTTTCCCTGAGTGAGACTGCTTGAGGATCAATGAAGGTTGTATTCAAAGACAAGCATTCCTACGTTACACTAAATCCTCTGAAAGATATTGACCCTAAGCTCCTGCTTAAAATTAAACTGATACTTTTAACCGTTCTCTCTCTCCGCACCGTAATTTCCCATCTGTAGTAACAATGCTGTTCTGTAAACTCATGAAGATAGAGCAGAGATAGAGTGATGTTTAAAAGACAAAGATACTATAATAATAGATGTCCCTAAAGAATATGACAAAATTAGTAATTTTGTCTGCAAAGAAAGTTCTTCCAGATCTTTCCAGTAAATAAAGTGTGGCATCACATATTGAACCACAAAGATTAAACCTAATTATTTAAAAGCTCTTCATTAAATGAGCACTCTCCACTTAAACAGAGTTGTGCTTCAATTTGCATATGCAATTCTTAAAAACATTCATAACACTTTTATCTGTGGGACATATACATGTACCAAACCGGAGATTTGCGTTAATAACAGCTAAATACTGAGCGAGAGCAGTCTATCTACTTTAGAAGTAGGCACAGGACAAATTCCAAGAAGGCTTCAAGCTTCTCAGTCTGTCAGTCCTCCAGGTTATTTTAGTCCATGTTTTCTACTCTCCCTCAGCCTGACAAGTTTATACGCTGTATCCTGAAGTTTTCAAATAACTACACTTCAACACAATCAGCAGTCATCCAGGGCTATAAATACACTAAAATTCACCCCTGAGTTTCACTGCCAGCAGCATTAAAGAAGGCTGGAGCGCAAGATACAGGATGCAGCCACAGATAATAATTAAAGTGCATGTAACCCTCTACTGTTAACAGCTCACAATGTTATTTTTCCCCTGTAGAAGATTCAGACATAGTCTCAATATTCAGTGGCTGTGGAATCTTTAACAGAATAAATATCTGATGTGGAATTTGACCTCATATTTAAGAAGAAAGAATCATATATATGAACGTAAAATGATAGGCTTAGAAGAAACCATAAGAGGTCATCTAATGTAGTCTCTTGGCCTCAGGCAGGATCAACTATACCTACATTACTCTGCAGAGATGCTTGTTTAACCTGTTCTGAAAAGCCTTTCATGATGGAAATTCCACCACTTCCCTGAACCATCCACCCCAGAAATTCCTGTTGCAAGAAGTTTCTGAAAGTCTAGTCAAAGCTTTCCTTGCCACTATTTAAACCCACTAGTTCTCCTACCCACGGGGTGATAGAAAGCACTTTTTTTCACTGCAGTTAAATTTAAAAAGAATACATAGTAAGTAATTAAATTAAGTAAGTTAAATTAAACACCACAAGTTTGATGGAGAATTATTAATGTTAGTATTCTAAATACAGTTTCCCCATAATACTTGATGGTGATTTCAAAATAACACCCAAGTTTTCCAAACTTTATAAGAATGCCAAGAGACCCTGGCTTTACTGAAGTCATGCTATGATGCATGCTGCATCTTTATAATTTGTCTGAAAGACCTGTTATCTTTTTATGAAAGGATAAATAGAATGGCTTAACATCATGTGGTTTTACATGGTTTCCAAGTTTCAATTTTTTATTGCTGTAAAGATAACACTGGCTCAGAAAACTAGTTTCATGTATTCAAGATTGTCTGTCTGTACCTGCAGACAGGCTGGAAAAGAAAGAAAAGCCTTGGAGGTGCGAGTTATCCCATACATCTCAGTCAATCCTCTGTAACTTCAGACCTAGACTACTATATAAACTTGCAAGACCAGCCAATATTTGCTGTACTTCAAGCACACCACTTCCTTCTCTCAGCTCCATCTGCACCAGTACTGTCTTCTCCAAAGCTGGGTGTCACTCACAATATCATCTGCTAGACAGCCTAGGGAAAGGCTCCTCTGCTAATGAGGAGGCAAGGTGCTGTAGCCAACTATTGTCACACCACTCCTCAAGCAAACTTGGTTAAGTAAGGATTTATTTTTAACAGGTTGTCTGAGTAACACCAAAGGAACTGAAACACTGTGCTGTGAAACAGATGTCCTGAAACATACACAGGAAAACTCAAAATATTGAATGTTATTAATATATTGCAATATTAATTAGATTTTCAAGTCAGTGTCATAGCTGTCCCTATTTGTGGTGGGGGTGGAATAAGAATTAGAGGTATTTCATAGTAATAAAATACAAAGAAGCATTGATGGAGCCTGGAAATTTGCTGCTAAAAAATACGAGTGAAGCATGCACATGAAATACACAGTAGATCCACTGCAGTAAATCAGCTTTATAAAAAAAAAAATATTCTTAGCCAATGATTAGGACACAGAGAACTGATATATCCTTCAATTTCTCATTTTAAATGGATTCCTAAATAGGCACAACTGTAAAAACCTATCTTGTTAAAACCCGTATTCATGAAAATGAGATCATAACCATTGTAGCATTTATTTGATAATCTCTCAATTCACTCATTCAAAACTTTTAATACATGGACACAATGTCACACAACAGGATCAACCCAACACTCACGAGCAAGTCGCATCAGTGCTTCTAAATCATATATCATTTCCACAATGAATACCAAGCTCCAAATCTTTCACTCCCTTCTCAAACCTGTTACTCTCCTCTACTGCATCTGCTACCAAACCAATGGCTTTATTCCAACTTTCATCAATTCTCACCTCTTTTTCTCTTTTTAACTTCCTGCCAACCTCTAGCATATCTCTTCACACTTCAGGTCTTTTCTGTGTCAGAGAAGCTACAACAAACACCACAACCTGCCTTCAGAACTACTCTGTCATCTCACTCATTTCTCAGCTTACAGATGACCCCCTCCTAGGAGGGCCTCAGAATCAGTACCCTACCCAAATCTTCTCTGACCAACAGACACTTGTCAAATAGTTGCGTGTGTTCCTCTTAATATGTTGTCCCCGCTTTCTCCATTCCCAGCTCAGTTCTCCTCTTCCAACCAAACTTTCTGTGTTATTTAAAGGACACACTTAAATATCCTTGCAGTTTCTCCAGGAGGTAGAAGAGAGGAATAAATTCACAAGATCTTTATCCTCGCTTTTGATCTCATCTCTTTCTAGAGCTGGATAATGTCACCTACAAAAATTTCAATAGGCATTCTTTATAGAGATGACACAGTTTTATCTTCCTAGACATGATCTTTTGCTAAGGAAGCTGAAATGTTGACAATTTTTAATCATCTCTTGTGAATGCCCAGTTACCAATTCAAATTGCATATGGCTGTTACACACTCCGTCACCACTTTTCTCCAATGACTCCCTAGATTTCATATTCATCATAACACACAGGTACCTATTACTATAAGCTGTACTCCAGGCATCTTTGACACCAATCATTTTCTCAGTCGTGTGTCTCAGATCGTTTTGTTTTTTGTTTTTTGGGTTTTTTTGTTTGTTTGTTTGTTTTTGGTTTTTTTTGGTTGTTTTTTTTTTTTGTATCAACTGATCTAGCTAACGGTCTCAGTTTGGAAACTTGCCTATCGGTTTCACAGCTTTCCATCGGTGTGTCTTTTTTACTCATAATGCCTATCACTGCAAAAATCATTCTTCACGCCTATGGCTTTGACCATATTGCCTTTCTCTATCAGTCCTGATAAGCACAATTGATTGGTCTTCACTTCCCCATTGTGATGTGGAAACTTCTTCCCTATCATTTTTCATTTTCTACCAAGATATTGATGCCGAATTGGTTCTTTACACCAGTTTCTACTGTCCATATGCTAAACAGGTGTTTTCATGCTTTCTTCTGTGTTGCTCATCATGCCTTATATGCACCTGCAAAGCGAATTCATTATTTTCCTTGAAGACCCTTACTTTGCTTTTGTGGCTACAAAACATACCAGACACAAGTAAGCTGCCAATGTGCTGAAAAGCGTTGCCAATCAGGCTGATAAATATTGTTTTCTCTACTTAGACTTCTTTAATTGTGCAGTTCATCTCTTACTTCATCTCAAACCAAGATTCTAAAAGCTGTGCAGCAGAGATGCAGTCATAACTTGTCCACCAAAGGCCCACAAGGCCACAACTAAATGCCTTTCACGCTACTATATAGAAACAAATCATCTTTCAAATGAGCCTGATGTTCCTTTGTTCTATATGACCTGGATCAGGCTGTCCTAGAAACCACCTTAACTTCCTTACTTGAATTTTGCAACTTCAGTTGCCCTCCCCTAGTACAATGCAATTACTTATGACTGGAATAAAACTAGACCACCACCATAAAAACAGAAGACGGCAGCTAATGTAGCATGTTTTTTCTTAGGTAAGAAACAGCCTAGAAAGCTAAAACTCCAACTGCTGAATGAAGTCTTTTCCTCATAATTTTTCTATAATCTTACTGAAAAAATAGAAGTTTTTTGATCTTCAGCTAATATCCTGAATTAAAAAAAACAGGTATACATTTAATTAGATGCTCTTTAACAACAATTTTTGTGGAGACAAGGAATACATCTTACTCAAATATTATCTTATGCTACCAAGACCTGAAATACTGGTGCTTAAGAAAAAATAAATTGTACACCTACACTGCCATTGCTTTATGCCCAAGTTAATTTACTAACGCAGACAGCTGATACAATAAATACTGGCATTTCAGGCTAACAGTTCATATAACTACATATCTCCTGATACACTACTCACAGAAAATTGAATTATTTAAGCTAGCAGAAAGCAATTAGACAAGTACTATTTCAGGACATGCTGAAACACAAAAATTTAAAACAAGCCCGACATTATTTTCTTATAGTAATAGTCACATCCTTAACTAGAAAAAGAAAGTGAGTTCTGGGGATGAAGATGGGAAATTACTCAACTGGCTTTTTACTTTACACATAATTGTTTTTTAACTAAACCTTACATTTCCACTCAAAATCAGGGTTCCTGGCAAAAATGGATCAGATGATCATTACTTTTCCTGCATATAGCCTATTTTATGTCCACAACAAAGTAATTTAGAAAAAAAGTCACGTCTATGAAGGATTCAAGCAGTGAACAAAAGTTCAAGAAAAAAAAACCCAACAAAACCCCACATCCCAAGAAAATGAAAACCATTAATTTTTCCCGTTTCGCTATCCATTGCTCTCATTACCCAAATCTAGATATAGGAATGCCTACCTGATATTAAAGGTATAGTGGATAAGAGATCTTTTTGTGTTAATAATTTCTGCCAATTCAAGAATTATCAAGCATATGATTCTGAATTAAGAGTATACCGGATATTTAATATGGCTAAATTCACATGCTGCTGCTTAGCCATTTCAGAGCATTTAGTGGTGCCTACAGCTCCAAGACAAGAAAAATCAGCAAAAAAAAGAGACTTCTTCAAAGTAAATCTCTCTTGCACAGTAGAGATATCAACATCTCCCAAGAAGTTTTAATAACTTTCATGCTTGATTTTGCTGACTTGGGAGTCCAATGAGCTTGCTATATTTAAGGTGCTACTACAATAGTTTTAACCAAAACGTCCAAACCCCTATCTTACTGAAATGTCAAAGGCCCATCAATCAAATATGAACTTTGATTAAGACTGAGGTTTTCGCTTACTTGAAAAACTAGAGAATGAAATGCAAGCAAAATGTGAAGAGGTGAAAAATCATCCCTTTGGTGATAAGGCATACTAATATGCACAACCTTACATATAGAATGGTCAGAGAAAAAAAGTTACAAATTATCAATTCTGTCATGCAAGTTTGCTTGCCTGGAATTCATGCCATTACATAAACCTTGCACCACTTACAGCTGTAGAAATTCTGGTTGCATATTTCAAGCACTAAAGCAGAATTTTAACTTTATGTGCAGTATGAACACTGCCCCTTTTTAAGATTATAGACTTAATTAGGTGAAGCTTTAAGCAATTACATTTTAAAAGAAACCAGCCTATGAAATTATAACCACAAAACTGTTTTAATTAAAGCCATCTAAAGATACATTCTTGACTTGTCATGAGTATTTCTTTATAGTGTTGAGATTTCATAACAAACAAATCCCAAATAAATCTCTGATGTTGATTATTACATGCAAACCCCAGAAAAACAGTAATAAGATTAAACCATTTCACTTCCCTATATTAAAAAGAAACATTTGAAGTCTGTCTAATAAACAAGTCATTCACCAGCATGCTTCATTCCAATAATTATTTACTTTCAAAATGAAAAATGTTCTTTTTAAAAACAGATCTGTTGAAGAATTTTTTACGTTTACAAGTCTTATTTCAAATAAAAGCATGAAGATATACAGCAAATTTATTATTGATTACTGTGTTTCATCAGTAGAGTTCTTTCCTCTGACATCTTTTCCCCTTGTCCATATATGGGGTGAGAAATAAATGCATTAAATTTCCATATTTCTGAACACACTTCCTCGCATCCAAGCTGTACAAGCTTCAAGTTCAGCCCAAAATTTAAAGCCCAGCGATGCCTTTTGACTGTATTAATAAAATTCACAAAGGTAGTGCAACTAACAGGCTTCAGTTTGCAAATACAAAGATGAGTAAAGTCTTCTGCCAAAATGCAGACTTGTGAAACCAATAGCATGTTTCCTACTACACTTTCAAATTTGAAGCCAACAGCCTCCATATGGCCTGCAAAAGAATTCACAAAATTGGGAGCAAATCTCAGACACTAAAATGTATAGCATTCAGCTATGGCCTACTAACAAACATTAAAACCATAAATTTCACCACTGATAAACATTTATAACGTTACTCAAAAATACAAACAAGCTAATATTATTCTTGGTTAACATTTGCAATTTTGATCAAATCTGTAAATTTAATATTGCTTAAGTCTACTTTAATTATACTTAGCTCACAAAAGTATTTTTTGCCTAAGTTTATATGCTAGTTGCATTAATTTGCCATTTTGCAATCACTGAAAGAAAAAAAAAAAGAAAAAAATTATCTACCTTCAGATCCACCACTATCAGGCTCTGCAAACGACAACCTGGCTACAGAAAATATAACCAGGAGAAAAAAAGATAGTCTTGTCATACAATAGTTGTACCAACAGACTTAGTGATGGGGTGTAAAATTACTTCTATTGGTAGAGCACAAAAATAACTTAAAAAAAAAAAGAAAAGGTATTTAACTCCTGTTATAGAAAAGCCGAAGCATCACATTAAAAGACATCCTTAAACAAGATTTTCCTACATTTTTGTATGGCCTACATGTGTGCAATGGCTTCAATAACTGACAAAAAACACAGACATTTCCTCTGAGGACTTTCAGGACTGTTGCATTTGCCCTCTTCAGTAAATGAGCTTTCATATGGGACAGCAGGTATTCAATGGAATTCAGACTATTTCAAAAAACCTACACCTACTCGATATTTATTTGCTGAAGGGACACTCTTGCTCTCTGTTACTGAAAGATAAAAAGCTACAGCATGAATTGTAGATCTGGAATTTGAAGCCTCTTACTCTTTCAGTGTCAGGCTTTTTGTAGGGCACAGGAGCAAGCCAACATTTTTGCTAAAGGAAGGAAACAGCAACTATCATCAGGTATTTAAAGATATTCAACTAAGCAAGATAGATCCACAGATTATTAAATGAAAGGTATTGTAGTAGTTAATTGAAAGACTTCCAGAACTCTAGGAAAACAATACTTAATGAAAACAATAGCAACTGAAAGTTCACTTGTGTAAACAACACAGGCAACCCACAGACTGGAACGGGTGTTCTGAAGGCTGAGAGGAGCAAGATAGGAATAGAGCTAAAAAAACGAACCAACCTAACAAATGTTAAGTTTCTAACATCTGCCTAAAACAGAAGACCAACATGATCATTTAGACATTATAATCCTATAACAGATTTTAGACTATACGTTGTTATATTAGAAGCCACAGTCAATCTATGGTACTAAATCACTGCCAGCTCTCCAGACATTATCTTTATAGAAGCTGTTTGTTGTTTGTCGCATTGGAGTGCCTTCTTTTGGAAGGTGGTTCTGTTAAAAAGAAGCAGGAGCTGATATTCGGATAAATTAATCCAAAAGATGGGCAGTAAACATGAGGCTACAGAAGGGAAAATGGGTTTAGCTGAAAAGGGGCAAGTTAAAAGAATAGAAGAGTCTGCATTACAAATAAAACTATTAATTTAAAAAGAAATCTGTCCAAGTGCAATATTTAACATCATTAGCTAAAGGAACAAAGCCTGAAGTCAGAGAAATCTATAAAACATGCCTTTTGTGATGTTTTCTAGTGGAAAATGCAATTTGGCACTTGTTACAGAATGAGTTCAACATCCCTGCTTCCTATTATCTGTTGGCTTGATTCCTAAATTGCTACATCTGGAGAAACAGCAAGAGATCTTGTTGTTGCTCCTTGACGCAAATAATTCTACTAAAGGACTGTCAAGACACTAGTTACCATGTAAGAGACTTTAGAACACAGGGATAATTCTAGGTACGCCGACAAGTTCTTGCTGAGCACATTTCTCTGTTAGGCAACATACCTTACAAATGAAGACAGTTTTATTCTTTCCAGAACAAGGCTTTGAGATTTTGTTTTGTTCCACTCCCTAAGAGACTGTGGGCCATATGCTATCTTTCATGATATTCACAACCATTATTAAAAGGTGAAAGCTGGAGACTCTTCTTGAAAGACTCTCTGCTCTAATCAGTTGATGCTGGATTTCCTAAACCTCTTACAAGGTTCATGACAACTCAATATGTAAAGGTAAGTATTTTCACCTTGCAAATTAGTATTCTCTGATCTGTTAGAGGACTATTGCCATCTATTAACCAAGAACAGAAGACTGATCTTCAAATCAAGCAGCTCTGAAGAAGGCACAGAGTTTTTCAGACACTTGCTGGTTTCATTAAGGATACTCTCTTTTATCTTTTAGAATATTTTTTGTCTGTAAATATCATGATGATAAACCTCATCTAGTACTGCCTGCTTGATGTTAATGAGATTTATCCAGAGCACCTTGAAAAAAAAAAAAAAATCAGTAGGTACATCAATTTTGTGCTGATTATTAAATAAAAAAAGTAAAAGAAATTGCTAATCTATTTAAGAAACTAGCAGACACGTCTGCTATAACTAAGTATTTTAGTAGTTGTTTAGGCATATTAATATGAGAATTCCTTAAACAATGGATTCTTGCCAAACTCTTTTTAGAAAACTGCAGCAGACGCTGCATTTGCAAACACATGGAAGACCAGTAACATGCAGAAAAGTCAGAAGTTCAGGGGACAGCAAGACTTCAGATCAAAACAATAGCTACATTGGTGCAGTCATCTCTCCTGAAGTCCATTGGTCCATAAACTCTGACAGATCTATTTTGATAAAATATAAACATGATGTCCACATTTCTACTATTCTTCCCATCTCCAACCCAGGGTCCTCCAAACCAAATGGTTCAGAGTGTTAAGGGGGAACCACCAGTCCAGGGCCAGATGTAGCCCCAGGGCACCCAGGGAAAAGGAGGGAGGAAACACCATGGCACTACAACCACATCTCACCATGCCAGATCACAAACACTACTTAGTTCTAACATTCATAGGTCTAAATCTTTCATATCTGTCAAGGTAACCAGCATGTCATACAGCAAATGCATGCCAAGCTTGAAACAACAGTCCTAAAATATTAACAGCCCATTTCATTTCATCAGCTGATATGAATAATATGTTAAAAAATACTGTTAAATATTTTACTTTCCTAATCATTACAGAAGATGTGTTGCTGAAGAACAATGCAACTGTAGTACTGTGAAATTTGCAGTAAACTCGCACTTCGGTGAACTGGCAATAAATAAAAAACAAAACTAAATTAATCCAAGATGACTCAGCTTCAGAGGTCATTCTATTACATAAGAATTTCAGCTTTCCAGTCAGGAAGAAAGTCGTATTCACCAAAAGGAAAAGTTTAAAAAAACAAAAATAATAAAAAAATCAATCAAAATAAACAAACAAACAAAAAAATCACACACAAACCCAAACCAAAAAAAACCATACACCACACACACAACCCCCCCCTAAAACACCAAGCCCTATAAAACAGGACAGCCCCTCAAAGCCTCAAGAACCAGATGACAGATAAGAAAGATTAAAAAAAAATAAATAGTATTTTACTTTTATTGGGTGGGGGATATGGGGATAAATCATATTCAAGGTTTTTGCATACTGGGATTAACAATACTATAATTTACTTTGAAATTCTGACAACACAAGGCAAAACTGAAGAGCAGGGTTAAGCATGAGGGTTTGGGTTAACTTCCCTGAAAGACGACTTAGTCTTCAAAATCCACATGTAACAAAAGTGTCCTGCAAAATTTCTATCACAGAACGGAGTGTTCTCAAATTATTGAAAATATTTTGGCCAAGGCTAAAGAAAGGGAGGTGCTGATGTTTCTACAGTCTTGTGTTCGACCTTGTCAACAGCTACAGCAAAGTCATCCAAAATCCACTGAATTCCAGAAAAGCCTGGCTTACCTACTGCATTGAAAATAACCTCATCACAAAAGTGTAGGAAACAAAGGCAGACATTTCTGTCTTTTCATTCACAACTTTTCAACAAAACAAAAGAAAAACAAACAAAAAAGGCAAAACCACAAAACAAAACCAACGAACAAACACAGTATTTTAACTAAAGACACTGTGCTTTTTGTCAAGGTGATTTGCAGCACTGAACATCACTTTTTCGTTTTAGAAACAAGGAAATCTACAGACACACACACATATGTAATACGGAATCAGGACTACTCTTTCCTTTTATTTTCAACAGAGCAAAACAAGAAGGGACTGCCACAGCTTTCTCCCACTGAGCAGAAAGTATTAACAAAATACTGATCGTTTAGTGTGTTGTTTTCAGGGAATACCAACCATTCAATGTTAGATGTAATGTTAGCTAGCTTGGCAAAAAAATAAAAAGTGAAAATTAATACATCCTTTGGGATCCAACAGGCAGTCTGCAGAGTTTTCCTTCCATCAGAGTGGAAATTGGACATAATAGAAAATAACTCCTTCCAGTGCATTTCTTTAGTTTTTAAATGACAGGTTTCAAAATTAAAATCTGTTTTACTCTCAGATCTCCATTTGGCTGAATCAAAACCAATAAATAATAATAATTAAAAAAAAACATCAAACAACTTATGCAAGGTAAAATTAAAAATTTCAGACATTTCATATACAGAAGAAACACATATAAGGCAATAATCTCTGATCTTCAAGTAAAAATCCCACATGCACACACTCTAACCCATTATAAGGATACACTGTTTGGTTTTACAAAAAGAAATCTCAAAATGCTTAATTTTACAGCAAAGAAGCAGAAAGCAAAGTAACCCCACCTTCTTTTTTATAATTCTGTCCTTTGTCCAGTTTTTAGAGTTAAGTCCAGTCTTTTCTGTTAGCCAGGATTTGTCTTTTGATGTTTTTATAATATTCTGAAGAACCATCCTTAAAATATTTTTCATGTGGACAGTTGCAAGTAGTAGTGAAAATAAAAATGCTGTGTAGAGCTAAAGCCTAAGAACAGTTTCTGTGCAACAACTACAGTGAAAAACTACTTAAATGGAGTATTTTTGGTCTACTGGCATACAAATTCAAGCAGTAATGACGAGCAGTGATAAGATGTTCTAAAGAAACAAGACAGGCCACAGTTGTGACAGGAACAAGATAGGCTAGATCAAGTTTCACCTAATTAGGCAAGGTTGCAGTAGGAGAGTTCTGCTATCCTCTCATAGTGCTGTAGTAATCTTTGTTTGCTATTATAATAATGACAAACAGTAAGTAATCATCTCAAATTTACATATAAGGCTCTGACTGTCTCAAAAGAGAGAGAAGTGATTTTCCTGTTGAAGGAGGCAATGGTATGAGCAGGAGTTCCAAAAGCAACTGATCCTAGTGACTATCAGAAAACATTTACATGACACGTTTTCTTAAATCAGGAAAATGTTTTAAAAAGACTAACCAGCTTAAAAACAAAACAAACAACAACAACAACAAATCCACTACGTATTTACACCTAAAAATACTATAGTTCAAGCACTACTCCATTCTTGGCAAAGTCTATCTTCTTGCTGGACATAATTCAAACAGCAGAGGATATAAAACAGTAAACTATGTTTCTGATTGCCTCTTCATGTCAAGGGACACTGAATGTTTGTCATCATTCCTGTCAACACCATACAGGATCCAGAGCACGGAACAGAGAGAGAGATGGCACCAACAGTGCCTTCAGCTCTTACTCTACAGCTGCAGGAGCAAAGCATATTCTCTAGCCTGATCTGTTCCCGTAATAGAGAAAACAGAGACAAAGAGCGAGCAAGTGACCCAAGGGGGTTAAAAAAACACAAGAAAAAAAGAATCCAACCCATACTATGAAAGGTCAACAGAACTTGAACAACTCACCTCTCTCAAAACAGAGCTATGAGCTACACTTTCTGTGTAGCACTTACACATTAACTGCAGGAAGGGGAAAGTAAGGGGTTCTCAGCTTCATTTGCGATCCACAGAATTGTTACATTACCCTTCTCTACAAGCAGCAGCAGAGAAGGAAAAAGTTAGTAAGATACTGTAATTTAGCCTGCTTCAACATTCAGAAATAGTACTGTCCTCCCTTAACACATTTTGTCAGTAACAAAAACATTCTGATCCCATGCAGGATTCCTTCCTCCTCAGCAAACATGTATCATGTTGAGAGGTTTATTGAGAATATAATTGGTAGAATCATTTCAGACTCACAAAATGCTGCAACTTAAAATAAACTAACATGTTAGCAACTGAGAACGTTTTAAATAGATGAGAAATTCAGGGATATTTTTTAAAAGGGAAGGGTTGTTTTGCATTTGGAAGGATGGAAAAATATAATCTGGTTGTTCTCCAAAACCAGATTGTATCTTTATCTGCCAGAAAAACAAACTGTATCACATGAATAAATATTTGAGAGAAAAAGCTGGGCCTATATTAACACATATCGTGCCACACTTCCAACTATGTCTACTGGCTGAATTCTTCTAAACAACCCAAACTTATAAAAGCCTTACTTGCAATAGAAAGACATGACATACACATGGAGACCAGAAATATATGGGGCAGTCCAACTCTAAAGCCCGACATCCCTATTGGATAATTGGGTTCTCTCAAAGGAAGAATATGAACTAAAATAAACACGTGTCACTGAACTTCTCTTTTATCCTGTCATCCCTTCTGAAATAACTGAAAACACCTGTAGTTTGTTAAATCAGATAAATAATAAAAACAATATACAAGCAGTGTAGCCCCTTACTTTCTCTCATATAGTCCGTAGTGTATCATCTCCATATTGAGTATCTGATCCAGTGCAGTTATTTGGCTGACTGATTTATAACTGTTATTGTTAGGTAGGTAAATATACATCTAGGATATATGTCAAGAGATATGGATACCACATCTGGTTGCTTAATGTATTATCAGCCTCAAAATCCTGAATTAAAGAAACAAGGGGATTTTCCTCCCAAAAATGTGAAGTGGTTTTGAATGTTATAAATGAAAGAGGTGAGGTACATGCAGCATTTCACAGACATAAATTATGATCCTATATTAAATGTAAAAACCATGTAAGATTCAAGAGGACTTGCCCTGTGTGACAAAGCTCATATACAGCAAAACTATGTATGTACAGATTATGTAAATCACTCAACAGGAAAATAAATGCAGTCTATTTCATTTTAATGCAGTCTAAAGTTTCAGTTTAACATGAAGACACTCACAACCTCTGAAAACCACATGGAATGATGTAGGAAAAAGAATATAAAGTAAAACTGAAAGTATAGTTCCCTAACATGTATACAACATTACATCAAATACCTACAGAAAATGGAAAATTACTTAATATAATGCTATAGATTAAAATTGGTGGATGTGAGCAACTAGGAATACACAGAGAAGTAATGAACAAATATAAAGAAAAGCAAAAGTGGAGAAAGAATAAAATACAACACTGCATGCAGGGTATCACTAACTTTAAAGCTTATTTGTTTTAATAACTTTTGTTCCCCTTTGCCACCCTATCTCACACTCTCACCATTTTCACTTCTTTCCTCTTGCTATTTAAGCTATATTGTAAATTAATTTAAACAGACACCTTTAGATTACTTGCAGTTTAAAATTAACTTATTAGAATTTGCATACAAGATAAAGATTTTTTAAAAAAGTAATCTTGTTTGCTTTTTATATATTCTCTTTCAGTTTCTCCAGTAGGAGTAATCAAAAATCCATGGATCATACTGGGAAAAGTAAAAAAACAACCAACCAAAAAACCCCAAACGCAAACATCAAAATTTTCACAGGTCATTGTAAATTAATAATACTTAATGAGCCAGGTACCTAGGTTTACTTATCACTTCCACTTAGGTAAACTGACAACTAAGTTTATGTACTTTTAAAATCTATTTTATTGAGGTAAAAAAGGTGATCTTCTGTTACATTACAACTGTACACTCAATAGCCTATACAGAGTATGATTTGTGGTGAGCATGTTTCCTTTTTCCAATCAAAGGATAAAGAAAATAAAAGTGAAAAAGAACTTGATTTAAACATGTCAAATACATATATTCAAGTACATACGTTCAATACAGAAATTGTGTTTAGCATGTTCTTTCCCTGGGGTGGGGGTGTATATGGAAGGTATTTTACCAACTTCTCTCCAAATGATGTTAGAAACACAGCAGCATCCTTAAGTCCCCAGTATATCAGACTGTTTATTCTAGTATGATTACAGACACTAATATATAAAAACTTACATAGCTACATTACAACATTCACATTTTTGCATTCTTTCACATACTTGAAGACATCTTTTCTCACAAGAAAGCTGCAGTACTTAAGAGAACAAGGAGGATGACTTGATGACTTTGGTCCCCACTTCAGGTGGGGAAAGGAAGACAAAAGGTTTATAAAGAAATTCAGACATGATCAGAACGTCCTCATCCCTGAGCACTGGAAGGAAAGAGGCTGTTGAGACCTCGCTGCTTGAAAAATTTCTATATCATTTGTGAGATAATAAGAAAAATCTGACCAAAAGCTTTTTCCTGCTTCTGAAAGATACAGGCAAGTACATGCACACTCCAGGTCAAGCTTACTTGTAATTTTGTGCCAAGGCTTCTCAGTTCTTCAGAGCTTATGGAGCAAACTGAGCAGTATTTGGTAGCTTCACATGACTGGGGGAAGGGAGGAGCACTAAATGGGGGTAATCCAGTAATGTGTCTAAGACTCAAATCATAAATATTTGTTAGGCTCAATGTTATAAAACACCCAGAAACACAAAAATACTGTATTAGAAATACTGTATAGTAAATTATCTGATTTACTGTGTCTTTTATGTCCCTTAAAGCTTTTTTTCAGACAAAAATTTTGTTCCATAAATATAAAAAACTCACTATAAAAAGGATATCAAAGTAGTCTAAAGGTTGGTAAATGTGAAAGTGAATCAAATTCAAAAGTTCTTTATGTTTAGCTAAAAACGAGCAACAGAAATTACGTTATTCCAACACAAGTATTTGAGTTGGACTCCAGAAATCACACCGGGGTAAACAGAGCAGTTTATAATTCAGAGTTTAAATGATTTAAACCTCTTTCACCACTTTAGCTCCTATCAGTGCTACAAAACCAAGTATTACTGCTCTCCACCTAAAAAAAAAAAAAAAAAAGTAAAAATAAAGTGCTGCACTCAGGAATTTGGCAGGAGGGGGGAGGGCATTGCAAGCAACAGACTTGAAACTCATTTGTTTCAATGTAAAGCTTGGATTTTTATAGTATATTCCCATATACAACAAGCTCTTGCTGAAGTGGTGATAAAATACAATAAAATAGTAAATACACTGCAGCGCTAGTACACCAAGAAGATAGTCAGAAAAAGGACTGAAAAGATTTCCGAGTGACATGGGCTAGAAAAGACACCAATCCATATGCTATGGTTTTAAAATAATTGCATTGATCCTGACATGATTTAGAAGTGTAAAGGAGGTCAACCATTACAGATCTTTTTTCTGCTATCAGAACTACATGATTTAGACTTGGAGCTAAAATTTTCTGAGATTTAGATAACTTGGGACAATAAAGCGGTACGTAAGGAAATCAAGCATCAGGCATGCTGAGACATTCAGAGCTGCATGCAGAGATGAAGCTGCACACAGAGATCAGTTTCATATTTTATTTTTATAAGACACTGTTTCAAGAACTCAATAATCTCCCAAAGTGTACATACAGTCCAACTGTTTTGAGCCTTAATAGTAATTAACCCATTCTTTAGCCTGAAGAATCATCCAAAATTTCAAGAACTTGCTGTTTTTAAAATACACAGCAGGAAAATCTAACCACGTCTCTGTCGATGTATCTAAATAGCAACTTTTAACACTAAGCACCCTGTTTGACTATTTCTAAGTCATATTTGACTAAGCTAAGTATCAAACATACCTATGTGCTATAAAAATTATCCTACCGGATTTGTAAGAAATGGCTGTTGATTCATAGATGCTAGTACTTTCTCAGATGCCCAAATAATACATTAGCTAAGCTGTCAGTGGGTAACTTACAGTTTCAAGCATGTAATCACTAGTTGAACTGTTTAAACTTATTAGAGATACTAGTTTCTATGTTCCCCACATCATCACATATGGCATATATGCTCTGGCTATCACAAAATCTCTACAAAATGCTAACAGCCTGCCAACCATTTTACAGACATCAATTATACCATAACAATGTACAAATATCCTCTCCCTACATATATTTTCAAAATAAGTGATTGATATATTAGTAATGTTTATCAAAGACATATTATGACAATATTTTGAATGCAAGTAATTTGAAAACCTCTATCTTTAGCTAGATGGGATAGATTCAGGTCAGGTTTTGACCAACACACTGGTTAAGATTTTACAAGATAGGCAGATGCACCTTCTGAAGCCCGGTTTTTGGTTTGGGTTGGCTTTTTTTTTGTTGGTTTTTTTTTTTTTTTTTTTTTTTTTTTTAAGTAGTAAGCTTGGGGGAGGAGAAGGTAGAAAAAGAGGTTGAACTATGCTTAAAAGTACCATAAGTATGTTGAAAATATCACCTTCAGAACAGGAGTAAGAAAGCCAACAGGTGCAGCACTGCCTTGAATCATAAATTACACAAATTGCATTAGGAAACAGGATTAGAAAAGGATTTTCTCATACAAACATGCATTCAAAGTATGTCTCCTCAACAATGTAAACTGTACCTGTTATTCTAAACTAAGACTTAACCCAGCTTCTTTGAGAAATTAAAGAAACAAAAATTATACATAGGTGAGCCTGTACTTAATGGCTATGGTAAACTTTGCTAGTCTCAAGCCGCCCTATTTCTTTCCCTTTAAACATCAGAGAGCAATGCAGGCAATACTTTTCTCCACATATTAATAATGCAGCCCTGTCTACTGCTTTTTTCACCTAATACTATAACTCTCAACAATTCTCAGGTATTCACCTTAGAAGGTTCGGACAAACACATTCTGGTTTTTAGGAAAGTGAGGTTTCCTGGTCTCGAAGTGTCAAAAATTGCCTACCAGGAGAGTAGAGCACATAATAAATTCAGACGCAAGTCAATGCACTGTGCATGGGGTCAACCCACAAGATTCGGGATTGGAGAAATTCTCCTAGATCAGCCTGGCAGAGACCTTGGGCACTGCACTGTCTTCTTGTTTTGATTTCAGGGAGCAGGGAAATTACTCTTCTTTGCCACTTGGGACACGGATTACATACCAAAATCATCTAGATACATCTCACCATATTCATTCACCACCATGGAGCTGTTTCAGGATGAAAAATCCCAACAACCTAAACTGATTACATTCTTCCTGAGATCCATGCATTTCTACCCTTTCTTGTGCTGGTTCCAGTGCTTATCTGACTCTGCACAGAGCTGGTTTCAGTGTGCTCAGCTGGCAGAACAGTACCCTGTCAAAAAAAAAAAAAAAAAAAAAAAAAAAAGGCAAACAACAACTTCCTGCTGAGTTCGCATACTGAAACAGCTCAGCACAGAACCAGATAAATACCAGAGCCAATACATGATAGAAGGCAGGACTACAGCAACCCCTGCAGTTACATCAGTTTCACTCCCACAAAACCAAAGCCTCAGTTTCACCCGTTCTCAATTTATAAACAATAGTTTAGTCATGTGAAAGCTGAAATTCTTTTGTCAAACTTAAAGTAGACATAAGGATACTCAGGTGAAATAGAGCATCCGCAACATATGCAAGTTTAGACTAGAATGCTTACTGCTGAAGTTGGAATTCCTTAAATAAAATATTAGTTTTATAGCCACAGACTCCTCACACATAAATAGAATCCTGCAGCAAAGCAATGAATTGGAAACTAAAAAAATCTTAATTGTACTTCCACTACAGAAGAACTAGGCTAAGTTACACTATGAATCTTAGAGAATAAGAAAATAATGGGCAGAAGCCAGGAGGAATGCAATACTGCAATGTGGGGAAAAAAAATTACAGATGACTAGTGACTGCCACCTAAGTTTTATTGGTTTTCCTTTTTTTTTGGTCCCAACTTTATATTTGTTCTCAAGATTTCCTCAAAGACCACACATTTTACCAAAAAAAACCCCAATATCCCTTACTTGCTCTTGTTTCTGGAAAAATATAAAGTGTTATTGGATACCCAATAAAGATGTGAAAACTGGTGAAACCATAACTTATGTCTGAAGTAACAATGTTACTGCACCGCAGAGAATCTTTAGTTTCATTTCACTTTCTACTCACTGGCTAAATAGCCACATAACAAAATTCAAAATATGTCACCTCTGGTACAGCTCCACAATAAACTAAACTGAATAAACAAAAATACTGAAAGGGAGAGATTCCACTTCTCTATCCCCTTCTCCATTATCCATCTCAGCCAAACGATCTGCTCCCTCCTGGCCTTTTTTTTTTGCAATTTTTTTTTTTGCATTTTTAGTGAGTGGATCAGTTTACTGAGACAAGCAGTGCAGTCCATTCAAAGCAAATGGTGGGAATGAGCAGCAAGGAAGAGGAAATAGCCTCTTCCACAGGAAATGGTTAACCCAGCTCATCCCTATTGTAAAACCTCAGCCCCGAAAGGAATTCAGTTGCTGCAACATCCTACTGCACCACAATGATAAACGTGCACTCTCTGATACAAGCACAATTACATGTGCTTACTTCTAAGCAAGCTTTAAGAAGCCAAATAAAGTGACTTAAAATCTAGGTAGAGTGACTGAAAGCTTACTTTCAAAACAATTCTTTTCCTCCAGTAAGAAGTTCAGATTCTCGCTTGTCCTTTGAGTTATTATAGAATTTGTCCTCTTGGTAGCATTATTGCTTTTGACACACAAGTCTACTTCTGAAGGATGGTGACTATTATTGCACAATATAATTCATTATTGTCTGTCAAAAAAATTGCTTTCAGAAGCTCAAAACATTGAGTACATTCAATGGATATATTGCCTAACACATTAGAATTTAACAAACTTGGAAGCATGTAATAATCTCTAATGACAGATTTCCAAACTACCAGAAAAACGTACCAACCTGAAATGTTTAAATTAGTATTTTATGATATTTATTTACTTCGAAATCTTATAATTTAAGAACCAGTGAGACACAGGATTCAAGACTGATGGAAAAGGTGTCCATAAAGAGAAGAAAGATTTTAAAGATATTTGAAATCCCTTAATTATATCATTTTTCCAATTTAAGAAAAAAAAATTAATCTCACTTTGCTGGGGTCTGACACAATCCTAAGAATGAATCTCTCATATCCCAGGTTAGCATATTCAGTTCCAGTTGAAGTACTTTGAGCTATCCTGTGCTAGTAATTAATGTATGGTAATACTAAGCTTTTAATTTAGACAAACACATAAGACTTGTAAATTCCAACAGTGAGTCATGATGGAAAGGGAGCAAGACACCTTCCTCTCCCCCCCCACCCCAATTAGGCAATAATTTGTTTGCTTCTTCAAACCTCCATTCTCAACAATTATTTTTTATTTTTGAAGATGCCTCCAGCTTATAAGGACAAAAAAGCTAGATCTAAAAAGCCCTGACTGTTTCAAAAGATAACAAATGTGAGCTTTGATTTTACTACCAAGCATTAGACTGCAAATTCTTCAAAAAAGGCACTCTTTTTATTCTATGTATGGACAACTCTTAGAATAACAGGGGCTGTTCAACAGCTATATGTGATCTTAATATAAATAAATGAATAAACTAGATTTTTTTTTATGATATATTTCACATCAAACTTGGATTTGTTAGATTAACGTAACTCAATCTAGTGGAATGGAATATGGTTGTCAAATAAATACCTGTTCTCTCTGAAGTCTGCAATGGGCAACAGTCTCATCTATGATAACTTATGAAGAGAAACTAATAGAGAGTATTTTTTCCCTCAAAATTTTCTCATATGTGCCATTAGAATCCAGACACATCTATTAAATATATTGAAACATTCTATTATCAGAGTAGCCTGTGAACAGCACTTTTGGTTGACACGGTGAAGCTGATGAACTTACTTTTAACACAGAATAGGCCATATTCTGTCATCCTGAAAAAAAAACAAAACAGTGACGTGATCCAAAAAAACATGAAATGGCCTTTAAGCTTTGTTGCAATAAATAACTCCATTAATAATGGCTGATAGGCTTGCAAATTATTCTCTACAGTCAGTTCAGATTTATTCAGCAAACAAGGATGATATTGTTATTGCTGATGACTATACATCTCTGAATTAATTGCAACGTATTTTATCTCAACATCACTGAAAATTCCTGATATTAATTTAAGTATATTAAAGCACCACATCTTCCTTCAGACTTTTACAATGTAGAATTTTATTAGTAGTGACCTTCCTAAGGGAAGAGTACAGTGCACACTGATTTGAAAATATTTTTGTTTTAAACTAGGAATAAGCAATGCCCGCTTTGGACTTCTGGGGAAAGGTTTTAGACTGAATACGTGACAAGCGTGTACTCGTTTGAAAAAAAACACACAAAATAACAACCAACCAACCAAAAAAGTCAACAAAACCCCCTTTTGCTTAATTCACCTGGAAGATAGCTTAATTCAAATGTAACTACTGCAGATACCCATCTTTGGTTTGTGTTTTATCAGTCACGTTATCTGTCTTCATAGGAATCTATGTAGCAATTAAGATATTTATGAACACTGTAATACTCGAGATTCACTTGTATATTGTCCAGTCCAACATAAAATAGGCATAAGTCATGGTCATCTTTGAGAAGAATTGCAGTGTCACACAAAATTAATGAGACAAATAAAAAGAAATCACTAAACACTGTCCAAACTTTTCACTCTCACTTCTATTAAAACAAACACAACCCCCCGATCCTACACATAAAAACAGATGCATCCAACAAGTCTTTGACTCTAAGCTTCACACAAAGTCCCACAAGTTCTCTCCTAGATGTGTTCAAAAACGTGAATGCTGACTGCAACCTCACTGATATTAATTTCTCCCAGGTAAGTTAAAAGTAAAACCAGAAAAGCTCTGCAGCAACAGGTGCTAGTGGAATATGCAATACTAACTATTCCTCCTAAGAGATTCAGTCCATCACAATTTCTTACACAGCATCCACCATTGCCTCTCCTATCACTTTATTGATGGTGTACAGACCCAACACAGTTCTATGCCTTTGGCATGATACGTTAACTCACATATGCTGTAAAAGAATGATATCCAAAATTTAGGTAAGAAATAAGAAGTGTTATGCACTTCTCAACTGTTGCAGTTCCCTCTCACACTGTAACTCTTCTTAAGTAGGAAAACAGTGCTCCTCATAAGTGGTCTTTTCTAGTCTGCACACTAGTGTTCAAGGAATATGGATAATAGTTGTCAGCAGAGACAATTTTGGAACTACCATCCAAAAAGAAAAAGCATTAATCACATTCTTTAAGGAAAGATTTCCAACACTCTTCCAAAAACAAAATCTAAAGTCCCACCAAAAAAAACGCTAAGAAAAAAAAAAAGGAAGGAAAAAAAAATAGGCTCCTCCAAACAGGTTATAAATTATATGGCTGAAAGAGGAGCTACATCCACAATATTTTTGTAACTAAAATACAACTGTGGCTGTTTTAACTCAAAAGATTTCCTGTTTGAAAGGATACCACATAGTTCTGGGTTTGCACATATTATTCTAAGATTGCAATAAATAATAACTTTTTTTTCAGTGAAAAAAACATCATTATGTTCAAGGCATACTTATAGCAGCTTTTTTAGTAAGTTCCTTACTAGAGGTGATACTCAGTGAGCATCATAAGCCCATCATACACATAGCCCTTATGTCCTGAAGGCAATGAGAGAGTTTATGACAGATGTGCCTTGTCAGCAAAGCAAAAAACAACGGGTGAGAAAAGTGCAGTCCACATCATTATTACTTCTTGAGGCCCAACTGTGTTCAGGACCAAGACTATAGTTATTTTTATACTTTTTAAATACGAAGTAGAATACGCAACATGAACTTGTATGGAAAGGATGCTAAAGAACAGAGAAGGAGGTATGCTGGTCACAAAAGAAATCATAACTGATTAAGACCTCTCTCAGAAGTAACTCTGTTCCCCATGTGGGGAAAAAAAAAATAATCACCACCAACAAAACACAGGAAAAAAGGAAAAGAGATCATTCCACTTTCCATGCTTCAGATATGACTTCATTCTTAAAAATGGTTGTACGGAATGTAAAAAAAATTACCAATTGAAAAATGTCCTCAATCAACTACTTCAACTCTGATATATGCAAAACACAGGAAACCAAGTTTGATAACATTTCATATTAATTTGTTAACACAAAAACTGTAGTGATACACACTTGCTACAACCGTCAAAGTCTAGTAGTATTAAAGTATCTCTTGCTATTATATACATCTGTTAATTATCAAAAAAAAACCACTAAACCAGGATCAGGGAGGAAAAAAGCTTCTAATAAATATGAATTCAAGGAATTCCATCACATGACAAGTCAGATCACTAGCTTTTCTCTTTTCAGAATACAAAAGCTCAAGTAAAAAAACCTAAAACATTTGGTCCAGTTCCACAGCCATATGTTCGCATCGTTTTGATATTATATGTTGATTATTCCAGTAAATGGGGTTGGTTTTTTTCATCCTTGCAGTCCAGAAATAAGAGAGCTGGGATGAGAAACTGGAATGCTAAAGGCACTGGCATAGTGTTCATTTAAATATAAATATTCCTGTTTACCTTATGATAGACTGTCCATAACAGCATCTAAAAGCTCTTCGGAAAAGTAAAATATTTATTATTTTAAGATTCAGACTCAGTAAGCTCTAATCTGCAACATTACTACCATTGTAGCAAGGTAATTTGTTTTTATTAAAATTCAGCTGTCAGTATTAAAAATGCTTTGAAGTACATTTCAAAAACATAACAAAAACTCTGAACCTTATAACACCTTCCAATAAGGACAAACAACTGATACATTTAAACAACCACGAAGGTAACATGAGACACCGGCAGAAACACTCAGATATGTTAAAAAAACCCAAACTTTTTTTATAAAAAGTCAATCACTGCACTACGGAAGTTATGACACTAGCCTGAAACCCAAACACGGGTTAGCAATGGCAAGTAAATAGATTTGTTCTGACTTAGACTGTTACTGGCATGCGAGGTTTTCAATAAGAATTTTATGAATGTAAAAGCATAACCCAAGTTGCAATGGAAGCTGAAAAAGCTGACAGTCACCTTGGTTCTGTTTTTACAAGCTAACATCCCTATGCTTATGGAACAAGCCTGTATCTCAATGAACTCTACTGCTGGTTTCTAGTGTAGTGAAATTCTTATATAGTATCAATAGAATATTTCAGTACCTAGCAGTTAGAAGTTAAAAAGCATGTCATATTAAAATGCCTGTCACAATACCTGTTTTTTTAAACACTACCTGTACTCTTCAGTCTGAAATTTTACATCTAGTTTGAGCTAATTATTTCCGCCTCTCAGTCATGAAACAAAGTTAGAGCAATGAAATTTTGTAAAAGATGCCTTTAACATTCTCACTGAAAAGCATTTTGCTGCAGTGCTTCGGTTGCAAACACTGCAGAGCAACTGTAAATAAAAAGCTCATTTCTGTTGGAATGCGAGAAGACAGGGGAGATACTCCCTTATATAGAGTATCTCATAAACCCACGTTTGAGATCAAACAGAGTTTGAAAGAAATCAACAAAGAGAATGTAATTGTTTATTGCTCAGTCTCGAGAGGATCCTGTCATAAAAGGATCAGTCATCAAGAGCAACTCTCTTCTGACCACTGCACCAGCCAAAGGGGGAGGGAAAGAGGGAGAGGGGAAGGAAACGGGGAGAGATTCTGTCACAGGAGACAATCAAGGTTGTTTGCAGGGAAATGAAAGGTTTTATCTTCGATAAATACACGAGGGTTTCACAAAGGAGGTGGCAGCAACCGAGGAGGGAGACCGACCGCCTTTCCCTCCCAGGCGGCGAGGCTGGAATCAGCTGCCGCCTGCGCTCGCCTGACAAGCGGCCCAAGGGCCGGAGCCGCCTGCCCCGGGACCGCTTACCCCTTCCCCACACCCGGGCGGCGAAAAATCGGCTGTTTGGAAGGAAAAAACCAAAATAAACAAACAAACATACCCCACGCACACACTCGCGCACACCCACTCACACAGAAAAACCCACCCCCGCCTCACAGCGGGCCTCGGCGGCCGGCACCGGCCGATACCCGGACGGCGAAACCTGCGCTCCCCGCTGCCCCCCGCGGAAACCGCCGCGGGCGCGGGAGGGCGCCGGGAGGCGGGGAAGGAGCCCCGTCAGGCGGACGTAAGGGCAAAGCCTGAGGGGACGCGGCCCTCGACCTGTCACGGCCGGTGCAACGCCGAGAGCGGCTGGGCGGGCGGCAGCCCCTCGCTGAGGGGAGGAACGGGAGTAGGTCGTGTGTGTCTCCCAGAAGCCAGGGACGGCGGTGACCGGCGGCCCCACCCCCGGCGGGGAGCCCGACGGCGTCTCCCCAGCACCGTCGCCCTCTGCCCCGGCCGGCCGGGGCACAGGCGGGAGGTGACGGCGGCGCCGCGCACTCCATCCGCCGGCCCCGCAGGAAAAGGCAAGCCGTCCCACCGCCCGGCAGAGCGGCGCCAGGCCGGGAAAGCGACAACGCCAAATCAACCCCTTCCCACTCACCGGCATCATCTCCGCAGCCGTCCCCCAGCCAGCCTCGCCGAAGCAGCCGCCGTGCCGTGCCGGGCCTCTCCTGCCGCTGCCGCCGCCGCCTCTCACCGCGGAGGACGCCGCGCTCGCCCTGGCGGCTGTGACAGGTGCCTCCCGCGCGCCTCGCTCCCCACAGCGGGCGGAAGGAAGAGGCGAAGGCGGCGACGGCGGCCAGGCTCCCAACCCCCCTCCTCCTCCTCAGCGCGGCGACGGCGGCCTCCCTGCCTTCCCTCGGCGCTTCCTGCTCCGCTCCGCCCGCGCCGCGCCGCCCCGACAGGGGTTAACCGCCGCCGCGCCCTCATTGGCCGAGGCGGGAAGGGCCGGGGGCGGGGTGGCGGGAGGCGCGCGGCGGGCGCGCGCGCGGCTCGGGAGCGCGCTTCGGCGCTACACGTGACCGCGCGGAGCCGGACTCGCGTCCCCCTCTCGCTGTCGCCCCACGGGTGGTTGCCGTCGCCCTCCCGCTGCGTTTCGCGTGGGCTCAGTCCCGCCCGTTCTTTCCGCGGGTCTCCTCCTCCCCCAGGCTGGGCCCTCGGCGGGCGCTGCCTCCTGCGGGCGGGTTGCCGCGAGGGAGCGGCACTGGGCGCTTTCCACCCCCGGAATGCGGGGAATGCGGTGGCGAAGGGGTGAGGCGCGACCCGCCGGGGTTGCGGGGAGCCGGGGGGTAACGCGTGGGCTAACGCGTGGGCTGTCGGTCTCCCGCGGGCAGAGGGGAGCGCCGCGGTGTCAACCCCCGGCGGTGCGCGAGGGAGGGGGCTTCCCGGCAGCTCGTCCGGGACTACCGAAACGCGCCTCGGTGTGCCGCTGCTCCTGGTGGCTAGGGGAACGTCACCTCTAGCGTCACCCTCGTTTTACCATCCCTTCGCCCGCGCGTTACTCCTTTTCTAGCAAGAGAGGTGTTTCTGTCCAGGACCCTGACGTCAGGCTCCTAGATTTGGTCTCGTGTTTGAAAGTAAAGTTTAATTTCTTGGTTTTCTGGTGTCTCGTTCTGTAGAGCTACAACGGCAAGATGAAAGTTAACAGCTTGGAAGAAGCCAAGCTCGACTCTTAAGTCAAAACATCACCATATGTTAGCGCTGCGACACATGCAATGTCGACAAATCTCTCATTGCTGTGAGTCTTAAATCCCAGCCTACAAAATACGTGGACCCACCCGGTGCTTCAACTGTTGCTGTAAATGGCTGGTTTACTGTCTTTTAACTTTTTTTGTAGAACACCGTGACACATCTCAGCTAGGAGGGAACAAAATGGTAACTTGGGAAGTTTCTGAGAGGAGCTTAGATACCGTTTGTGTAAATCTGAGGGTAACTGATAATAGCATATTAATCTCGAATATCAGCTTGTATGTTAAATGTAACCTGTTAATGTAAGACTCTATAGCAGATAATTGCGTAAATTGTCTTAATATATACATGCGTAAGACTTCACTGCATATCCTTGTCAGTGTTATGTGCAGCTCTGGTGTCAGCTTTGTGATAGGTCAAAGCTTCTTACAATAAATCAGTCCTATGGGAAAACCTATTAGCATCACAAGATAATACTTTGTCAGTTTAAAATTATTTTGCAAGTACTATTCGGAGTGCTACTTGCTCACAATAATACTATTGTCATACTCATTTTCTTGTAAAACGTGATTCTATCTGCATGCACAGTTTTGGAAATGGGTAAGACCATGATTCTTCTGACCCAATAGAGAACTTTAAGATCTGCTCAGAATAATAGTATTAATCCTGCAACTAGGCTGACCTGAAATGAAACCAGCTATAATGTGCTCATAGTTATGTACATTAAGGAAAAAAAAAAAAAGGGGGAGTTTATCATCTTCAAATTCATATCAAACTTTAGTGAACAAAATAATAGCAGTGAATAGAAATGTACTGGTCTTCTTACTCTTTGTGGTGAAATTCTAATTTTAACAACAGGGGAATCGTGCACCTTTTGTCACACTTGTTCTTTAAAAATTATGGTCTTTCTCATTAACCAGGTTGGCTTTTTTGCCAGCGATTCTTAAATGATGGTATATAATTTCTTTGCTGGTATAATTTATAGCTGACTTCTCCCCATTTTCAGTGATTAATAATAAAATCTAAAATACTGTGTTACCCCGCTATTACTTTTCCATTGCAGCAGGAGGAATGCTGACAAAACGAGAAGTGGGAGAATGTGGTGTAGACAATTGCTCCTGGGAAGGCAGGCGCTCCTCCGTGCAGTGCCTCTGTTGGAATAATGGCCTCTAGTATAAAAGTTAGCCGACCTTGCGTTGCTTTTGGCAGATGCAGGTTCAGCCAATGCAGCAACCAGACAGACCGGATACCTTGGACCAAGAGGGAATGTCTTCAAAAGGTAGAGTACGTACTCTATATGCAAGTCTGTTCCTATTCCTGTTTCTGCTTTCCTTGAAAAAACCCACTTGCCTCATCCCTTCCCACCTCCATTTTCCCACAGAAATTAGGAAAGAAGGAGGAAAAAAAAAATTACAAATCTTTACAAAGCATAGACTTAGAACTCTACCTGCAGTGTGATAAATTAACATTTCTCCCACGGAAGAATCTTTTTGGGAACCACTGTTTTATCAGACAAGGAACTGAGCAGCCATTATAAAAATCTTCCGATTCCAACTTAGAATATATACAAATGTTTTGTTTACTGTGAGCAGGAAGATGGTCACGTGTAATAATGTAGTTTGTTTTTCCCCCCACCCCGTTGCCCATGCATTGCCATGCCAAATGACCGGTCTGACTTTCTAGAAATTATGTTGCTTGGCCAGAGGGGCCAGTGATAACTACAAGTTAGTTGTCTGTCAGATAAGTGAGGTTGTGTGAAAGCAGTCATGATTTGGGGAATGCCTAAGAAGATAAGGTAAGAGAATTTGGTTATGGAAGCAGATAAAGCCAGAGATACAGAACCCAAATTATTTGCTTCCAAATATGTTCCCTTTGTGAGAGGTGCTCTACAGGAAAAGGTTTGTGCTTATTTGTTGGTGTAAGTATTAAAACATGATATGCAAATACCTTTTATGCTTCTCTTGGTTCTTAAAAAAAACAGAGCAATACTATTTAACTTTACAAATTGAAGCCACTATAGCTGAACAGACATTTATTCAACTTACAACATAAAAAATGAAGAATTACTGTTTATTAGTTATGGTAGGGTTAGTTTTTGAGATTTGTGCTGAGCTTGTGCTTAGCTAGAAATTGAAATGTATAAACTATCATTTTCGTGTTTTCCTAAAACACTTGAAATTTACAGATACACAGAGGAAAAATTATCAAAGTGTGTTTTGTATTTAACCCACCTTTATTGAAAAAAGGGATATTAACTGCAGCTAATTATTTGATCATGCACAATGTTATTCTTAGGACAAGCAGAGATTCCCAAAGATACAGGTGGGAGACTAATGAGATTTTCAGGAGCACTACTGATGAAGTTCCAATTCCTACTTAGGTTTTTTAAGTATCTTCTAGCGAGATTTTTCAAAAGTAGATGCTTTCTAAAACTATTAGGTCTGAATCTCTCCTACTTCTTTTTTATGCATAGACAAAAGGAGGAAAATGAGCTTTCCTACCTTATTGTATCCAAGTATTTGTTGAGAAGCTTTTCTGGAGCATAGGAAAATGTTTTCAGGCTTTGGAGGTGTCACAGGAAATTAAGTGTTTATTTTTAATTAATTAAACACTTTTTCTTTTCATGTGGTGTTATTTTTAAATAACTACTTATAGCCAGAAACAGTCTCAGAGGTCAAACATTTAGGGTGGGATGCATCTTATCCAACTTTAGTAGCCTGGAAGTTAGGCGTGCAGTCTCAGTCAGTCATCTAGGCTCCTTCTCTGGATAAATTGGGATGGGGAGGGAAGGGAGAGGGGCAGTTCTGCAGGCAATTCATTCCATGCTGAGATACTTATCCCACTATCTAAATCTCTTGGCCTTTGAAGGTGCCTATCTCTCTATTGATTAAAGATGGAGCCTGGATGACTAGCTCAGATTAGAGAGCACGTTTGGATGGCTACAGTTAGGATGGGTTTCCTCACAACTGGCAGAATAAAATCTCTAAAGAGTGAGTTATGGGTTAGGAGTGTTGGGGTTTTTTGTGTATGTGTATTACAACAAAATTAATGTACCCTTTCTAAATGAATAAGGGGATTACTTTATTACAGAATATAACTCTCCTTTCAAAAATTACACTAAGCATTTGCTGTAATGCAGGTGGAACTGGCCATGAGCAGGTAAGCAATTTTAGAAGTTGAAACACAGAAGTACTTCTAACTTGCCAGGCAGTTAACATACAGGTGCAGTGCTAGGTAACAGATGATACAAACAAAAAACCTAAGTATTTCAAGGAAAGTTTCACAGCAGGCAGCTTAAAATCTTTTGTGAAATACTGTGTAAAGTAAGTGTGTATATTTTAAAAAAAGGTATTTTAATTTGTTACTGTGACCTTAAGTAACCTCTTACTCCAGAATCAAGCTGACTTCCTAAGGCTGCAACAATAAGGAATTCATAGTGAACCGTAGTCATATGCTGTCATGTTTGAATTCATATGCAGCCAATGCATTGTAAACCCCACCAAACCTGTTCAGAGATAAACTATAAATAATAATCTAAAGGAAACACTTTGATGTCTGTTTTGTATACAGTATTTGAGACACGTGAATAGGAGAAAAATACTTTTTCATCACTACCTTGTAATATTCTAAAGTAATGTATGCTGGACTAGATGACTAATGTTCTAAAGTTTCCATAGTACAATCCACTCAGTGCATCATTCTGAAAAGGAGCATAATAATTAAAGCAGGAGTGAAGCCATGGGATCTGTCTACAGCATAGCTGTGCGCACTTCCTGGGGATTTGAGTGTCTGATATGTCATGTGTTTCAGCCCTGCATTTGGTGGATTAGCAATGTAATTTCTTTAAACAATAACATAAATTGTATGCTTAATCCAATACGCATGATGCAAAAGAGCGTACTTAGTGGAGAATGCTGTGGCCTCACTGCAAGTGTGTTGCTGTACATTCTCACAAAATTCTTACACTAATAGGTATTGTTAATTTTTTATGTTGAAGCTATAGCTCTACAAGACAGATTACACACCATCGTTTTCACAGGCAGAAAATCTTATTCTGCTTCCCTGTAATTTATAATGATGAAAACACGAACTATATTCGAAGGGGTGGAGAACACACCACCTTAAATGTCCCGGGAGAGGTTCTCTCTACTTGTACCTTTAGCCTTATAACCATTTGGGCTCTCAAGATGTTTCTCTACAAAAATCTTTTTTCTTAAATTTTCAATATGCCCATGATGAGTGGAAGTATCTGTGACTAGCTAGATGATGGGTTATTGGTTGAAACATTAATGACTAGAAAGAGTAACAAGTTAATCCTTCACTCTACTTTTTTTATATGCCACTTCGTTTTGGGTATACGACTTGGCTAAAGTTTGAGGGGGAAAAGGATGGGTCATGTTTTGAGTCCAGCCATTTCATTTGTTACTGTAAGTCTAAAATTGTTCTCAGGTATCTCAACCATGATTCAGTGAGTCAAGTACTCAAGTGTTTTTAACAATTTCTGTATGAAATGATTTCAAGTATTTCCTCTCTATTAAATTCTAACGCAGAATTCTGTGATACAGGATTAGTTTTTACCCCATGCTGCAAAAATACTGGGCAGCTAACCTTCAACTTTTCTATTAACCATCACTTCCTTGTTTAAGATGAGCAACTATTTTATTTACTGTAATTTAAAACAATCTGCTTTCTTTTCTTACGTTTACTGCTGGACCAGATGCAGGTTTGTTTTCACATTAAATCTGTATTATTCCCATATTCAAACTCAGTAATTCCCAATTTGAAATGTGCATCTTCTAGAATATGTCTTTTTCTTGGTTAGCTTACTTGAGGTAAGTAGGTCAGAGGGTATGATGTACTGGAGCTCATGGTTCCTGCTGTTGTACCTGGTAATGGGTGAACTTGAAGGATTTCAGCTTGGAAGGGGAGATTAGGAAAGTCCTTTGCTTGATTCTCAAGTCTGGGATATACTGGAAGGTGTTTTTCAGAGACAAGGCGATGTGCAAAGAAGACTTGGAGAGAAAAACATGTCTCTGAGCAGAATAATACATATAGAAGGGGAAAGAAACTATAAACCAAATTAAATGTGTATTTTTTAAAAAACACCACAGTAGTCTGTTTATAATTAGTATTTAAACAACTGCATTATTAAGACTACACTACTGGAAATAACATTCTTTAGCTTTTTTGGTGTGGGTACTCACCACAGATTTTACAGATCAGAATACACAAGGTACGTTTCCTCCAAAAATATGATATAGAATATTGAATCCATTTAAATAAAACACCATTACAATGTTGAAACAGAATATGTTTATGATTTAAGATACACCACTATAGAAAACATTTTTTTAGAGAGAGATATATATATTTTTTAAAGACCCCAAAACTACAACACCTTAAGTGATCACTTTTTGGACTTTTTGATTACCAAAACATGTCACAGCATGGCTGTCTTCTATATAGGTGTATAAAATTTATTATGATACTGAGTTTTTCTGTCACAGACACTTTTTTAATAGTGCATTTTTATAGGAGAGAAGCTGCACTCATAATCTGACCAGCAAATGTAATTTAAGATATTTGCAGTGATGCTGTTTTCACGTTATAAACAAAAATACTGGTATTATCCCTTTCTGATGCTTAAGTTTCATCTTCTTTAACTGTTTGTACAAATACTGCTATTCCGGGTAGAACAATTATGTTCTAGTCCTGGGAACATTAATGAGACAAATTGATTTTGCCTCTTAAGTGCCATGATTTCTAGTCTTCCAGATACATATTTCTGAATATTTTTTATTTTTACTGTTGTGATCCTATGACAAGGTTTACTGCAATTCTTAGCTGCATAAACAGAAGAATGTCAACAGTAAAGGGAGATGAACTGGATAGGGCATTGATGGATAGGCCTAGAGATAGTGACAGTAGAAAAATGTATCACTGGTATGTGTTTAGAATCTATTTTAGGTTGATTTAGTCAAAGAAGATGTCATAATATGCAGCTGAACCTCAGAAGATTTGAAAAGACTGGAGTGTGTTCGTCATGGAGTACACACAATAATAGCCTACTTGCTTGGGTATGATTAGATGCTACTTTAAAGGTTTGTCTCTTATGTCTCAAACTCAAAACCAGTATTTCTGTTCTATAAAAGAACAAGCTACAGCACAAGGTAAAATAACTTGAATCTTTTATCTTTTTTTCCAATTGCTATGTGAAATTTCTACACAATTGTTTTCTTGCCTTCTGTTTTTGTCCTTCAAGACAGACCTGAGTGCATGTTTAAATTAATAGCCTTAATTTAAAAAGAGGTGTGATAGTTAGCATTAATAAGAATACGTAAGTTAAAAGCAAAGTAAAAATATTTTTGGCAAGATTCCTTTTCTAGTTGCATTACTCCAAAAGAATTAACTAAATCAAAGTATGCTGAAAAGTATTTATGTCTTAGTGTTTACTGAAACAAGAGTCAGATCCTTTGTTAAAATTGGTATGACTCCAATTCTTAGCTTACTGAAAGAAATGCATAATTTAAATTTTTGCTAAGTATTTTAAAGAAGTGTCTTGAGGTCCTAACTGGGAGCCAAAAGTATTTTCTTTTCAGGCTGAATGTGATATGATATGTGGAATACAACAAGGAGTATAAGGAGTGTGAGGTAGAGAATTTAAGCAAGGCTATTTTTTAATACAAGTACATTAAACTAAAAGGTATACCTGAAGGATCAAGGGTAAAGAGTCAGTAACAGTGCTGCAAAAAAGTACAGCTTGAGACTGCTATATATATCCTCAAGATAAATAATGGAGTTAATAATAAAAGTGGAAATGCTTTTGGTTAGACCCAAAAAAAAAGGGTATCCTTCCCTCTATTCTTGGTCCTGTATCAAATGCCCGTTCACATTCTAATCCATTTTAATAATCCCCTCCTTTCTTCTCCCATAATATTCTGCTTGTATTCAGTTTAGTTGTTGCCATTTTGCTTGTTTATATAGCATTCCTTGTGAAATATCTCACAACGGTTTCTATTTCATACCTAAAGAATTCCCCCTTAATTGCAGCAATTCTTAGTATTATCAAAAGCATGCTAAACACAACAGGTTAAAACAAGAAATAAAGACTACAACTGATACTGCAGGAAAAATCTGTGTAGGCAGAAGTAGTCATCACAGATGGGATTCATTCAGTATACTGCTGCTACTTCTACCACCCACAGAATCCCTATTATCATTTTCTAGCAAACACACTTCATTAGCTCTGAAGAAATCTCTATTGTTTGTTCCAGCAGATAGCTGAAGTTACTGTGATGATATGGATAGAAAATAGTTAAAGATCATGTAAATAAAAAAAAAAGTTACTTTAGGTTTTTGAAGGTCATAATAATTAAAAAGTGTATTTTCATTTGATGACAACCACTAATATAATCTGACTAGCAGAACCACTTTCAAATTTATCCTTTATTACTAAAAGTATTCTTCCTGCAATTATTGAGCATTAGGATATTGTGGTACAGTTGTTGTCCCTGTTCCCCCCTTTGTTCATTTGTCCCAATTAATTAAGTGATACTATAAACTTGATAAAGCGATACGCTGTCACAGAGGAAGGAAGCAAGGTTCTGCCCTTTTGCTGAAGCACAAGCTGACACTCCTGATTTTGTATACAGGGTGGAGTTCTGCATTCTTTTTATTCCTGTGACAGTGATGACAATTCTTATGGGAGAGACAGTCCTTTGATCATGTGCGTAGCTGGCTATGAGGAGGAAACTTGCATTAAATTACTGTAAGGGACACAATGAATTAGGAAAGCTAGGTGAGTGAATGGGAAGCTAGAAGTTCTGATTCTTCTGCCCCTTTTCTGCAAAAAAAACCAAACAAAAAACAACACAACACTGTTGTGCTGTAAAGCAGCTTTGCTGTAAACGGGGTCAGGAGATGGATCCAAATTAAAACAGAAAAACCCTAAGTGCTTGTTTTGATATTTTAGAGGGGAAAAAAACCTCCAAAATTACGAAAGATTGCCTGACCCAATTCACAAATAGTTGTATCAGCACAACTATGAGGAGCACAGCACTGTGGTATAAGGGTGGAAACTCCACAAGTTGGTGTAGCTGCCAGAGTACTCATACTGTTAAAACCACAACCAAAGAAATCATAGTACCCTTAGCAGAATTTAATTAAAACTTCAAAATAATCCATTCTTGTGGTGGTCAGTTCATTTTGAGGTAGGGGAAAGTAATTGTGTCCAAGTACAATTCCAAGTTTGCCTGCAGCAGTGCAGCAGACTACAGGAATTTCTTGTTTACGAGTTCTTCATAAATTACCAAATCAGAGTCACATGGCTTTATATTCTTAAAGTAAAGAGATTATTAGCTGCTAAACATTAGTTGCTAAAGGTCATGGAATTATAGTATGAAGAGATTGCTGTTCAAGCACTATCTTGTCACTTCTTGTTTCTCCGTTTACAGAATTGTTAACCAACATATTTAATGCCTCAGGGAATCTCCATCTTACTATTCTTTCCTTCCTAGTAGCTTTACAGATTTCCGTGAATGAAACAATAGCAATTTCACACATTGATTACCTCAGTTAATTTAATTTCAGCCATCTGGGGGTGATGTCACATATAATCACCTGTGTCTAACAAGCACCTGATAGTTTTCCTTCCTTAGGGACTAAAAGTACAATACATGTATACATACCAGCTCTGTATCAGGCTGTATTCGCACTACAAAAAGTGGTTTGCTATCATGATTCAGATAAACAGGAGACTGGTTCAGCTGTTTTACTTTAGATCATTTCCTGCAACTTTACTCATCCTCACAATTAACATGAATACACATTTGGTTTTTTTTTCCAAGTTAGCCATTAAAGAGGTTATGTAGGTTGGGCCCTGTGACTAATGTTTCCTTAGCTCTGACTGTATTTTGCTGCTCCCCTAGAGTATTCCATAATACTTCATTAGCATGCAGGGGATACTCTGAGATTCCTAATTGTAGGACAACGCTTGAAAATATTCTAGAAATCTCAGAGCTCCACAATGAGAAATCCTGGCCGTAAGTACAGAAGTACTTGTACTGTAAAAAGACCACATCTTACATTAGCATTGTCATTATTAATACAGCTCCCTGCTGCTGAGCTTTCATGTTCTCTATTGGTTTAAAAAAAAAATAAAAATTACCAGTGACAGAGCAGAACTTGGCCAAGATGGTGCTGCAGTTCCTAGATGAGGCTTTTCAACCCCTATAGGAGTTTGTTGTTCCACTAACATTGCAAAGGTAATAAACAGTCAGTTTTTGTCATTGCTGATGCCTTATCACAGGCAACAAATGAAAAATGCAGTTGCTGAACTATTTTACTACACAAAGTTTAAATGTAATCCTCTTGTTTTAGAAACGTCAGCAATATAAGGAGGCAGCAGCTAAACAGGAACAGCATGATCCGTCAATGAGCAGTAAGCATTTTCCCCACCAGTGTTTAATTGTGAATCACGGTGATTATTACCTCCACGTATTAAAGTCCTGATCTTAAATAGTCATTTGCATAGAAAATAAGTTTGTTTCAGAGATGAGGCTTGTCTATACAGACACTTAACTGGAACAAGAAAACCTTTTTAAGTTAACCTTAGAAATCACCTTAGCTATATTAGAAAAAAGGGCACATGTTCTAAAATAATTCACTTCAAGGGTATTCCTTTGCAATGCTTCTTTACCTAGGGCTACACCCCAAATGCCAGTGCTCCAACCAAAACTGATTACTCCTTCCACACCTCACTGTAAGTAAGAAATAGCGCTTATAATGCCTTAGCTAACTTTCCCCTATTGTCTTCTATACTACCTGGTATGCTTCAGCATAGGGGAGCAGAAAGGTTATAGATAGTACTACAGGTGCTACACATTATTGTTGATTTCTGCTTTTGAGTCAAGACACTGACTGAAAGTTAATCTCTTCCTCCTGTATCCCACTCAAGTTAAAAAAAAAAAAATCAACTTAAACACAAACACCAGTTTTACTTCCCTTATCTTTTGCAGAGATTTGTATGTTAAGAATCACAATCAGGAAGAAACATTCTGCAACCTTCATAGAAATTTCTGACAGAGATGCACTAAGAACCAGTTACAGATAGATTACTGCAGTAGAAATTGTAGTTTTCAGAACCCAGACATAGCCGACCATATGTCCTTTCTTTCCCCACTAGTAAATCAAGCAAGTCAGATATCATGAAGCGTTAAGAGTTGAAGTAGGTTAAGTTTACCTCAAAGTGCAGTTAACTGTGCTCCAAGGGCAGGTTAGCAGAAGCTCCTCTTTCTTTTCAATTAACATCTAGATCAGACAGCATGTTGATGTAGCTCAGTCCCAGTGTACTAGGTTCTAGCTTAGGTGAGGCAAATCCTGTAGTGATTAATGTTTTTTCCTTAGCTTGTTTTCCTCAGCTCTGTAATTGAAATTGCTAAAGCAGGTCATTTGAAGTATGTGTAGTATCTTAGGAACTCTAACTTAGGAACTCTAACTTAGTGATCATAAATTTGCATTACAAATGCACATATAGCTCCTTACCTAGCATAAATTTTCAATCTGAAGCACTTATTAACTATACCACAACTCTGACCCACCCTGTAATCACCACTGGCCTAATATCTGTTCATTTGAAGCTCCATTTTCTTCTAGTTTTTATTCTCTGTTCCCCGCTTCTGGATGCACTTGGTTTTATGTAAAGAAACAAATAGTGACTTCTTTCTACTTCTCATTCATTCTTCTGCGGTGAGGAAACACTGAAAAACCCATATAGAAATGACGAAAGAATCAGCTAAAAACATATCAAGGGAAGATGCAACAACAAGGAAAACTGTGGATAGTGGAAAAAACATCAATAATGTATGAAAGATAGATGTCACCTATTCTTTTCAAATTGAGTAATGCTATACCTCCCTTTAAAAAAGCTTTCAGAGGAATACGACTCCTAAATTTACTCTACTCATAGTAAGTATAGCTATTAAGCTTAAGCAGAAGTATAAATTTTGAAGAAATTAAAGGCAACCAGTGTTCGGAATGTTCACCATCAGCAGGTGAAGTTACCAAGCTCGTGACTATTCAAATACAAAATACTTAAGTTATGGCCAGATTCTGCAGTCAGAGAGATTGAAAAGCAAAACTTCAATCAAGCTGAAAGATTTAAGATGTTTCAGTGAAATAGTTAAAAACGTGTACGTAAGCATTAAGTCATTAAAATGACTTAAGCCTCTTAATCTTCTCAAAAGCAGATTAGTCTAAATTTAAACAAAACATGACATGAAGTCCAGTTTTGTTTTATACTCTATGTATCCTTGGTACAGAATTCAGTATGTACAGTTCTAAAAACTGATTTCCATACGATAGAATAGGTTCCTAGAGTCTCACAAATGTACTACTAGCTATGGAGTTACCTCAACAGTGCAAAAAACACTAACGACCCACCCTAGTAATACATATATTACTTCTACATTTTCAGGAAAAAGGAAAACTCTTTGAAGTCAGGTTAAGTGTTTATGCTCGTATGAACTGCTGCCACACTGCGTGATTTCATTATTCCCTTTAGATTCTGAGATTTTTATAAGCTCCAATGGCAGATGAGGGCCCATGTAATACCAATTTTCTCATAGAATGTGGGCATGTTTTTACTTACTCCTTTGTAAGATTTGTGACTAAAGGAAGAGCCTTTCAGAGTTAACTCCTTAGTTCTACTGAATATGAAGAGCAAAAAAAGTTGCCAATAAAGTACTTTTTAAAAACCTCTGTAAACATTTTGCATAGTGCTTTAGTAACAATACAGATTTTATTTTTAAACCTTGCAGAACTAAGAACACTTTTAAAAAAATCTAAGGTTTTAAAAAAGTTTTGTACCCTTAATTATTGCACCACAAGTTGACAAAAAGCTGTGAGTATGCCTCACACTTGGCATACTATTAGATGGCATTTTAAAAGTAAATGGAGTATTTCAAGAGTTGCAGCCAGAAAAGATAGCATTAAAAAACGGGGGGGGGAGGGAAGAGGCTTAATGCTGTTCTAAGAAATGTCGGTTAATTCTATTATGAAGTTTAGTTATAGAAATTTGGTCATTTTCAAAGTATTATTGAAAAAGTTTAACATGGAACTTGGAAGAACTGTAGAAAACAAAAAATACTTATTCTAAAAATTAGGTTGACAATACACTCCAGCATACTTTGTCCAACATGTTTAATTCCTCGTTGCTCAATGGATTTATTCTTTCTCTAATTACATCAGATGGATCAGGTACAGTTTTAGAATTAACTTCCCTATGGTTGTAACTTGCTTCATTTATAGTAAAGATGATGAAACACCAAATTCATACTCCCAGAAGAGGTCTTTAATGATGGCCAGCACCAGAGGACTCTGAAACAAAGACACGATTTAGACTGTTCAAACAGTAGAGCGAATCAATTCAGGAACATAGTTCAGAACCTAGAACAGACAACTGCGTATACATCTGAGCACAAGAACTGGCAGATTCAATTCCCCTGTCAAATAAAACAAAACCCTCAAACTACATACATAAACTTGGCCAATACTAAAAACCCTCTTTCACAAGTTTTAAAGCATTTATTATAGGCAAACATTCATCGTTCCTCAGTTTTCATATGGTTCTTTCTAAATTACAGTTTATTTATGCTATTATCCTTAAGTCTACTGGGCAGTATTTTCACTAATTGCACATTTAAAAATTTTAATAGTCCTTGCATATACAAATTCAACTGGGAGCAAATGGGCTATCTATTATGGTGCAGAAAGTAACTGAGATACAGCAGCTCATGAAAAATTAAATTCCAATGTGATTTTAGAAGAAACTGTCCATAAATATCTAAACACTACAGAAGATGTAAAAATACAAATTCAAAATATAAGTTTAAACGTCTTAGTTTCCTGACAGCTAAAATAGCAGCTACTCTTGAGATCCTGCTGATTTAAGTAAGTCCAGTAAACGGTTGTTACTATTATTTAAAAGAATTCCTCTCCTCCCCTGCCCACCCCCCCCCAGTCAAGGCATACAACTTCCATTCCACTACTAAAACCTATGCAAAGGACACTTCAAGACATCTGTGCAGATTGACAGATGTTTCTAGGTTATAAAACCATCAATACAACCAAAAGTAGAAATTTTGAAGTAGTCTTTAAACATTTTCTGAAGCCGTAACTTAAACCCCAAACTTACATAAAATACATAGAGCTAATTTTTACTGCACTTATTTAAAAAATGCAACAGGGTATTAGATATTTAATACTTACTATCTGCCACTGCTTTTTTGCCTGGAAAAATAACGAAAAAAACAAGATGAACAATGACAGTTTAAAAAAAATATTTCCTATTTATTTTTTGCAGATACACTTCAATTAGATTATACCACTTATGATTTGTTAATTTAGCTTGAACAACATTTAAGAAATGTACATCATGTACTTTCCATGGTACATGTCAGTAAAAGTTATATTAATTTTTTAAAAGTTGTTTGTTTTTCATTAACTAGTACTCCATGCATTTAGAAATTGTAGCCATCAAGACTCCTACTGTAATTCAAAAGAAACGTATACAGAATGGTACTATTTTACATACTATATGGATGTATATACACACAACATACTGGTGTAAACCGAAGTGGTAAGAATAGAGTTTGCTTTAAAATCTCCCTTTGTAAATATAAAAGCTTATTTTACATTTCAATTGCACTTGTTCTCCTAAAATACTGATTCACAGTGATCAGACAAAAATAGATGGAAAAAATTCTTCATCAGGAAGACAATCATAAGAGGTGGTGCAATCTCGACCCTTGGAAATATTAATTTGAATTATGACTAAGGCCATAAGCAACCTGATCTAACTTTGATTTAACTACTTGAAGCAGTGGTTTTGACCAGGTAAGCTCAAGAGGTCCCTTACAATCTAAGTTGTTCTACAACATACTCTTTCATAAATTTATGCATTATTTGCAAAACCGTTCCCCAAACTGCAGAAAGGGTTACTGCTATTAAAAGCTATTTTCACTTTAAAATAATGCTTAGCATACAGTTGCCCCATACCAAGGTTTTGGCCCTCAAAACCTTACACCACCACATCTATTTTCTAAATCATAAATGAAAATAAAAGTAGCATGACATGAACACAAACTTGAAACAGTCTGTCAATTTTGAATTCTAAAGCAAAAGTGAAACTATTTTTTTTTCTCTCTGTCTGTTCAACTTCTTATATTTACTTAAGCTTGTAAGCGTAGTGTAACAGTTTTGGATGTGCTATAAGTTATTTGGACAAAGCTAGAGAAATCTTGAGGTAAGATCACTCAGATGTTTCCACAGTGAGGGATTCCCTTCCCTCTCAAGTCTGTCCACAGTTTATAACATTTCATTGTTCATGAGAGCTAGTAAAGGGTTTGACTTGGATTTTTTTCAGCATAGCCTAAATTGAAGTGCAGGACCTTTAAGACACCGTATCTGTTGCACCCTTCTGATTTGAGGGACCTGGCCATTCAAATTTATTATTTTTACATTAGATGTTCTGTTTCTTCCTCTGAGAAAGTGATCCAGTATCACCAAGTAACACACATTTTGGTGTTCAGTGATGCATCTCACATTCTGAGGTGCATCAGCCCAAAATAAACTTACTTTGGCTTTCACAAGTCCACATAAGAAAACCTTTTATAAACAGTATTTTTTTGCAGATCTTGAGTAAAACCCAGAAACATAATGATTCTAAAAAAAATTCTAATCAAAGCAAGTTCTAGTTCAGAACAGTCTTACATTCCCCTTCAGCACAAATCTACAGGAAAAGACTCTGTAACTCTACGCTACAAGTTAGATGTGGATTTTTAAAACCAATTCCTATGTTACCTAATCTTCATAATGTAGGCACAGTTACACTGGTATTTGAGTATTTTTATTAGTGTAACCTTCTACGCTGCGCACGTTAAAACTTCTAAATTTTTATGGCAAAGACCTGGCCTTAAGCAAGGGTGTTAATTTGTTATTTGCTGGATATTTTAAGTAACTGATTTCTAACTGTTAAAGATATTCTTATCTATAACCTTATCTATAAAGTAACAGCTAATGAAGACTATAATGCATAACTTACCACCATAAGAAATTTTGTAATAGGCATAAGCTGTTAATGCTACACCAACCCATATTTCTTGATACACGGTAGTGAAGTAGAATTTCATGGCTCTCAATGACTTTGGAATCATGGTCTGCACCATCTGAAAATGATAAGAAGTTTTGCAATGGTGAGTTTTGCAACTGTATTCTTACCTGCTATATTTTTAATATATATACACATATACACACTCCTGATATGTATCGACAGCAGGTTACAGGTTAAAAAAAAGTCCCCAAACATGCAAAAGTACTTATTCCAAAGCAAAATAATGCAAATTCAGAGTTAAGGTCACAATTTATGGACTAAGACAATTAAAAATAAATTACAGCTGATGAAAGGGTTCAAAGATGACTCAACAGAACATTTATAGAGTAGCAATAGCTAGGCTCTCCCGATCAGTGACACTTTTTCTTTTTTTTCATGTTTCCAGATTCTCTCAGGAGGAAAGCCTCATTCCAGACAAGTTAGAGAAGCTCCTCCTGCGTACTACCAAGTTAAGTTTCCCTCCCTCCTCCGCAGCATAGATGTCTCTCCCAACGTGGTAATTTCTACTCAAAATAGCAAAATAAATCATAGAATCACAGAATGTGATGGGTTGGAAGGGACCTTTAAAGGTCATCTAGTCCAAGCCCCCTGCAGTAAGCAGGGACATCTTCTACTAGATCAGGTTGCTCAGAGCCCCATCAAGCCTGGCCTTGAATGTCTCCAGGGATGGGGCCTCCACCACCTCTCTGGGAAACCTGTTCCAGTGTCTCACCACCCTCATTGTGAAGAGCTTCTTCCTAATGTCTAAATCTAAACCTACCCTGCTCTAGTTTAAAACCATTGCCCCTCATCCGATTGCTACCTGCCCTTGCAAGCAGCCCCTCCCCAGCTTTCCTGTAGGCCCCCTTCAGGTACCGGAAGGCCACTATAAGGTCTCCCCGGAGCCTTCTCTTCTCCAGGCTGAACAACCCCAACTCTCTCAGCCTGTCAATAATGATATGAATCATTATCAAAATAAATGATGTTAAGCTACTGAATTAATGATTTATCATGAACATTTTACTTTCAAAATATGTCCCAAAAGCAAGAAGTCTAACAATGTTTTTTTTTTCCTTTCTATGCAGCTTTGTTAGACAAACAGAAAACTGTAAGATGTTTAAAGATTACCCTAACTCCCATACAACATGTTAATACACATTTGCACCCCATTGCACTGACATATTAACACATTCTACTATGTAACATACAGCACTTCTCCCCAATAAAGTCACTATTTACACTTACTACAACCCAATATAGCCAGTTACATACATATACGGACAGTATATGGTAAACCAGAGTCCCAGGAAAGAAAAGTGGATTTAAACTTCCATGAGGTAATGCTTACTTATTTGCCATTACTAGATGTAAAGCATCCTTTGGCAAGCCTCAAAGAGCAAGGGTAGCCAATGTCAAAACAACTGGAAAAATCTAGGTGCTTCTTAAAGAATGAAAGCATCTTCATGGTGATTATTATATAATTATAGACAAACCCACATCTATCTTTACATATTTATGGAACAACATTTCAGTCAAGTTTATTATTGTGGACAGATTTCCGGAAAGAGTGTTGTGCTTTCAGCAACTCTCTTAAGCACACTGCACCTCCCCTAAAGTTCCTTGTATTTGTACTTTCAGACAAATAGTGCCACAATAGCAATAATTCTGCTATAGCAAAATATAAAGGCATACTAACAAACAAGGACACTGAATAGAAAGGAAAGGATTTTCCCACCACTACAAAACACAAAGACTAAGCAATGCTATTTCCAATTAACACCCTGCTAAAAGCCGGCAGAGACCTTTCCCCAAGGCCTCGGTGGACGCGACGTTGTTCCGGCCTTTTAACTGAAATCTATCCGGAACGACACTGGATTTGCTTTCTCATTGATCTCCTCGCCATGACCCCACCGCAGCCCGGGGAACCTACCGCCCGCCCGGGCCTGACCCACACAGCTCCTGCCGCACGGCGGGCGACGTGGGTAACGGCACAGCTCGAGTGCCGCAGGCCGCGCCTTCCCACACCCTTTTCGCGGGCTGAACCACAACTGCCTCCCCGAGACACCCCTGAGCGACGCCCGCCAACAACGGGCAAGGCTCGTTTGGGCTGAAACCCACCGTTAAGAGCTGGGAGCACCCGGGCTGCGAGCGAAGGTCACCGAGCGGGGACGGGCTCCGCTACCGCCGCGGGGGACGCTGGGAAAGGACGCGCCAACACGCCAAGGCGTCAGAGCAAAGCGACGCCGCGCAGCGCCCCCTATAGCTGCGGAGGACCAGAGCGCCCCCCGCACGCCGCTGGCGGCCAGCGAGCCCCAGCTCCGCGCCGCCGCTCCTCATGTCCCGTCACCTCCCGGCGCCCCTTCGGCCGCTGCAGGGCCCTGCCTGCCCCTCAGCTCGTGTCGCTGAAGAAGCCCACACCCAGCCCCAGGGCCCCTCTCACCACAGTGTTTTGCCCCATCTGCACCTCACTCCTGAGAAGGGAGCGCAGCAAGTGTCCTGTGCAAGGAACAATGCCGGGAAGGGCCTGTCACCAGTCTTTACGTATCGCGCTGCTTAGAAAACAGCTTGTCCCGCAGGGCCGGGAGGCACCCGCAGGGTCAGAATCAGGAGGGCTGAGGCATCTGCGTGCCTGTGAGCTGCCTCCTCCCGGCGGCTGGGATTTCAGAGCCGCTCTCGGCCATTGTTCTGTGGGCGTAAGGGGGGGGAACCGATTGCCCCGGCTCCTCTGCGGGCTGAGGAAGGAGGGCCCCTCCGCTCCCCTCAGCTGCGGCGGCAGCGCGAGGCGCCGGACCGCTGAGTCACGTGCCGGCGTGGGGGGGGGTTGGAGGGGGTGCATAGGGAGGGCGCAGGCGCGCTGCGCGCGAGGCGGGTTCCGCGGTGCGAAGTGCGGGGCGGGCGCCGCGTGCCGCCGCCATCATCATGCTGCGGCAGCTGACGGCGGAGCAGATCAGCGACTGGTTTACTATCGGCAAAGCCGTCGCTGCTGTCGAGTTCTTGGGCGAGGAGGCGCGGGCCGGCGCCCCGCGCAGTTCCCCTTGCCGCCCCCCGAGCCCACTCGCTGCCCGGGAGCCGTTCACGGCTGCGGGGTGAGTGCGGGGCGGCCTCTGCTCCTCACGGCAGGGAGGTGCTCCTCACGGCCGGGGCGAAGGGCCGTCTGTGAGGGCACCGGTGGCCTCCCTTCTCTGGTGTGCGCGCCCGTGGCCCCGGGTGTGCAGGGCGTTTCACCAGGGTCTGGACGGGCCTCCCTGACTCCCCCGCTCTGCCTGGGCGCGGTGTGGTGTGGTTGTGGGATTGCAGCCTGACACCCTCCTCAGTAACGTTTATGGCTGTAGTCCAGGGGTAGACGTGTTTTTGTGGTTTTAATACTTCTTCTGATTTGCTGCTTACCTCTGTTGTCTTGATCATCACTAGACGTGCTACGTGTAGGATTTTCTTTCTCTGAAGTGTGTTAGTGCAGGTGTGCAATTCTGGCAAGCGCTGTTGAAAAACTCTGGAACAATGCTAGAGAAGACCTGGTTTATTCTGGTTCAGGTGTGTAGCTTAGGAATTTTGGCAGTGGCAAGTGATAAATAAAATGATATTCGGGAGTAAACACTTAAATCCCGTATTCATAATATTCTCAGGGTATGTTTTTATGTGTTTTACTATTAAGTCAATGAGCAACACTGCTGATCTGGGCTGATCTTTGTTTTCCCCTCATAGTCCCTTAATAGTATTACTGGCTTTTATCTTCTTGTTCTTAGTGGCCGATCCTTGAATGTCAAATAATTATGTTACAGTACATAAATATTTTGACCAGTAGTGTTTGATACATTCTTTGTAACTAAGCATTTCTATTTTGAGTAGATTAATCCTTTGCTTATACCAAAATTCATAAGCAAATGTTCTTAATAATAAATAGGTATTACCTACCCTATAACTTTCTTGGGAAGCTTAATTTGTTAAGCTACAAATTTGTGAAAATTTGGCTTGTTTCTTATCTGTTCTTCTTCCTTCTTTCCTCTAATGTCCCTTTCCAGGCAGAAATTTTCTAGCAGTTAAGATACTGATGTCACCTACTGCAGATGTTCTCAGTTATTTCAAACTGAATCTTTGTTTGCTTCTCTATAGGAATGTCTGTTTTATCTGAGCAGCAGTTAGCAGTCTGTTTTCCTCAGTCGACCGCTACGTGTTTTCTAACTAAATTGTGTATGTTCATTGCTCTTGTGACCTCTCTGAAGCATTTTAATTAACAGGATGAAACTAGTTCAAGGTGTATTGGCTTGTCACTCCTTGGGTATGCTTTATTCTCAGATGGCAGAGTTTACAGTCCAGGAGAAGAACTCTATGTATGTTTGCATAGTGTTTGCATATTGGGAAAAAAAAACCAACCAACCAACAACAAAACAACCCCTTTCCCCTGGATGCTGCCTAAAGAGAAATGTGTTGTGGCAGCGCATAGTAATCTTAGTATTTAGATCAGGTTCAGTTAGTGTGTCCATGGTGGCTATAGAAAAGTGTTTTGTATGCACTTTAATATACTGAAGTATTTTTCAAAATTATGTGGAGAAACAATCTAGACTTGCATGTCTTCCATTTCCTGTGTGCTGTATAGCAGCATGGGTTGCTTTGTTTCAAGACCTCTCTCAAAGGGTGTACATTGGCTTCTGAGGAAGAATGAACCTTTTGCCTAACATCTTAACAGCAGATATTCTGACGGCTCAGCAGAGACTGTTCAGGCTGTTGGTTTTTGCCTTTGCGTCATGGAAAGGACAAAATGGGCACATGAAAATATCTATCCCCTGTCATCCTTTAATGTGAAAGCGCTGCCATTAACAGCCTCTGAATCTGACTGAGCGCTACTGGTTTGTATGCAAGTAGTTAAAATTTTCCAGAAGTGACCAAACAGAATTTTATAGTGTTTTAAGGTTATCTACCGTTAATGTAGTTCCTAAGCCCAGTATGCACAAGATGTCTTGGATTTCTCGGTCTTTATTTGGGTGCCAGTAACATTTCTGTACTACTTGGGAAGGGTTTAACGAGAGATTTCTTGAACCCAACTGAGCATTGAGCCACTAAAATGTACTAAGTAATACAGAAGAAATTAGCAAGATTCATCAAGCCTTGTGTGCCTAGGCAGAGGCAAATCTACTTTGGTTAGACGGATACCCTTTTCGACTCAAAAGCCTTAGCATGTAACCTAATTGTGGGGTTTTACAGTTGTGTTAACAGAAGTTATTTTTATAGGTTGTTTTTTTTTCTTTTTTTCTTTCTCATCTGAGAGAAAGAAAGAGAGGATATGCATCCTAAATAGCTATTTGTGTAAGCGGGGACAGAATTTCATCATTACGACATATAAAACTTTTGAGAATAGATGATAGATGCATTTGTGTGCTGCTGCAAAATGAAAAGAACGTGTATAAGGTGTTTTTGTTTAGCTGTTTTGTTTCCATATACACTTCTGTTTCATAATTCTGGGAATATGCTTATGTTTAGGGAGTTTTAAAAATCTTGAAGAATCTTGAGGAGGTTTAGATTCAAGTAGGAAATGCTTAGGTTTTATTCACTGGCTTCTTAAGAAAGAGTTTGTAGAGCTGAAAACGAAAGAATTTCTCTCCTTTTGTTGAAGCTGCTTGTTGGATAATAGTATATTTTAATATTTCTTTCAAAACTTTGTTTCTTGGGAAAATCAAAACAAAGATTATTTTATATTTTTCAAATGCTTATTTAAGTTATTTAGAGCTGGATATACGATTATTGATGGAGACTGTCTTTCTACTTGTTTTGTCTAAATTTAGAAGTAAAAATGTGTAGGATTAATATCAAATTGGTACAGGTGTGTTATTGCACGCAAATGTGTGTAATAACTAATATTTTACCAAAATATTACTGAAACTGTCTAATGTAGTAAAGTACAAAAAAATGATATAAAAGCCTCATGTCTCCCTTAAACAGAGATGTAGAATGTGTTCTCTTTCTTTACCAGTGATGCCTCATTTTCTACGGCTTTTAAGATTATCTTGGTATCTGAACTACCTCTAGAATAGCAGTGCTAGTAATTTTGGTTGGAATTTTGATCCTTAAATAGCTCATTGGTTAACTTTTTAATTCCTCTGATTATGTTTAACTGAATTAAATTTAGACCCTTAAATCCTTTCTTGTTATCAAAACAATTGTGGTTCATATTGAGACACTTAAAGGCTTAAATGTGGAAAAGGTAGTTAGTCTCTCTTTGATTTTTTGCATTTCATATGTGTAGCTTTCACCAAGTTAGCCCTTTTTTTATAGTCAGCTTCTTTGGCTTTAAAAAAATCGTACGCTGTTTTTTCTGCCCAACACCTGGGCAGGTGGGAGACATTGCTGCCCTTTGATATTATTATCACTTGTCTTTCTGTGAACGCAGTGGTTTGCGTCAGCTGTGTCAGAAATACCAGCTGGGTTAGTGTAAGGAATAATATAGTTTCAGATCACCTCATGCAAATCATGTAGGCCATAAATAAGAAGTGCTTAAAGAAACAGTTGCGTTCTCAAATAGTAATCTTCAGCAGGGAAATGATGACTGGCCTGCAGCCGTGTTACTGCTATCTGGTATAGTTGAAATCTAAGTGTAAGCTAAATTCCAGAAAATAACTTGTCTTTACTGGCAGACTGAGTTACGGATTCTCTTTGTAGCACGTTGCAGTAAACCTAGCAGATTTCTTTAAAACATGTTTAACTTTTTTTAGTTTGTTTTCTTGCTCTTACACGTTTGGTTTTTCTATGCTTTTCTCTGTTTTTAACTAGAGAGAGAGTACATAATACTTCCATCAGATGAAAGTCCTCATATTCCGTGAAGTTTACCTCATTTCTGTTTTTGACAAAATGGACAAAGCACGATCTTTAGTAGATGCCATTTTCTTAGCCTCTGGATAATTTTTTTTGCTACATCCTCTCCAGTATGCAGTTTGGTTTCTCTGTCTCCTTTCACACACACCACAGACCCCCCCCAAGTATGAACACTAGAACTGGATGCAGTAGCCTAGTATCAGTTTCATCAATAAAACATGCATATAAAAGCAGGTAACCCTTTTTGTCTGTTTCCTTTGCATTGCATTGGGATTTAACATTGAATTGGCTATGATGCCTAGAAAATCTTTTGGACTATTATTCAGTGACTGCCTTTTGGTGTATGTTGTAGTTGATGGTCCTTATTTCTGGACTTAGAAGACTGCCTTTGCTTATATTAAAGTGAAATTGAAGTGAAATTTATGAAGAATGCATAAGTTGTATCCGTGGTCATCTTGTAGGGTTGTAGGTTTTTCCCCCCTACCTGTTTTTGATGATCATAAAGGAAAGTGGACCTTGGAATCTAAACTTTTACAACTTTTTTCATCTGTTTTCCAATAGAAAGCTGTGAAGTTACCATTTTAAGAAACTAATTTATGTGAACTACCATTGCAGGAATCTTGCACATTTGACTAAATAAAAGTCATATTCTGAAACCAGCATTGTGGATGTTAATTCTCAATGTAATATGAATTCTGTTAATGCCTTTTATATGCTCAGTACCTGTTACCCTCTTTCCTGTGGAAAAGGTACTTGATGTTTAACTCTGTGGGGAGCTTTATCACTGAGGAAAAACCTTCCTTTCAAACAGTCCTGCCCTTGTGCAGGGATCCATGTCTGGATTGTTTAGAACTGCATGAAAAGAATCTGATACTCTTAATTCTGCATCGGTAGGGCAGAGTAAGTTGAGATTAACTCTTCTGTTATTTATCCACAAACTGACAGCTGCACAAATGGAGGGCACAGAGTTTATACCAGCTGAGTGCAGAGCGAATGAGTTTGCACATGCCTGTGAAGTTTTGTGTATTTAGTTCATGGAAAATGGAGGGACTGGTTAATTTTGGTATTGAGATGCAATTTTTTTATTCTAAACTTGTGGGAACTGATTTACTCTAGCCCTGTAGTGCTTTCTTAGTTAGGTCTATGCAGTTAGGTGGATATTGTTGCACCTTCTGTATAGATTATGTTCCACTTTTCTGCACGGAATGTTCTCTAGATTATAAACTTTCCAAAGGCTTTTTTTAAAATAGTATTTTTTCGTTTATGAAAACATTGTGCCATTTGTTTCACCCAATTTATGTTGCAGTATTAGTAAATTCTTTCTTGGGTGTGGGTTAAAAATTGTGGAACATAGGAAATACCTTTCAGTTATACGTTATCAGCTTGAGGAAATCTGAATGTTGTCTTCAGTATGTTTGAAGAAAATACCTGAGGAAGCAGTTTTCCTCCATGTTTGCAAAATAGTGCTGTCTGTCAATTGGGCTGTGTGAGTCTTGCCCATTTTTTTTTAATGATGTGGCAGACAGATTAAAAGAAGATCTGGAGATGAAGAGGTTACGTAAAAGACATGTAAAAACTTGTTACATACAGTGATGGGAGCCCAATTGGAAATGCAGCAAACTGAGTTCTGGCATATGTTTTCATTGATTTTCTGCTCTAATTGTCTGCTGTGACCGCAACTGCTACATATCCAATCAGTCTTGTAAAACTTCATCATAATAATGGCAACTGAAAAACATGAAATTTTGTTTTACTTAAATTTAAAAAGATCACCTCTTGCTTTGGAAATGATCTGTTGACTCTTCTGCTATTCTAGAAAAATGCTGTCTGATTTGATCAAAATGTTTAGGTTTAATGCAGAACCTGGATTTCAGGATAACTTCCAATAAGCCAAATGAAGAAGTACAACTACTTGAAAAAAACAATTCATTAACTTCTTAAAGAATGGAGAGCTAGGTGTTAAACGCTGTTAAATATCCAATGTTTTCATTTAGTTGTTTATCTTCACAGTATTTCAGCACATGCAGAGTACAGTTTGGAAAAAATAAACAGTACATGCAGCGTGTTAAAACTTCTGACATTGTTTTCAATTTTGAACTTATTCTCAAAGTTAAGCAATAACTGTTCAGCTACAAAAAGTATTTATTGTCTTACTTGGTATAACTGATACTATATTAAATTATCTGTCTTACACAATATAAAGTTCCTATTGAACCTAAAAGCTATGTGACAAATACACAAGTTTCACCTAACACTTTGTGGATTGATGCTATTTTATTTTGAAATGGAAAGCAGTCTTTTCTTGTTTAAATAAATCTAGCTGTATATGGCTAAAAAATAAAATACTTCAGAGGCGGTTTTCAGAAACATTACATTTTTGGTTAAAAGGTGCCTTCAAACACAGCATCTTTACTATAAAGACAAAAGGAGAGTTCATAGTTAATTTTTGTATATTGCATACTAGCTATAATCAAGCATTTTCATTTCTGAACTTGGAAAAAAGGGGAGCATGTCACATTTCTTATTCCTGTGTTTGGGGATGGCAATCACAAGAAAGGAATGCAAACGTCTACATAGCTTTTTGAAAGAAACACAAACCAACTTAACTTGATGGGTAGTAATAGGGTAGATTCCAGATTCTATGAGAGAAAGTGGGAAACATGCTTTGTGTGTTTTTGTCGACATAACTTGAAACCGTGGGGATTTCATCTTTGTCCGATTTGTTAGAACTGTCTCCACGCAGGCTGAAATGTTCAGAGCAATTTGTATTCCACGCATCTACCAGTTGGTCTTGTTGATTTTCTCTCTCGATGGTGGTAAGAAAATCTTTTAAAACTTGCTTGAATATGTAGACTATTTCCCAGGGTAAAACATCATTTTCTGCCAAAACTTCACGAAATCTAGAAACAAACAAAAACTGAAATCTAATCATCAGCATTGAAAACTCTTCTGTTTCCTCTCTGGTCTTTTGAGGGGAGGGGAAGGAGGAGGAAATGACTACATTCTGGTGTCATTTATTCCTTGCTGCCACATTTTCCCACACACCTCCCCCAAAAGATTGTAAGAGGAAAAGAGCTCTAACAATGCACTGGATGTGGTCCAGCTATTATGAGGATTGAAAGCTATTGTTATTGGGTATGCCTTTTTTTTTTTTTTTTTTTTTTTGGCCCATCTGGGTAACTTGATTTAAACTGACTTTGCCCTTAGGTATATTCTGGGCTTTAAAAGGCACATAGGCTTGTTCTGATGTTTCTACGTGTCTCTAGAAAATGTATTTAAAATACAGGCATAGAAGAATTTTTCTTTGTAAAATATTGGGGGGGTTGGTTGGTTTTTAAAAAATGGGTGTGGGTTTTTTTTTTTTTTGTCACTGATTTGCTAGTTTTAGAAGCTTTCCAGGTATTTTGGACAGTGAGGCTGGGTTTCTGTGTAACAGTGCATTGCATTAGTGCTTTAATTTGATTTTTGGTTACTCAGTTACTATTTAATAAATATTAGGGATAAATAACAGAGGAAAAACTGTTGAGAGGTCATGTGTTTATGCATGTGAGACTTCCCTTGTTTTGGATTAGACCAGGAAAATCCTGATTAAAAACTTCCTTCAAGTACAACATATTAAAGTAAAGATGTGATTTTTAAAACACCTGTAAAAATGCATTCCAATTGCTGGTCATTGTTACTTTGAAAGAAATGTCAGAGCCAAATATAAACTTGGATTAGGTGGAAGAAACATCTTTCTTACTATGGAATACTCAAAGTTAGAGAAATACGAAACAATTACCTGCTGAGAACAGTTCCCATTTGGCAAGGCTGGATTTGTGAACACAGAACTTCAAGCTGCCGTTGCTCAGTAGCTGGAATTGTTGCTTGAGGGTTTTGGTAGTTCTTTGGTAGCCAGTTGTAATCCATGCCAGTCTTTTGGACTTTTTGTTCATTCTCAATCTCTTGCACTAGTCGTTCGCGTTCTTTCAGGTGCCATTTCAGTTCCCTCAGTAGGGTTTTTGTAACTACTTCTGACCCAGAGTATCTTGTGGGTTTGTAGGAATCATTTTTTGACCACTTCATCCAGCCAAAAAGTGGCATTTTTAAGCTGTGAGGGGAGAGAAAAAAATAACTTTTTCTTATTTTTGTCTGCTTATTTCCTCAAACCAGGACACTGTCCGACTGATGGTATTTATACCTGTAGACTTCCTTCTTAAGAGCTGAATGTTTAAAGGAAACTTTTTTAATGATTCTAAAATATTTTGCAGTACAATATAAGTAGTGATAACAATAATCACCAAGCCATAAGTAGATCTGACAAGCCTTGCATTTTATAATGTTTTCCATCTGTTTTCTGAATTAACGTAGCTATGTGAAGTTTATAGCATTTAAAAGTGCATATCTGTCATCTTGGAAATACTTCATTTTTTTATCCTGATAGCACATAGGGTTTAAAAACAAAAAACCAAAATACTCCCCCCCTTTGCCAAACTAAATAAATAAAAAAAAAAAAAAACAACCCAAACACAAAAGACCCCAAACCAAACAACCCCTCCTTCAAAAAAAACCCACCCTAAAACAACAACAAAACCACAAACCTCCAAAATTGGAAGTCACCCATACATTTAAAAAGTGATTAAATAAAGTTAAGTGCTGGAACTCCGAGTCATCGGTTTTTAAAACTTCAGTATATTTTTGTGTTAAATAAATTCTTGTTTATATAACCTGGAAACAAGCATCTGGTGGAATAGGCTTTTAAAATTGCAGTTTGTTACAAATCATGCAGACACAAGCATACTAATTGGAATAAAATAACATAAATTACCTTTGCCGTTTTCTGTGAACAGTGTCGTTCCAGGTGAGTTTGCTTGAAGGTCTCTTATTCTAGCATATCCTGTTTCCAGGCTGTTACTACTGCTGGAAGAAAACAAGGTTTTTTTTCTTTTTTCTTTTTTTCTTTTTTTTTCATTTACTCAAACTGTGCTTAGAAAAATGGTTTTCTGTACCGAATATGACAGTTTAAGTTTTTCTGCTTTTAAGGTTCTTTTTCATCCTCTGTACCAGAGAGGAGTAGCAATCCATTTAGCCTAACATGGTCTCTCAAATACTTTCTACAAAGTCCATTAAGATCTCCTACCTTTGAATTGAGTTCTGCCGATGGCGGCGATTTAAAAAAAAAAAAAAAAGATGGTAACAATTTCAAATGCTTGTTGCTAAATCCATCCAAAGGTATTGTTGGTAGTGAGATGAATAATGATAGTCTGAAGCAACTACAGACGTGCTTCTAGCTAAAGTTAAGGCTGTCGTATGATGTGATGCTTGGCTGTGCATAGCTGTAGGTCACAGTTTAGAGCTGTATTTTTATGCCTGTAGAGTGCTAAAAATAACTATGTTGCTTTTATCATCAAACTAAACTTTCAGGCCATTGAGATGCTGGAAGACTTTTCTCCCATTAGAGGGGGGATCAGGCTGTTCTACTGTCATTTTTAAACAGCTAAGAATAGTCTTTCTCTAGTAAAGATCATCTAAAGCCTTTGTTAAGTGAGTGTTGACAGAAAAGAGCTATTTGACAGTTGCTCAGGATTTTGTTGCTATATTAAATAGTTCTTCCAGATGAATTTCATCAATCTCATAGTATTCTGCTTTTTCATTACTCTGCATAGCTCTTAGCATTTTTAATTAACATTTTAAATGTGTTTAAAGAAGCCAGTCTGTAACACCTATGGTGTGCCATGAAAGACACATTAATCTAATTAAAGGAATAGAATGATAAAGAGATGCAAATTGAGGTCAAACTGATCTAAAAAGCCCAGAATTGTAAGTCTTACCATAGACTTTGCTTCTCTCTCAACTGGCTGTCAGTTGCCTGCTCCCTCTTTCCTTGATGAGTATTTTGAGCATATCCATTTTTAAAATTCATTTTCACGGATGGCATTGTGCACACTAAAGGTCGCTGAAGCAGCCATTTTCCGTTCCAGTTATCTGGTCTCTTCCTATTAATCTAAACAGTAGGCATGGTATACGAAATGCCTTCTCTTCTGCTCTTTCTTGTTCTAATGACTCTCTTTGCTCCTCTAAGTATTTTTTGTTCCTACTTTTTTGCCCCCACTGGTGTGTCGAACTGTTCGGAGAACAAGGGTTCTGTAAATTTGTTCTAGATGTCATACAACATAAAGGATGACGTGTATGGCTGTTATTAAAGCTGATACTACTTATACATTGGAAAATTCAAATGTCAGTATTAATCCTCTTCAGCTGGAAGGTTTTCACATTGCATTGTATGTGGTACTGTGAAAAAGGGAGGGAGGTAGGTTTATGATGACAGAAGTGTCCTGACAGATTTTCAGATGAAATTAAAATGCTCCTTGCCACCCCCTTTACAGCACAGTTAACATGTCATCACTTTTTTTCCACTGTATCAAATCAGAAAGTAAACTGCTGTACAGTATGAAACGATTGTAGTGTCTTTGCAAATTAAGGAGATGCATACTACTGGAAGGTGTACAAATGAATTAAATGAGAAACCTACAAGAGTTTGGTTTGTTGGTTTTTTTTTACCTAATCTTTGGTTGCATGATAAATTCTCTGAGGCAGGATACTGAGAATGATATTTTTCTTTCCATTGGTAGGAGAACATTTAAGCTGAAAACTTGTATTGCTTCTACTTGTGTATCCATTTCAGATCTGTATTCAGAAAGAGATGACTGCTCACGTGAGGCTGGCATTGGGAACTGGAACTTCAAAGTAGAGCAGTATTTTATGCAGTTGCTAGCTGGTGGTTAATCCTGGAAACTGTGTAGTTACAGTTCCATCCAGCTATCCCTAAATATGCTCATGGTTCTGCAGTGCTGTGTCGAGATGGAAGTTTGGGCTTGAATTTGGCTGATAGTGGGTCTGTTCCCTGAAGGCATTACTGAGGTTGTCTTTATTATTAACTACAGTTATTGTTATGATCTAACCTGGCGGGAGGGGGTGCTGTGTTTTGATTCCTCTCATTAATTTTTAGGCAGTTCCTAAAATCACAGTAATAAAATTACAAATGGTATGAAGTCTTTACTACATACCTTTAGGTTTCTTGCCTTTTTTTTTATTTCATTTTTTTAAATGTTCTTTGACTCTCTCATTATTGTGGAAAAACGTTTTGGTGTCCTCAACATTCATCAAGCAATCTTGCACTTTTCTTCAGTCAGTAAATTTATGTAACCTGGAGATGCTATGTTTTTACAAGTGATTTATGGCCTTAAGCTTCTAAATCTCTCGTATCTTTGGCACTTCATTTCTTTACTCAATTCTGTAACTTTTCTAAAAGTTTCAGTCCCAGCACTTTTGCTTTTCTTACTGTAGCATACCAAAACAGTATTTTTATAGTTTTAATTTCCCTTTTCTGAATTTTTCTTTGATGGTATTAGTGACTAAAACACATAATATTTGCGTAAGACCATAACATTAGTATTATAATGAGTAATTTTTGTCTTTTTTTAATAAGCCATAATTTACTCTGCCACTGCAGCAGAGCTGTTGTTTGTTAATTGATTTTTTTCCTGTAAATTAACCCTAACTGTATGTGTAATACAAAATGCAAATTGAAGATTCTTTGAACTTTCTTAAAACTTTCCTTCAACCTTTCTTTGTTTTCCTAATTTTTGAGGCAAGGAATGTAATGAATTCCTAAAGCATCTGTTGTTTCTATAACTTGGTAATTTTCTTTGAACTGCAGTGAATTATATCTCCTCTTATGTAGGTAAAACAGAAAGAGTGTATTTTCATATAAACATTTCTTATGCTTTCTCTGAAGTTAACCATTCTTTTTTCTGTAGCATATTTTAGGCTTGTTTTCTGGTACTATTGTCAAATTGAACTGAGGGAGCAGCAAGAGTTGCTGGAGCCAAAGTGCAGATTTCCTTTCATAAACCAATTCAGACAATTTTAGTGGTCTTTCCTTTCTTGCTATGGCAGGTCCAGGTTCGTCAGCAAAGAGCCTTATTCCAAAACAATAGCCTTACAAGAGCACATGCTAATTGAAAATTGATAGGGTAAATAAGGAAATAAGGGTGGCAGCCAGTGGATAAAATGGGATCTCTTTCCTCGCATCCCTGTGTAAGACACACAGGTTATTTATTTCTAATTTTAAATGGCTATGTATAGAACAGACTTTTTAAAAACCTTGGGTGATAGCTTATTTTTATCCTGTGGACTTCTTGGTACCAAAAGAATGTATTCCGAATTGTCAGTGTCTTCCTCTTTCTCCTATACTCATCATTCTCCACCCAGTCCCAAGTAAATGGGGGGAGAATTCAGATGGAGGAAACATCAAACAGTTCTTACTTCTTGAACTAATTGCCAATTCTGCCAGCTTACAAAGATGTTTCTCACTTAGGCAGCTGGCTAGGAGACTGCGCAACCTGGTTTGTGGAGTTGTAGGAGGAGGGAAGGAGAAAAGAGGAACTTCTCATTTTTCTTCTTTCTAAGAGAGTACAAAATACTTTCTCTAGCAACTCCATGAGCAATAACTAAATGATTGTATTGCACTATGTGTATGCTTTCCACTGCAGATTACTCTAGCTATGTAAGTTAAATACTCCTCTACTTCTTGGAAGCCTTTTTCTGAAATAATAATAGTAAAGGAGGCCTGTGGAGAAGCTCTTAATTGCATGGCCATGCAGTTAGATGTATTGACTTGTGTCTCCTGTGCCTTCAGACCATATAAAGAATAAATGGTTCACCTTAAGAGCGTCTGAGTAGAGCTAGGCAATCTAAAACAGAGGTTTGCATGGCAGAGCTCATGTGTAAGGAGGCTGTTAAACTTTTACATCAGTACGGGTGAGTGAAGACAACCACGCATGGAACAATGGAACAATCTAAATGCATCTCTGCAATAGTTACTCTGCTTTGTTGTGATGAGAATTTCTTTTGAGTTATGGTGGTTGTATTTGGTTTCCTCATGGCTCTTAGCTGTACTGCTTTCATGACATTTGGCTTACAAATACGGAAGTGAGGAGTCATTGAGGTAGCTTAATTTACTTTCCCATAGTTACGTGCGTACACAAAGTAAGCATAATTTACATGAAATTACTCTAGAATAGATTAATATGGAGGTTCCCTACTGTCTTCAGTAAACGTAAACACAGCCTCTAATTTAGAAGCTGATCTTCATAATGACTGACTCTACAGATCACCAGTGAGAATAATAAGCATGCCCTGGTGCATGTGGCAAAACAGTTTCTACTCTGTTTATTATTTTCTTTCACCCTTAAAATAAATTCAAATATGAGGCACTGTTTCATTTACTGCTTGATTCATTCTGGTTAGTAGGAGGCATACTTGGGGAGTCTGTTACTAGTTCTTACTTGACTGAGGGGAAATGAGTGTCAATCTGGTGTGGTATTAGTACATGTCATCTTTAAAGAACTCCTCTGAACACAGTGCTACATCCATGGTGGCAGTTACATTCTGGGTATGTTTTGTCCTGAAGAGTTGCATCTAAACCTGACGCTTGTGGCGAGAACCCTCAGTTTCAAAGTGGTTTTGTTCAGCCATGTACACGTGTGGCTCGGTGTGAAGGCATGGAAGTCCAGTTCATGGTTCTAATCTTTAACCTGAAAATGTCTGGTACTCAAAATGTCTCATCTGTTCTAGGAATTCCTCTTTTGCCTCTTTTTGTTTGACATCACAATTGTGAGGGGGGACCTTGATGATTAAGATATTCTGGAATCAATTAACTGGTGTGAGGCTGCAAAGATTTACTTAAGTTAGAAGTATTGCTTGCTTTTGAAGTTCTTCAGGGTTAAAACATCTGAATCTCTCCTTGTCAGTACTCTTACAGCTTTCTGTGTTATCAACTAGGAGCACTCAGGTCTATGTTGAAGGCATAGCACAGCTACAGAGTAAGAATAATGACATACATTTGTGATGTAAGTACAACAGACAACATCGGGATTTAAACTGCTGAAACTTACTACGGGGAAACAGAATGAGTCAATGTGGGATACGTGTTCCGAGGGTGCTGAATATACCTGGATTTTAGCTTTATTGATACAATGGCAAAGCGTAACTCCGAAGTACTTGAAGAATGGCAGTTAGGTGGTTTTGTGGATGTTTATAGAAAACTCCCTCTAGTATAAGCAGTAGCATTACAGAAAAGTGGGTTCTTACTTGAAAATTATCATACCTAACCTTAATACCAGCTACTTTAGAAGATGGGTCTGTTTATGACAAGGTAATATTTCTTAGCTAAAAAGAGGTGACGGAAGATATTTATTTTATCCTGTCTGATGCTTTCTGAAATCTCTTGAAAGCTTTTTCTAAAAAAACTAAGTAAAATAATCTCTATAGCACAGTAAACTTAGGTATTTGCATGATGTGTGGTTAAATAAGTTTTACATTCTGATTATGACCTTTCAGTGCTACTGTAATAAATAATTTGCTGTAATGCAGAAGGCATATTCTTGAAACAGACTTATTCTTGCAAAATCTGAAATTCTCATGAGGAATAAAAGTTCTCTAGGGATCAGCTGTTCTTCCAGTGTAGTTTTTTCTTGTGAACAAGTATTGTTCTGTAACTGTATTCTGGGAGAAAAAAGCTGCAAATCCAAGTCAGGTTGGAGTACAGCAAGAAGACTTTAGTTTTAACATATGTGTCTTAACATATGCAAAGTAACTTCCTAAACTGACAGCTAGGTCCTGTAATAAAAAAGCACTGTAGTTAAACCTGGAGCTACTACTGTGCCTGTCTGTAAGAACTACAAATTCAATACTTATTAGTGCTGATTGAGTGTGCTGTTGGACAGCACACTTTTTTTTTTGTTTGTCAGAAAAACTTTTTTTTTGGTGCTGAACAGCAGTTTGCTCTCCTGTCGTCTTGTGCCATGGAGCTGTGCTTTTGAACTGCCTCACTGAAGTGATTCCAGGTAAAAATGAAATCAACCTTTCAAAAATGCATCCATTTAAACAAGTATTGCATTGATTTGAACAGCAAGGTGACAAACAGTGAGAACAGGGGGAGGAAAAGCTCTCTATTCTTTACTTTGGAAGATTTTATGGCGTCCGTACCATCTGAGGTGCTGATGACTTGCAATTGAAAGAGGCAAGAAGTACAGCTGTCTTTATGAATGAAACTCACAATGACACACCAAGAAATTATCATAATTCTTATTTGACCACACACACGCTTTTCCCTCTTTTTTACTGAGCATGACGTTACATGGCATGGAGTATCTCTGGTTGGTTTGGGTTATCTGCCTGGTTGTGTCCCCTCCCAACCTCTTGTGCATAGTGTGACAAACAGAGGCTGCCTCGATGTTCTGCAGACACTGCTCAGCAATAACTAAAACGTTGGTGTGTTTGGTGTATTGTTTTGGTGACAAATCTAAAACATAGCATCATAGAGTTCCTTGCCATGAAGAAAATTAACTCGATCCCAGCCAGGTCCAGTACATTTACATAGGAAGGTTTACCAATACTACCAGTCATCTGAGAAAAGTGCAATTTCATTTTTGTAGCTATCTGTATCTAGCAGGTCGAATGATTTGCTTTCATTTATAAACACAGCCCCATTCTTCAGATTTAATGATCAACTTTGCAGTGCATTTTTCTTTTGATTTGACAGAACAAATCCCTGTAGCCGTTTCAGGCTGCAGACAGATGGTGAGTCTACCTCCTCTGATTACTTCAGACAACATTTGACTGCTGCTTTGCTTTTTAATAACTATGAACAAAACTTGCCATAGCCTATGTGAGAGGCCACTTGGTAAGACCCCTTGTTTGGTTTTTTTGCTGTGACAGCTAACAACAGTAATAATTTCTCTTTTTTTGGGCAGTTAACAGTGTTAACTGACAGAAAGTTGTGTAAGCTATCATTGTACTTCTGTTGCTGTTATGAATAAAATGGGGACATGTTTGAAGCCAATTTCTTACGGTTGGACTGTCTGTAGCATTAATGTCTCCGTGCTGGTGACACTTTAGTAGTAATCAGGGGAGTTAAAGGCATCAATTTGAAATTGAGGGGATCTCGCATTTGATACTAGTTTTCATGGGCATTTTTTTAATTCAGCACAGTCTCTTACTTGTGTTATATTTTATTCAGATTTATTTACGATGGATTTTACCAAGTTGATAACCAAATGCTTAGTTCTAATTTTCTTGTTATGGGGAATTATTTATTTATTTTCTATTTGGCTAAGTTCCTTGCCTTTGTGGTTAGAGAGAAGTGATGAATTTTGAAGTTTTAAGTAGTATAGATGCTTTGTGAATGTTACTAAAGGATCAGAAACAATGTTTGATAGAGGAATTGTGCTTTTGGTTTAAGATAAAAATATGAACACCCATGTGACTTCTAATTCATAACTAATTATGATAACATTATTTTACAAAATTAACTGTTTTGTGTGTGGTAGAGAGGTAGTTGAGTTGCTGTGTGGCTTGTCACCATCTTCCCTCTTCCAAACATCCCTATTTGAGCTATGGCTGCAGAAAGAGGAGCTCATCTCCAAGAAGAGTCTAGTTCTTTGAAGCCCAGTAGTTCATCCCAGTCTCCCCCACTGGCATAAAATCCCAGAGCAGTAGACAGTAAATTTGAGTGTGTTTCATCCTGGCATTTGTCATGGTTGTTTTTCTTGGATTTTAACTGTGGGTAAGGTGGAAGATGGAAGGTCTTACAGAGCTGTTAGTTCGACACAGAAGAAATATGTCTGAGATGTTGAATTTACATAGTCTATCCAAATTCAAACACTTGTATTTGGGTTTTTCAGGATTTTGCAAAGTAGATTTAGTGTGCTCCCCCTCTGTCTCCCCAGCTGGTTAAGGTTTTAAAACAGGAGCCCTGAATAACTGCTGTGAGGAAGAGCAGTGCAAGCCTTTAAGATGCCTATATATGAAGACTTTATCACTAAATCTAGCTAATTACCTTTTTAAAACAACTCTCCTGAGTGGAAAAAAACCATGTACCTCATTGATTATTAGATTCTTAAAATAATCTGTAAATCACTTTGTAAAATCTGTATTTTAGTATTTAATAGATTTCAGTTATTCTGAATTTGATTACTAATCTATTTTTGTGACTGAAACATTATGGTTTTTGAATGACAGTACATTATTTCTTTAAACTTAATGTATTTCTGCAAGTAAAACCAGTCTTAAAAGTATGGAATGCCAGCTGCCAGTTAAAAGGAAAGTAATTTTTAGTATGTCCTTCAGTAAACCCAGTGGAAGGTTACTTACTGTCATGGCAAATGTTCAGTTATGTAAAATGTCACATTATTTTAGTTTCAGAAAAGAGGCTTTGAAACAGTCTACTGTATATATCATACTAAAATTGTACAGCAAAATTTTGCTCTGTATGCTATAAGGCTAAGTGCTTTTTCAAGTGATTCCGCCTCAGAGATCTCTAAGTAGGTGGACAGCTTGTGCGTGTGATAGAAGCCATGACTTAGGGCAGTCCTCCTCTGGTGATCTGTGAAATGAGTGACACTGGTTTTATGTTCAACTCCCAGTCCCATGTGAACAGAGATTTTTGTGTCAAATGAACCAAAACATAAATAGTCAAAAAGTACATCTATAAGGCTTTTTTTAAAACACAGCCCTAGAACACAACTTTTACAGTTGTTTGTCTCCAAGATGGAAATGTTCTTGAGTTTATATGGGCTTGAATAGGAGCTTTTACCCCCAAATTAAATAGTTAATAGAAAATAATCTGAAATTGGATAAGCAAGCATCTTAATCCTTGGAATGTCATTATTTTCTTTATACAATCAGGTTTGCTGTGTAAGCAGTGTTATTTTTTCAGGGAATGAGGTTGTATGTATCTGTTCGTTTAATAAGGCTTTTTCTGAGCATCACTTCTGGAGACATTAACTGTGTTCAGAGTATGCATTGGCATTGTAGTATATGTCACTGAAAATAGGCAAATAAATTACCTGGCACAGTTGTGGTTGAGGTTGGGCAATTGATTTTATTTTTGATAACTAAGTGTATGCAAAAATGCTTTGGTTAATTTTTCAAATGCTCAAATATGAAAATTTCCAAAATGTACTCTGATGATGGCCTTGTTGACTTGTTAGAGGTCATTCTGTAGCTTGAAGAAAAGGAAGACCTTTCTCTAGCTGAATTTATTTAAAGAAAGACACCCTCAGTGTGTTTGAGAGTATTTACAATAGGATGTGTCAACAATTTCTGGTGTTAAACTGTGTTTCCCTTCTAGTAATCCCCTGAAGTGGCAGCTGTATTTAATTTTATGTTTATGACACTGACTTTTCCTTTAAACCCAAATCAGAAATATTTAAAAAAAAATTTGTCCCAATCAAATGCTCAAAATTAGTTTAAGTAGTTGTATCTGTCATGATCAGTCACACTTCAGAAAAATGTTATAGTGGTTAAACCACATGGTAAGGAATAGGGAAAGTATCCCATTGTCTCATAAGAAACAGTGTTAATTCTCTTCCAAAAAGAGGCATGCTGTGTACCTCCTTTTTGCCTGCGTAGAAAGCTTCCACTGGCCACTGCTTGTCAGGCTTAAAGTTCCCACGTCTGTTACTTCTGAGAGTATTTTCCAAAATAGGTAGATCATAAGATGTGTACACCTTCATAGGTGGCTGATGTGTTATGTTTTACAGATGCTAGGACATACCAAGACTTACTTGTTATTGAGAGACATTACTGATTGATCGTGTTCTCAGAGCTTTATAATTTTGTCTGCCTTTGTCTGCTTAGGGTAGCATAATGTCATATGTTTGCAGGTTCAGCCACAGAAATCTGGCTGCTTTTGAGGATGAAATGTGCCCTTGATTTGAATAAGACCAAACTCTCACCTTTTTTAAATGAAGGGGAAGGAAGAAAAAACTGAACATCTGAAGTCTCCTGCATTTCCTTAAATTTTTGGCTTTCAATTTTTCAGCAGTTGTGTTAGAGTCACAAAAATGCTTTTTACTGCCTCTTAATTTGGTAAAATTCTGAATGTGTTTCATATATGCAGCTGAAAAGTTGTTGTTTGCCAATGTTGTAATGTGTTTGAGGGAGTCTAAAAGTAGGTGAGTGCCAAGACTGGATCTGGAAAGCCTGAGGAATATATGCCATAACAGGGTAGGTGTACTGAAATGGGGGTTTTCACTGTGTCAGAGGGAATAGAAATGGGGAAGAAATAACTGGTGTATTAGACAGACGCATGCTTTGTAAGTAGAACCCAGAAGAACCCCTTCATTAGTGTTGTCCTTTCCTACCCTGAAATGGATTTGAATTTTCTGAATGTTGTCATTCCTCTGCTGTCAGCAAATGTTTGTTGAAACTCATTAGAAGAATATTCCATCCGTTTCTGTTTGTCCAGGTATATATAGGATGATACTTCCTAGTGATGGCTTATCAATGATTACTTGAAAGGATTGTATTGTTCCGATGACTTAGGAGAGTGCCAGAGGCCTTTACAATGATTTATCTTTTTTTTACATTTTGCTTAAAAAATAACATTATTCTTTAAGCTTTTTGTTTTATTAAAGCTGCAAAGTTCAGCATTAGAACATTGAGAAAGGATGTAATGAAGGTTGGTTGTTCATTTCGTATGCCCATATGCAGTTTTCTAATTGCATGTGGTTTTCCCCAAGACTGTAGCCTGATTCAGTGCATCGAGTGAGCAATGTTCATTCTTAATGACTGGCTATTAAATATTTTCTTTATTCATTGTGTAGCCTGAGGTTTATTTACTGCATGCTGTTTTCTGAAGACAGAAAGCCTAATATCTGAAGGAAAATATCCAAATATCCAACCAAAAGAAATTAATGTATTCTCACAAATCACCAAGGTCATACTGTCTTCGTTTTCCTGGAGCTGTACAGGCAAAGGTCAAAAGCACACACATACTTCTGTGAGTCAGTTTTGAAATGCTTAACACTCCATCTCTGGGAGCATTTAGTTGAATATATCTGGTATTATATAAAACTGTTTCTTAGCTGACTTCTGCTGCAGCTTAAAGTCTGATGCTTCTGCAAGGTCTTTACGGCAATCGAGGAACGCGGTCCTACCTTTCTCACCCTTAGCCCCTACCCCTCAGTGGAAGTTTTTTGTTGAAGTGATTTACTTGCTATTGCTCAGGGCTCTAACAGTCAAGTAGTACCTGCTTCTCCGTAACAGCATTTACTGTCTTAATCAGATGGCTTTTTTTCTTGCAGAGGACTGAAGGACAAGTTGTATTTACTGCAAAAGCAGGTTTTATTGTCGGAAGATGTGTGTCCAGTGCATTTGGTGAGGCTGCAGTCTTGTGGAAAGGAAAAATAATTGGTTCTATTACTAAAATATGTATAGTATGTGCGTACAGTGCTGCCAAACTGGGATTGTGCGGACAAGCTTAATTACATTATTTTCAACTACTGAATTCTTGACTTTGATACCGTCATCATATTTTTGGGGTTTACTTGGTTTTAATATACATTCAGTGGAATAACTTACTTAACGAGTGGTCTGGCATGATGTGTATAAACTTTTCTGAACTGTACCTTGGATTCAGGCTTATCGTGGAGTGTTCCCCATCCCAGCTGTTTCAGAAGGGTTAGAGTGATGATAGTGCTGTACTCTGCTTGCTGGAAGTAGGCAGCTGTTGCTCACATAGCGATTGTGCAGATGTGTGCAATCCTGTTGAACCCTGCATTAAGAGGTACTTGAGATACAGGAGAAAATTGCCTTAACTCTGTGCCTAAAGTATTGTTAAAATAGGACAAGAAGCCATTTCTTTGTTGACAGCAGTAGGTGATAAATAGGTATTTCCTGTAGGAGGAAGTAAGACTTATCTGAATGAGTAGTCTGTAGCAGAGCCAAGCTGGAGCAGGGTTTGGCTTGTCAGAGGAGGTGGGTGCTCTGTGGCATTGAGGTACTGTGAATTAATCTATGATGAGAGTTGTGTGACACAGTGCTGTGTTAAAAATTTCTTGTTGTTTTCAGCTTAATTGTTTTTGGAGTCAGTGTTCCTTATTATTTCAGTCAAGAAATAGATACTTCAGCAGCAGTATCCTTTTATAAGATGTGTCAGAGAGATAGCTGCTGAGAAACAGATTGGCTATGCACTGCATAGCAAAAGCTTGCACTGGGCCCAGAGCTTAAATCAAAGTGCAAAACCATAGTTTTGACTTCTAGTTTCTATTTTGTTTAAGAAATGAAAAGACAAAAAGAGGGAGCTTTTCATGTGTCCAAAACACTCCTATATTCACGTTCATTTATGATTTAATAATTATACAATCATTGTATATATGCTACTTTATTCTCTGGTGAAATCCATGTGGTTTTCTTCATCCTGTTTATGTAGAAGATAATTTTTTTTTTTATCCCATTTCATTCTATTTATGTCATGGATGGACTTTGTCTTGTGTGTAATAAATTTCCATAGAATTCACTTATCGGGTGATTGTGTTAATTTTTTTTCCCCTGGCAGCCATCATTTCTTGGCTCTAAGACAAAAGTTCTTTCCTTAAAGCAGTGAGGTGATTGTGTTTACTCATGTCTACTTCCCCTGTCTCCAGAGAATCATGCAAGAATTGCATGTATTTTCTTAATTGCACTGTGTCAAGAATTGGTGAAACGGAGCTATTTCCCCTTTGCTCAGAAGAAATCGTAGACTTTCATTAGGAGAGAAATTCCTAGGTATTAAAAACTTAAAGGATGATGTTTTGGGTGCTCAATCGTTTTGAATAAAAAGATTTAATGTGACACTTTCCTCAGGCCAGTATCTAACTGCAGAGAAAAAAATTTATGAAGTTTGTTTATTGAAGTAATTCCTGCATGACATGGAGACTCTAAACTTATTGTATAATGTTGTTATTCCGAGAGATATCCATGACTGTTAGATCAGGAAGCATTTATTGATTTGTCATTTCTTTCTTCTTCAGGCTGCCATTCACAGAGGGTGATGGAACTGAATATGCTGAAAAATACAGACAAGCAGAGGCACAAGAGCTAGATGTAGATGGAAATGATCAGCTTGTCTATAAACCAGGTAAAAAATAAATACATATATTTGGTTCCTATTATAAACTCGGATATACCTGTCCTTTTACTCCCTGTGGTCTCTCCTCCCATCTCTTCACCTAAACAAAACTATGAAATCTTCTTGTGTATTTCTTGTTTGTTTAATGCTGTATGCGCATTTGTATTAAAAAGTAAACACCTTATTTTCTGGAAGCCACAATGCATAATGCTGCTGTGTGCATAAATCTAGTTTATTGTAGATATACGATTGAAATGTGTCTGCAAGGAAAAGATACCACTAATGGGATTCATATCTTCATTCTGTTTTCCCATTTTCTATCCATGTTATTTCTGTGTATACTTGATTGTTGCATTGAACTGCCTTTAGAGAGAAATTTGATTGCACTTCTTTCCTAGGAGCTCTGGTAAAAGCAGTATGAGGCTGACTCACTTGTCAGGACAGCTCAGCTTCAAACTCTTACTGTGCCTCTTAGTTTCCAAATTTGTTAATGTAGCTGATTTCCCAAGAAAAGTACATTTATGTGTTTTGTCTCTTCTGTGTGTCGTTCTCTGTAATGCTTTTTGTATCCCTTTGCTGATACACCAAAATTTGACAAACAGAAACATTTTCTAGGTATTACTGTCCTTCAGTTCTGCTGCAAATTAAATGACCTTTGGAACTCAGGTAGGTGCTGAAGCCATTTGTTTGGTCGTCAGCTGAGAGGCAGTAGGTGCAGTTGGCCTGTTCAGCATGTGCAGCACATCTGACCATCTGTCCTAACCACAAAATACTGTCTCTTGTTCACTTGACATTATGCAAAATTTATGGGAGAGGAGGAGGTACTGAAAGGGGAAAATGGGTGAATAATGCTTCAAATGTTGTAGTTTAGGAACATAGCATTCCTTAGTTTTTCGTGTGTGTTATAGTGAAGGAAGGACACCAATGAGTTGACTAAGCGTAAGTTCCTTAGGTGTCTCTTTAAAAGTATAGGGGTACTGACTAATTCAAGGAAATACTGTAAAATTTATTGTCCTTCAGCTATTAAATCAGAATTCTGCCGAAGGCAGGCTAGCAACTTAATTTAGCAGCACTGGTGGCCTGCTTAATTTTGAATGAAACTATTGCTAGCAGTGTTCCTTCTGTAAAAGAAACAAGGTTATAATTTAGGCTTGTTAGGAAATATTTCTGCATAGTCATCCTGGTACTTTATTTTATAAATACTGGTTTCCTCTTGGTTTACCCTAAAATGTTTGTCCTTGAAATTCATAGCTTCTAACATTTATTCTTGCCTTCCAGTTGTAACTAACTTAAAAAGCATCTACTTAGCAAACAACCTTAAAAAATTACTAAAATATTAGCATATGTATACTCTTTTATTATTAATCTATTAAATGTTTTCTTCAGTCCCTTTTTTTCCCTCCTCTTCCTACTCTTTGTCTGTGTCATGATCTGGAGTCTCAGTTGCTTCAGGAGCTGTTCTGTGCGGTGTTGATGCCTGCCTCCTTTGGTCAGCACTCTGCTCCCAGCTGTATGCGATCTGGTGGGGGACTCTTAGCAGCTTGGATAGTGATGGGACTGGAAGATTCCTGCGGCATTCTGAGGCTGAGCTGCCAAATGCCACCTAGATATAGGATAACACAAAAACTTCAGAAAATCCTGGTTCTTATGGCTATCAACTTTGACATGAAAGATTCATGAATATTATGTCAGGATAATATAATGAAGAAGCACAGTTAGTGAGCATGAGACTTGTAACATTAATTTTATGGATTATAAGTGTGTATGTTGTTAATGAGACTGCTGTTCTCAAATGGAAATATGTTCATCATGCAGATTTTGAGAGCTCCAAGACCCATTTGTAACTGTCAGCTATATCAATCTGGAAGTCCATGTTCTTTTTAAGAACATGAAAAATTTTCATAAACTATCAAGATCAAAATTATCAGGACCATTTATCTAGACCAGGCCCTACCACTCTAGCTGTGTGGAGTACAAATGTAGTCAAGAAATAAGCTGTGCAACATGTAAATGAGAAGCTGATTTGCCCTGAAGGTTTCAGAGTTGGTACCCCTTCTGTTGCTTCTTTCTTTCTTAATTAGAAAAGATGATATCTTCTGTATAAATTGACAGCCTATATTAAATCTTACAGAGTTACTGAAACTCTTGTGGTGTTTGCTTGTGCCTTGGTGTTTTATGAAGTTCTGTTGAGTTTAAATTTTGTGCTTTCCAATGTCTTTGAAAGAGCATATGCTTTTATACCATGAGGACAACTAGAAATGGCTAATCTGCTTCTCTGTCAGGAAAACAGATCGTCAGGGAACTGCACTTAAGAGTTTTGGCTTCTACAGAACATGGTTGAAATGATACTGCTGTGAAAAGGATGTTGAAGTGATTAAATAAAAGAAGGAGAGTACTTCACCACAACTATTAGCCAAAGCAAGTAGAGCAGTAGCAGTTCTTCCCTGGCCCGTTGGGCTAATTTCACAATTGGTACTGGCTGTTTCAGAGTCAAACTTACGCACACCTTTGATTCAGTGAGGTCCCAGGATGTGCAGAGGGAAACCTTCCAGAGCTGTGTGTATGGGGCACTTGTCTACTTTAAACATCTTGTGGAAAATAGATGTATTTTTTTTCCTGAAATCTAGGTATTCTAAACTGTATGCACTAAGAGTTTTACTCTTAAGAAAGCTTCTAAAATCCTTAATAATTCTCTCCCCTCCCTTTTTTTTTTTTCCTAAAGGATGCCTATATTGTTATTTTCGTGCAGCTTTGTGGATGGCAGGGTTTTTTTTTTCTTTTCTATCGTCATTATTTTCACACTATTAAATGGATCTCTTCTGAGGATCTTCTGGGTCCCAGGTGAAGTAATTACTTACAGAGAACAAGCAATTTAAACCTTGGTTTTCAATTAGGTTTCTGAAATACAAAAAAAATTAAGTTATGGAGTTCCTTAAATGTTTGGGATTCAGAGCAGATACATGGTAGGAAAATTAATAATAGCACTCATCTTTACCCCAAAACCTTTTGTATTCAAAATATGTGCAAGTTGAAGAGGATTGCAATGGAGAACGGAAGCCTCATGAGGAAAGCCTAATTACTTGCGGTATTTTCTTAGTAATTTTAATGTTACCTGGGGGCATCCTTCAGCAGTCAGCACTTCCAAGACACAGAAAACTGTTAGCCTGTTTTCCCCAGTCAGGAAGGATAATCACTTTGCCCAGGCTCTGGATTAAGCTCTTCAGAGCTCAGTCAGCAGCAACTTCGTGTACTTTGTGTTATGACTTACTGTGAAGTCATTATGCTTTGTGGCTCAGGTAGGAGCCTGGTTATTTCCTGTGGCTTTCCTTTCCCGCGAGATTGCTTGCTGACTGTAATCATTTCATGTATTTGTAGCTCAGCAGTAGAATGATCAGTGACGTAGTAAGCATCTCATTTGACTCACATAACCAGTGCTTTCAAGTTTGTTTGGTGTTTTTTGTTTTTTTTTTTAATGCATCTTATTTTAATTTGCTTGGTGGCAGATACCAAGATCCAGCTGCAGGATAAAACAGGATCTCTTCAATTCAGGAAACAGGTACCAGAAGGAATGCATCTGCTATATGTAATAATGGAGATGTTGGAAAATTCCTCTTTCCATGGGCAGTAGACTGTTTTAGTCATGGCAGTCAACATATTTAGAACTTTAATAATTGAAAAGGAAGTGAACAGGCAAATTCATCTTTCCCATAACTGAGTTTCCAATTTCTTTTTGCACTGACTCTGAACAGAGAAATTAATATCATTATTTATTCTGGATTTGCACTAATGGTTCTTACACACAGAAATATTTTGCTTGTTATAAAACAACGTGGTGAGCCAGCTGCACACTTCCTCAGTTTACTGTTTTCTGGTGGCAAGTGACCTGCAGTCTCTATATGTCAGAATCCAAGGTGCATGTTTGAGCATCAGGTCTTACAAAGGTGTGCGTCGGCTGAGTTTGTTGTCCCATTTTTAATGGTTGAATGGTTATTTAAATGAGTAGAATAACCTCGGAACTTTCATAGGGGTGTATATTCAAGTATTTCTATTCTGCAGTGAGTCTTCATTGTTCAAAAAACCCCACCTTTCATTAAAAAAGAAGAGGCAAAAACTTACTGTCTTCTAAGGTGGTTACCCAATTTCCTAATCCCAGTTTTGGTTTTTCACTGATAATCATGCTAGATTTTGGAAGAAGGTTGTATCCTCAGTTTGTTAGAATGGGCTTTTTGATGGCTGCTTGGGTCATGTCAGTGTTCTTCTGAAGTTGCAAGTTTATTCTGCGGCCCAAGACTGTACTGTCTGCCCTAGATAAAAGTCTTAACAGTTGTCATGGTATTAGTTCCTTAGGCAAACTCACTAATGTTTCTTTCAGTTTAAGCATAGAGTACATGTCCTGAAGAGAGAAAAACAAACCATACAGTTTTTAGTACTTGCAGCATCTACTAAATGATAATATGGCTGCCAGTTCTCAAACTCCACGTATTGATGGTGGTTCACACTGGATAACCATTTACTTTTGGTAGAATTTTTTTTTTCCAAACTTCTGTGCTTAGGAGAAGGTAAAATACTGCTGTTGCAGAACTGTCATATGAAAAGCAATATAAAGAAAAGATAGGTTTCATCAACGAGAAAAGAGAGATATACAAAATTCATTAAACTGATCTGATTCTTCAGCAGGTACACGAATACTGATGGTTGTTTATTTGTTTCCAGTTTCTTTCTTCATATTTTTTAAATAAAATTCTTAATTGAATTTTAGGTTAATGATTTCTTAATACACTGGGTTTTTACTGAGCTAGAGAAGCTTATAATGTAAATCCTACCATTTACATTTTTTGTAAGCTTCTGTCTTCTGTTGTATACCTCTTAACACGTTTTTCAAAATTGCAACTGTTACATGGAAAACCTGATAGAGGTAGGAAGGCTATAGTGCTTTAGCAGGAATATGCTGACACCAGGATCTTTTCCCTAGCAGCTTGAGATTTCTTCCAACATTGGTCAAATCACGCAAAGGTACTGATGTCTCAGTAGTGACATGTTTGTGCCAGAGGGAAGGCAGTCAGCCTTTGTACAGTGTGGCTGTGACAGAACGCTATATGTGAATTTTCCTGGGGAATATATTTAGAAACTTGACCAAAAGTATTTTAAAGAGGACAGTTAATATTTTCCAGGGATGCTGGTATTAAATTCTGTTTCGTATCTGTTTAGTAGTGCAAAGTAAATCACTGTGCGATGATTACCTATAACTGTTGCATTACGTAGAATCTAGGTAAAGAACCTTTCTTTTTGGAGAGTGTGAACACAGAACTCTGATTTTTTTTTTTTTTTTTTTTTTTGTGCTTTATGAAAGTCTTACTGAACTCTTCAGCTTTTGTGGTTTTGTTTTCATGTGGGAATAACTAATTTTGTATTCCTTGATACTTGAAGACAATCTGGGGGGTTGGAGCACATTCAGGTATGGTATAGAGACAAAAGAAATTGTTCCACCTGCTTCTGCTTCACTGCTGAGTGAGATTTTTAGTAACCCTTCCAAAGAAAGGAAGCTATAACTGTGTAGTCAGTTATTTAGTTTATAGCCTTTATTTTACAGTAAATATTTACTTTGTAAAAAGAATACTAGATTTCTTTCCCACTACTGTATTTATTTCTTAAAGTTTTTATTATTTGTATGCAAATAAGTAAATTTCACCATAGTGAAACACGTTTGAAATAGAAAGCATTTCCACTTTTGATTTCAGTATAGTGGGATTTTTTAGCCAAATTTTTTAGTTGTAATTTGCAGAATTGTTGCTTACTGAAGTCTTACCTGGTTTTCCCCTTCTACACCTGCCTCCACACCTGTTCAGTTCCTCTTACATTTTTCATGGTCAAACTGACAGCAGGCTGCTGAGCAGAAATGCATAATAGCACTGTAAGATTTTTGTTGTCTATTTCCCAGTGCTAACAATGACTAACTCCTGCCCAGAGACTGCAGAATGTAGTATCCATTGAAAGATCATCATGATACTTACGAGACTTGTTTTAAATGTCAATTGCTGGAAATATAATGGTCTTTGTATCAAAATACGGATTATTTTGTACTATGGATCCAATAGGCTTTAAGGGAAACAACACATGGTTACATGAATGAGGAATATTCCAAGGAACAAATGTTCTTGGTAACAGGGGTAGATTTTGCAGTTGTAATGCAAAATGTGCAAAAATACTGGTTTTTTTTATTAAGAGAAAAGCATATAGAATTATAGAACTATATACATCCTTGACACTGACAGTGACTTTTAAGCAGAAGCAATGTCTTTCAGAGCTGCTCCCAGTGGAACAGCAGGTGCATAAATACAGAATATCTCTTCAATCTATCAATATTAAAAAGTTAATTCTATGAATACTTATAGGTATATGATTCAAATTTTGTAGATTTCCAAATACTGTGATCATATTCTCCTGCTGGTCTTCCCATTTCTGTATTGAAATAACTTACCTTTGGTTATTTTTATGCCTAGATACTTTATTATCTCAGTGTGAATCAAGTGATTTGACTTCTATACCAATAGCTAACCATAAATGTGTGGATATGCCTATGGCCAAACACAGAGAAGAGGTAATTTCATTGTACTTTCTCTCATTATGGAATAAAGCTGAAAATCATATTTTGTTTGGTTTTTTCAGAAGGAAACTTCTGTTCCTGTTTTAAGCATTGTACAAAACATTTGTTCGTTGTACAAAGCCATTGTATAAAAATTCTTAAAGGAAGAAACATTACTATTATATGTTACGTAAATACCTATAAACAGAAAGTATGTAAGGAAGTGTGTGCCCATGTTCTTTTCTGTGATCTTCTAATGTGTTTTAGGAGTCCAGTTATCTACGGATGCCGAAGAGATGACAGAAAATATAGCACAGAGTTTTACAGAGATTTTATATCTGGAAGCTATTGATATTTCAAATATTTTTGAAATCTGTTTTGAGTTGTTTTGTAGCCTTATGAGTTTTCTTGAAAAATTGTTTCAGATAGTGTCTCTGATAGAAAGCAATTCAGTTGTGATTATACAAGGAGCAACTGGCAGTGGTAAGAGTACACAGATTCCACAATATATTTTGGATTATTGCCTTCAGCGATCTATCTACTGCAACATTGCTGTTACCCAGCCTCGGAAAATTGGTGCCATCAGCATTGCCAAGTGGATTAGCCAGCAACGATCGTGGACTCTAGGTGGATTTGTAGGATACCAGGTATAAGAAAATTTCAAAAAATATTTAAAAATACATTAAAAAGTACTGTATCTTCTTTCTTGATTATTTTTAAGCATTTCTGGGATACTGAAGAAGTGTTAGACAATCTGCTTTTAAATTGGAATTGCAGGTTTCCAGCTGTTTCCTGTTAAACATTCATAATGAAGTGTTTAAGCTTTTAAAGTTGAACAACTATAAATGCTAGTGAGACTCTAACAGAAATATTTAATTGTCTGCATTCTGATAATTGGACACATCTATATTATCATTGAAATTGTTGTAGGAGAACCGTATTTTGTCACTTTTCCTTTAAACTCTTAATTACCGTACTTGATTTGTTTGACTTTACTACATTTACCAGTCAGTTGTGTCAAAACTTTCATGCATTTATGGCCAGAGTGTTTTGTTTCTGTCCTGTCACTTCTTCTTAACATGCGAAGAACCGGACCCAGTTTTTCCTCATAAATCTACCTCCTTCTTTTGTTTTGTCAAACTCGGCTTCAAACTCAGTTCTGTCCCTCCATTTATAAACTTGATGCCACTTTCATCTTTTGACACAGATACTGGTACTTTAATCAGCTCTTTGTCAGTAACCACAATAAACAGCTGTGATCATTGTTTCCCTGGTAGTTTGACAATAGCTGTCCCTGGACTAGCTTCTCTGGGTCCTAAGGTCAGTGGGTTCACACTGGTGTTGGTGGTGAGAGGATGCTTATGGAGAGTTGTCTGCTTCTGGAATCCTTTGCTGGGAGGAATACATGTTGGTTTCCTCTCCATTCTTTTTCTTGTTGTTTCTTCCTTTCTTCCACTTAGGGTCATGTTTATATATGTTTGCTAACATGCATTTACATCTTTCTTCATTGGTCTGCAGCTCCAGGTTACATCTGAATGTACAAGATAATGGTGCCATTTATGTATGTTAGATGCTTTCTCTTTGTTACCCATAAAACTAATTTTGTCCAGTTCTGAGTCTGAGGGGAACTGACTCTCAGTTCAGGACATAGTCAGGGGAACTGGCTATTTTTAAGTGACCGTTACCTAGCTGTTTATAGCATGGGTTCTACAATGCTAAGCTTCTGCCTCATCTGTTATCCCATGTCTGCTTCTGTTCTGCATCATGTGTCTCCACTTCCCAAGGTGTCTGATACTGTACCAGTATATCTCTGTACTACACTAAATTGTTATCACAGCTAGACCAAGTAAAGCAAAGGTAGAGGCAGACCAAGAAAAGTTCAGAGAGAGCAGGTCTGATGTGCCATAGTCCTGAAGCCTTGCAAACCTTATAGTCTGTTACTAGTAATAGCAATACCATATTACAGGGTTGCGCAGATACATCAGCTTCATTTTTACATCAAAAGCATCTTTACTGTCATCCCTGCTGAATACTGTTCTTTGTCCAAGTATCAGATTTTAGCAATTCCTTTTGATATACCTACAACAGATGCTGTAGTAGGAAAAATTATTTTTGCATCTGTTTTTTTTTTTTTTTTTTTAACACCACACTGAAGTTCAGTTTTTCTACAAACAGGTTGGAAGGTGAAGTAAAAATACTCTTTATGCTTAATCACTTACTAAAGAAGTTTCAGTTCTGAGAGGTGAACATTCTAGATAACTATGTGGGAATTATGATGTGACATCTCAAATCTTAACTAAGCCAATATTAATACCAGTTATTGCTTTGTAGAATTACTGTGGATTACGTATGTTGGCTTTTTCAGAAGTAGTTTCTAAACAAAGTGTTTTCTATGACTTGATACCTTGAATTAAATAGTCATAAAATTGCTAAGGTGATTCATTACATTATGGTAGAGTTTTAACGATATTAAACAGTGGTGTGCTTCCAGACTGTCTTCAGCACAGTGTATGTGGATGTGCTGTGCTGTTTTTACAAGTATTTTGTGTGAACTGAGTGGAAATGGAAGTAGAAGAACAGTTGAGTGTAGACTTGTCTGCTCTAGGCTGTTTTGAAAGTGGAAAGTTAAAAGATGGTCACAGCTCTGTCTACCTGCCTGGGTAGGCAGCACCTGAGATAGCTAAAATTACAGAAGTATTTTAGAAATCATAAATCCATTGTTTAACATAGGGTTGTAGAAGTTTCCTCTCAATAATAGATTGTCTGGTCTTGATAAGTTCTTATACCTCTTTCCTTTTCTCCTGTCCAGTAAGAAAATTATGTTTTGGCAAAATATTTTTCTTTCTTAGTGGAAAGATGTGTGTATGTACCTTTAAAAACCTTTGAAGAATTCTTCTCAGGCTATAGCCCCCAGCAAAAAATTTTGATCCTTTATTTTATAAACTTGCGGGGTTTTTTAATTTTTCCCAAAGGAAATGTTTGCTTCCTGAGTTAACTGATTCTGGGGTTTAAAAACACATTTGTACAGAGGCTTTTACAAGTTTGAATGAATAATTCTCATGGGTTTACACTATATTTCATTTTGGAATTCTTTCAGATGCATAATTCTTGTAAATACGTTAACTATCTGTTCCCATCTATGTTTTTCTCATTGTGTCAGGTAAGCTTAGAGAACATTTCCACAAAGGATACAAGGTTGCTGTACATGACAACTGGAGTTCTTCTTCAGAAAATAGTTGGTGCCAAAAGCCTAGATGAATTCACACACATTTTCATTGATGAAGTAAGTTGGTGGAAATAAATTTAAAATTCATGTTAAGAAAACCTTCTTTTTTTGTCTTTCTTACAACGCTAGAGAAAGAAAAATGAAGCCATCTATTTGTAAAGATGCTTTGTGTAAGTTTTCCCAGCTAACAATTCTTGTCTCAGTGTTTCTTTGAGCAATGAAGTTTAAAACTGAGGGTGTGGAGGTGGTGTGTGGGAGTGCTTAGCTTTTGGTAAGAACATCTTGAAATGTTTTCTGAAATCCACTGCCTGGATTTCAAGAACCTTTCTGGCTAGGCCTATGAGGAGGCAGTGGCTAGTTTTTACTCTCTTTGCTGTTACTTTCCTTAGAAAGAGTCTTTACTCTTCAGGGATGTCCTGAAAAATAAAACAGCCCTCTGAAAATATTCTGTCTTCTGGCCAGATTTATATTCCACTCGTGTGGATTCATCGTTGTTGCTCTCACTTCACTAAAAAGCTAAAGAAAATACACTTCTTGTATTTTTTTGTAATTTGTATATTTTTATGTGGGTTTATGCATATTTTCTGAGCTAAACAGTATTTGACTGTTAAATTAGTCAGATGTGAAATTGTGCTTTCACAAACCATGAATGTAAATCACGTGTAAGGTGTAGGACTAAATCTTGGGATGTAGTGGCACAGAAGAGAACTCTTTTTTTTTTTTTTTAATGCTGTTTTTTTGATTTTTATTCCATTACTGTATTGTAGCTGAGAGTGACTTTGATTCTTGCATATTTGAGGGGCAGGGAGACAGTACTTGGTATACCATTAGACCATTACAGCAATAATGAAGGCTGTTGTGACTGCACTTGATATGGTACATAGAAAAACTGGAAAAGATTAAGCATATAGTTAACACTTTTGCATGAAAAAGCTTTAGGACTTCATTCAAACAGATATAAAGAACCAAAAAACCCCCCCAAATCGTAAAGAATTGTGTGAGTTGTCTTCATGGGAAAGATTTGAGACCACTCTAATATATCAGCAGGGTCTTGCAAACCTTAACATTTTTAAGCCTATGATAAGGAAATGCAGATTTAGATGTAAGATGCAGAAATTTAACAGTAGAAGCTGCTTACATAGAGAAGTATTTGATTGTTCCTTTATTAGGTATGAAAATGAATGAGTAAAGTTTTGTGGCTGGTTATGCAGGAGGTAGATTTATGTAAAGGTTTGAAAAACCTCGTTTGCTTGGGTGTCTTAATTTGAACTGATGGTATCAGCATGTACCACTTCTTTCATCAGCTCATAGCTTTTGAGACTGTATGCGTGTTTTGCTTCTCCAGCCCAAATTCCAGTCCCTCCTGTTCCCCATATGCCACTTTTTTCCTCACATTTACCTCACAAATTGTGATCTTGACCCAATAGTAATCATTTTTTGAACATGTCTCCCTGCTCATTGCAGGGGGTTGGACTAGGTGACCTTCGGAGGTCCCTTCCAACCCAAACTGTTCTATGATTCTGTGATGTAGCAACCAGATGCTCTCCCCTTCATTCTTAATTGCAGGTCTCAGCCCTGTTAGGGTACTGCAGGTGTTTAGGAACATACCTGAGCGAACGTAGGTCTGAAAATCATGACTTCTCACAGCAAGACCTTGCTGTCAGCCCGAAAACCGCGTTAGCTAAATCTTTTTCATAGTGGGGCAAAACTGAATATAAATACATCTTTACATTGTGTTAGAATATGCTAATAGCCTTACAGGGAACGAATGTTGACCTTTGAAGGTTAAGCTCTGGAAGAAGCTGCTGAACTTAATATATTTGAACTGCAATAATTCAAGAAAGGGGTATCCTTTCCTTGATAATGTTGAAAATAAGTATTTATTGAACTGCAAGGAGCAGCCAGAAAAGTCAGGTGCTAGCATATGTAAAGAATTGAGTGGAAAATAACGTTTTAGAGAGCAGTTGTGTATTTAGATCATAGCTAGAAGCCATTGGGAAAAGGAGAGTCTATTCAATTTGCTTACCTGTTAGACAAGCCAACATAGTCCCTGCCCCGATCATTTGTGATCTTACCAATGCAATTGACTTAACTTCAGTAGCACTTCAGCTGTTATTGTCAACTGTAGTAGAACTAGTGGCTAGAGCTTACGATTGATTTTCTTGTCATTATTGTACAATTTTCAAGACTTAAAAGTGGCATATGATTTTCACAAAGGGTGCTGTAGTCATCTGAACAGCTGTGTTGGGATTTTAAAATGTGATTAACGTGTAATCTTAAAAGATGTGTTTTCTTCTCTGAAAATGTATTGCTCCAAGTTACAAAAACAAAACATGGAGTAGCAAAGGAAGAGATTGTCAAAAAGAACATCATGAATTAGTGAAAATTAAATTGTGGATAATGTCTTCCAGGTGCATGAGCGTACAGAAGAAATGGATTTCTTGCTCTTGGTGATCCGTAAACTGTTGCGTACAAAGTCACAGACTGTAAAGGTATGTTCAAAGTATATTTTGCTACTTTTTCTTGCAATAATAAATTTTTATATGTTTTTGGTCTACAAAGGGCATGTTTTAAATAACTTACCTTAAAATGTGTCATCATTTTTTACTAAAATATTATTTAGTTTGCCACTCTTCATACGCAAGCAAGCTAAAGGGCATTCTTTTCCTGGCTGCAATAATGTGTTCTGAGAGACTTTTTTTTCCTCATGTTAAAACGCATTAGTTTCTAAAGTCTGCTTAAGGCTAAAAAATGCAAGATGGATATTTGACTCAAATTACATATTGGGTATTGAGGGCAGTGCTTATCCTCTGTTAAATATGGCAGTATTAACTCTTGGAAATGCTGAGCTTTTTTTTTTTTTTTTTTTTTTTTTTTTTTTTTAAAATGGGACAATGCATTTGGAAAAATAACGAAACCCAGAAATGCTATATTGTAATTTCTGGTAGTAAAATGTGGCTGAGATTTTTCTCTGCAGGTCAGGAAATTGTGCTTTGTGCTAAATCAGAGTTTTCAGAGATTTAGCATGACATATTTAGTCTTTGTGGTTCCAAAGCAATGGACTCTTGAATTGTAAGAAATTAAATACAGGTGATAGATTTAGGCTAACTCGGTATATTTCTGTGCAACTATTTGGAACTGCAAAAATGTAGTGAGACTGTGTGTGCCCTTTAAGTGCTTCAGTTAATTGTTACTGCAGACTGTTCTGTTTAAAACAGACATAACTCGAATCTACATTGTCTGTTTTTGTGGCTATTGGAAGAGAATCTGTTCTTCTGTATTATTCACTGCGTTGATTCATACTCGGATAAGTTGATGTTTAGACCTTCCAAGCATGCTCTCACTCACTGAAAGTGCCCTTCCAGTTAGCATAGGGCATGTCTGTGCACTTCACTTCTTTTACTTTTTATCCTTTTTCTCACTGATCAGAAAACTCAGTTGCCTTTAAATTCACAGACAGTAGCATGAAGCTATTCAGCCTTTCTTAGCACTTGGGTCTGCCTACCAAGAGTGTCAAATAATTTGATCATACTCAGTTTGTGAAGAGTTTGCCCTTGATGCTGAATATCTGGTTGGTGTTAAGGGCAGGAATCCCTACAGGTCCTATCATCTTTTCTGTGTAGGTCTCTCTGATTCTGATTAAATCTCTCAAAATTGTTACTGGAAGACTTTCATCTCCTTTATATCCTTCTCTGCAGTTTGTTGTTCTGATGACAGTTTCATGTTGTATAAATCTGAGACAATCTTAGATTTGTGGGTGTGTCTACCCCCTTGACTTTTTTATTGTGGGGAGAGGGGAACTCTTGATCTTAATTGCTGGGTTTTAGCAGAGAGGAACAAGTATTTCAGTTTTAATCTATACACTAAGCCCAGTGCCTCCTGTTTTGTCCCTTTTTAGCCACTCTGAAAAACTGAAGGAAGGGAACTTTGATTATGTGGCAAATTCATTTAGAAAATGCAAGATTCTCCTCCCCACTCTCCTGGATATGTGAAATAAAAGGGTGCAAGGGTTCCTATTTAAGGGGGGGAAAAAAGTATTTACAATTCAGGGTGATTAGAAACACATATGAGGTGTTTGTCTGCTAATCTGAACGTTGCAGACCTCTGAAGTAGGAGGTAGTTCAACAGCATCGACTAACAAGGTGGCAGAAGTGATTCTGAGATGATGGAGGGTAAGATCTACCTGTTGTCGTTCACCTCCCAACTACGCTAAGTTTTCTGGCAGATGGCTGGTGCAGATTATTGCTTTTAGATCACAGGGCAGACGTTTGATTGACTGTTCTGAAGTTGGTCTTGCTGGGATGGTGTTGTTGCAAGAAAACCTAAGAATGGCTCTATTGGGTCAGACTAAACAGTGCAATTTCCAGTAGTGTCTAGTAACAGCTGCTTAGATAGGAAAGTAAGAACAGGATAAAGATAGTCGTATTTCCAGATTCTGGCAAATCACCATTCAGGGACATCTGAAGTGAGAAATTGTGCATGTTTTTGGTATCAAATGGTGGGGCTTTAGACATCTCCACGCTGCACAAGTGTTTGTGGACTGCTTGATCTTGAAGAATTGTCTGCTTCAATTACCCTCTACTCCATTGTGTTCCTCTGCCACGTTGGTGATACATCTTGTTGAACTTCTGCTTTGGGAGTAGATCAGACTTCTGGTTTAGTAATGTGATCCTTCAGGCACTCTTAGGAACCTACGGTTTTCCTTCCAGTTTGGAAGGATTCCATGCAGATTAGAGAGTGCAAATCACAAAGATTGTCTAGAAGAAGAGATAATTCAATATTCCTCGTCTGTAACTGCAGTTAGGATAATTTAGATTGGATTTTGCTTCAGTAGCCTTCAGGCAAGGTTATGTTTAGCCTACTTTCCTAGCATAGGTGAGCCACTGTCTATTAAGCCATGAGGCGGTTCATGCTGTAGTGGGACAGGTTTCATATAATATTTCCAGAATTATGTCCTTTTAGATTTCTCCTCCTTTCAGGATCGTATTAAATGACTTCATGATTTAGTCTGCCCTCTCCCTGTATTCCTTGTGCCTTCATATATGCTTTGGAGCTAAGTACAATAGTACAATGCCCACTTCATTAGCTTGCCTGCCTGACACTTCATTAGGGGGATGCTCTGTATTCCATTGGATTTTGGTTTGGGTGTTGATGTCTTTTATTTCGTTCTATTTTTGAATTCATGCAAAGTGTCAGGAAAGCAAAAGACGACAGACCATGTCCCAGTTTACAAGTACTGCTTAGAGTGGTTCAGGAGACCTGAAGATAAAGAAGCTGAACACTACACATTTCACTATAACTTTTTGGCTCTTTGTCCTTTTTCAAGATGAAGCTGCCTTGTTTCTCCAGGTGGCTGTGCTGAGCAGTGGGACTACATTCCAAATAGGAGGGTCAGAGAGTAAATAGCCATAGCCACTAGATTACTTCATTCTTCTCCCCCCAGTTCTGAACACGTCATGCTGTCTAACCAGGGAGAAAACGACAAAACTGTAAATTCTGAGTTTTATAATAATTGAAAGAAAAGGTGTCTGCAGGTAGCAAATGTGATTTCTCTTAGGTGAATACAGGTTAAGAATCTTGGCAGAGTCAGCAACCAGTGAGGCGCTTAGTGTGATCCTTGAGAGTTTTAAGTGCATGACTGAATTGAAACTGACAGAAAACTTAACTGACATATTTCAAAATCATTATAGTAAGATTTTTAAGGCTGGGTTATAATTACAGTTACTGCTATTACAGGAGCAAGCCCATCTTTTGATGAAGTTAAAGGCACTGACATCTAATCTAACTGTTTAGTCAAACAGGAGTTGAAAATACTTAGCGTACGCTTTTTTCTTTTGAGGACCATGTAGAGATCGTAAGCTTAAGAAAGAGTACTATACGTTTGTAGGCTGAACTTTTACCACAGGAAAAAGTTTTTCATGTTGTCTGCCCTAGGCATCTAGCCTCTAGCCTGAGCCGTTCTCTTACAGGTGCTTAGCTTTCTCCATATGCTACCTAGGGAATCTTAAGCATGTAGCTTCGATTGTCTTAAACATGCCTAGGATACATACCTGTAGTAATCAAATTAGACCATTTTAGCATAAAAAAGTAACTGGAGATTCAAGCGTAGCATGTCATTTTGTGTTAAAACTAATGTTTTAAATTTGCTGTGCAATTTTTTAACAGGTAATATTGATGTCTGCTTCCATCAACTGTAAAGAATTTGTTGATTACTTTGCACTTCCAGTTCCTAATGGTCTGAATCCAGCCTGTGTACTAAAGGTGGAAGGCAAATCTTATGCAATCGAAGAATATTATCTTGATGATTTGAAGCACACTGTTAATTTCAAGGTATTGTAAATATAACTTTATTTCTTTCGACATAGTAAGAAAGAAATTGGAGTAGTCAGTTGGAAGCTGTGTAGTAAAACTACAAATAACCAATTTGACATTACACTTCTACGTAAGAATTAATATATGGTGATAAAACAGGAGTCTTCTTACCAGCAGCCTAGTTTTTTCTTTCATGTAGCAGAAATTGAATGTAAAGGGCTGGGAATTTTAAGTAGTATGTGGCATCTTGTTCAGTAGTTTACATCCAAGATGAACAATGTAAAAGTCTGTGCAGAAGGTAACATATGAGGATTTACAGATCATTCTGAATACAGCTGAGAAGCTCAGGGAGTATTTCCTTGGTTGGTTCATGTTGCTGGTATGTATCAAAGGCAGAAGGAGCTAGGAAATGAAGAGAGTCATCAGAGAAGAATCATTTATGATTAGAAGGTTGATGTTACCAAGTTGGCTTCTCTATTAGCTGAGGCTCATGTGCTTCCTGTTTTTTTTCTCTTGTTGTTTTTGTTTGGTTGGTTGGTTTTGGGGTTGTTTTGTTTTGTTTTTTTAAAGAGTCCCAGAGCTCTTCTGCAGTAGTTTTGAACATATTTCTGTTGTAGCCACATAGGCCACCATGGCAAATACGTAATTTTTAGTAATGAAAATATGTTAGAATAATAGATACTCACTAAATCACTGGTGGCCACTTAACAGCCTATATGGCTACACTAGAGAATTGCTTCTCTAATGCCTAAGGAGGGTAGTAATGGCTGAAGATTCATTTGCCAGAAGAAAATAATTGCTTATGCTGTACACAGCACAGGCATTGGTTATGCCTTAACACAGGTAAGCCAAAATAAAAAGCTGTCAACTGTTGAAGTTTTAGCGCAGCCAAAAGAATAAACTAAATGCATATAGCAGTTGGCCTGTCAGTTTTTATACATTAGTATGGTACCTCGAATAATATGGAGGAGATTATGTAATATATGATTTTTGTAAAAGGTTTTTGATGATAGATGACAACAAAAAGATAACCAAGAAATTCAGTAAGGAGTCTACCTCAGTCAAGTTGCATTTGTCATAGCTGCACTTTGAGCTAAATGTCAGCTGCCACACCTTTCACCTCAAAGATCAGGAACAAAAGAAACTCCTTTCAGTGCTCATGCTGTATTTTTTTTATTTTCTCTTTGTATGTGACCATTTAACTTTGATTTTTATTTTTGGTTTTAAGTTTTCATCTGGTTACGATGTGTTGTCCTAGTTACAGCCATCCTGTTGTTTAGTAGGAGAGGAGTATGATTGTCCAAGAAGTTGTTTGTATCTTAGGGCAACCTAGAAGCACATAAGCGCTCTTCATTTTTTTTTAATTTTTTATTTTTAAATGTGTATGAAAAAAAGAAGAAGAAATTGATTTGGAAAGCACTGATTTTTGGTCTCTCATCTTGTTTCTTATGGAGCTATGTGTGGAGATTTTTTCTGAATAGTAATTTTATTTAAAAAATACTTAAACATGGAAGAGTCTAAGAAGATCTATGTAATGTCATAATAAAAATGACAGCAGAGCCTAAGTGTTAAGGCAATTAATGAGTTAACGCTGCCATATGGAAGCAGGGGCACATCTTTCCTCATGCTAAAAGCAAAATCAGCTGCCTGAGGTATACGCTTCAGGCTTTAGTTCCAAATATTTTATTATTGCCTATGAAAGTTGGTAAAATACACATAAAAGAATACAGAAGTTAAAAAATAAATTTGCTTTTTAGATACAGCTTTTTTTTCCAAGTTTCATTTTGATTTTAAAATTAATAACTTAAGATCACATAAATCGTAACTCATCACTTAAAGCATCTTGATTGGAATCAGTTTAGTCCTTTGTAACTGTCTTGTTTGCTGTGAGGTATGAACCTTTTTCCCTTCTCAAATATCTTAAAATGATTGGAAGTTACTTTATAAATGTGGAATTCTTTTATGAATCTTGCAGAGCTCTTGGCTTGAATCCGTCACTCATTTCTGTAGATTGATGTTTTAAAACTATGCTTGATAATAAAAATTTTCTTTGAGCAGTTCTGATTTGGATAATTTGGGAATTCACTGATATCAATTGTGATTTGGAAGATAAATAGAAATGCCAGTCACTATTTTGTCGTCTTCTGTATGCCTGTTTGCAGTAAACCCTTTGATACGGCTAGATAGACATCTAGACGAATCAAAGATCAAGCATTCCACTTGAATTGCTTCATTTGTAGGAAAGAATAAAAATAAGGGGGAAGGAAGGGAGAAATTCTTCAGTGTAGCGCTAGCTTACCCTTGCGCAGACATTGGGTCATTTATAGGTGCTACCGTTTAATTTTTCGCTACAGATGTATAAAAAATATTTTCTTTTGGCATAATGGCCTTTGTAAGCACGTTGTTCTGGAGGTTTGACTGGATCATTATTTTGTCATATCCAGCACCCTCTAAGCCCCAAGGAATTCGTGAAACGCAAGTTTTGATGAAAAATGCATGAAGGCTGCATCTATAGGCAAATTTAAAACTAGTTGTATAAATGCTTACCTGTTGCAGTAGTATACTATTGGAAATATCAAATGCAAACTAATTGTATAGTTAATTCTGTGAGTAGATTTTAAAAATGTAAGCAACTAGGAGGCTAGATGTTAGTCTTTGGCAGTAGATCTGTGAAATCCCGTATCTCTACTTCTTACCTAAGGCAAAAAAGAGAGTCCCATTTTTGGCTTGCAAATGTAAAAACTCCTTCATATCCCTGGAATTGAAGTCAGAGTCCAGATGAAAGGTAGTGAACTGCTGTCAAAAGCTATTCCAATTATGTTGTATTATTTCAGTCAGCTCTGACTGGGCTTTTGGACTTGCTGTTTATCACATCCTTGCCTTTTATTAGGAGTGATGTGGCAGCCTTGTCATGTTAAAGAATACTAAAGGTACAATCAGTAACAACATCGGAAAGACAAATTTGACAGTTACTTAAGCAGGGATAATGTAAAAACAAAAACGTTATGTTCAAACAGCCCATAAAAGAGAAATTCCTTAGCTTATCGCATATATCAGGGAAAAGAAGTGCTACTTACCAAAAAAACTGGAAATGTGTCTTTGGTTTCTCATGGACTAATCAAGCTTCATTGGAAAAGCATTACTATAGTCGGTTAAGAAGTTTTGGGGTTAACAGAGGTGTATACCTGAAAAGTCTCCCTGGCTGGTTGATTCAAGGGAGTCAGAGAAGTGGAAAGGGTATTGTCAAGTTCTTACAGATCACCTTTTTGATCCTCCAATCCATCGTCAGTGGGAACAAAGTAGGATAATTTTGTTAGGGTTTTCAGAGAGGAGTCTTTCTGCAGACACCAAGGCAACCTGGGGTTGACACGATGTAGTGTTACAGATTGGCTGTTCTGGTAAGGGTTGGAAAGCTGAGGAATGAGGTTGCAGTAGCAAAAGCTGATCTAAGTCACTGTTGCCAAATTAATGTTAGCAGTGCTGCTTTTGTCACTCCATCATGAGCTGCTTCAGAAAGGGGAAGTGGTAGAAAACTAACTAACTTCATTTTAATAGCTCAGTTCAATTTTCTGTGGTTTTAGCTTTCTGAAACATCTCTACTTGCTCAAATGTGTACAGTTGCAGGCAAAGTATTTCAGATCAGGTTAAACTGTCTTGGCACTGAACTTCGAACTTGGTGTGGATATGCAGCCCCAGTGCTGGAGCTGGGAAAGGAGTAAGCGAATGGACATTTCTGCTTCCTGCTGCCTTTTCTCCTAAGAACACCTTGGGAGACTGTGAAAGATCAGAGCCAGCACTGTTGGGTTTTTTGTTTGGGTTTGGGTGTTTTTGTGAGTCTGTTAGGGGTTTTTTTTGTTGTTGTTGGTTTTTTTTTTTTAAGATTAAAATATCTTTTCTCCTTCCCATCTTCTTTCTTACTCTTGGATAGGTTTAGAGGTTGCAGTAATATCTCTTTCTGGCTTTCATTTTGTTTTGTTAGTTAAGTTTTTACTATTCTCCTTTTACAAGAAAATCTCTTCATTCTTCAGGTCATTCAAGTAGTCATAATTTGCTTCTGTTCAAGTTTGGGCTGATCCCTTTAAAACTTAGTAAGAAGTGCAGATGTATTGTCAGTCCCCATCAGTTACCCCAGCATCACAAACTGAATATCTATTGGCTTCAAGAGTTCATTTCAAAGGCTGGCAAGTATGCTGGCTGGAAACTTTGACAAGACTTGGATCACTTCAGAGTGAGGGTCAGTTCTGTACAGTGTCACTAACACATCGCGCTCTTAGAATGACCTTTCCTGATCCTAGGGTCATGTTTGCCTTTCAGCAGCAATACATTTGAAGATAGCTATTTTCTTATGATCAAAGTAGCTGGTCCAGGTGGTTCTCTGTTTTCAACCAGTACAACATCTGCTTATATCCAAAATTTGTAATCTTCCGATGGACAGGTTTACACATTGTCTTAGTGGATTTCATCTCACTTGAGACAATTGAAGAACACATTATATGAATGATACTCATCAGTACACATACGATTCATTCCAGCTTCCAGTGTATCTTTCAATTGCTTTTTTTTTTTTTTTGCTCATTGAAAACTTTTGTAGAATCTTCTCTTGCTTATATGATAACTGAATTGGAATGAATGTGTAATCCTAATTTTGTTCTTGGTTAAAATCAAAGCCCTGTCAAATGTGGACAACTGGTAATTACTTTCTGCTTCTTTTACAGGAAAAGCTGGAATATCTTAGTTTTGTGTGTAGAAACCTTTAAGTATTACTCTTGGCCATTCAGCTTCCATTTTGAATTTCTTTCCAGGAGTGACTTTTTCCTTACACTTCATATCCTTGTTAAAAGTCAGTGGCTGCAGCTGCATCTTATGTTGGTATTTATCTTCACGTATTTACCAGTTACTGCTGACTACTGCATTTTTATTGTTAATGTGCAGTGTAGTTCTTATGGAGTGTTATGCTTAAAGCACAAATGCTCAGTTTTCACTGTTACTTCAATTATAGGAGCATTCCGTAAAAGTAAAAATGAGAAGTTCAAGCCTAAATAAAGCTGTATTCCAATGATGAAATGCTATTGTAGTGTATCAAGCAGCAAGTGAAGGTGACTGATAAGCTGAGCGAAATACTTGGTTGAACATAAGTGTAAAAATGGATGTTTGTTAACTGGTAAGAAAATGCATGATTTCTTAAAGCATACACACACAACCAGTAGAGAAAGAATGTAGAGGCTGATCACTTGAACCTGTTGTTTTTCTTGGCAAAATCTTGGATGACTTAAACGGTTGGATTTCAGCATAAAAGTGAATAAAATTTCACTTGAAAGTGGAGGGAGGGAAGAGGAAAGAACTTCAAAGTCATAATAGGAGGTAGAAAGGTGCAGTTTGACTTCAGGATTTCTAAACGTGTGAAGTATGTGGAGGGCAGATTACACAGTAATACAATTCCAGAAAAGTTAGAGGTGGCAGTTAGTTGAGTAAAGACAGTTTCCACTAGAATAAGGAGAAACCCTGAGAATGAAAGATGAGCAATGATCAAAACCTGTTTTCCCTACGAGGAAAAAAATATGTAATACTGTAGACCATTCCCAGAGTATTTCTAGTTCATTAAGCATTTTCTTTTCAAAATTAAAATGTGATTAAGTTATTGTCTTTGGTCTGCTGACTTGGTGGTTTGTGTTCTTAAATACTAAAGTTGAGTTTGTGACAGAATATTAGAAAACAGTGCAGATATGACTTATCAGGGTTATATTGTGTACATCAGAATCATAGTTCTCTGACAGGGTATGACCTAAAACATGAGCCATTAAATGCAAAGATAATGTAAAAGAGAAAGAGGTACATGATTTATTTGGCAGTCAGGTAGAGACCTGCGTTATAGCACCTATGAGAAGGATTGTGTCTGCCTTATACAAATGTATCATCATCTTGTCATCCTCTTCCAATGGGTTGCGCTTAGTCTCACGTGCATAACACTTCTGGATAAGGAGCTTGTCCTGCAAACATTAGGGGATGGAGAGTGGGCTAGTGCTTAACTTAAGTAGGTAAATATCAAAAGTATTTCTTTAGCATTAGAATGACAGGATGCTTGAAGGAAAATGTCTATTCAGGAGGTAATGAATGCTCCAGATTAAGTTACTTTTTGTACAGCTTCTGTGCTGGATCAGTTTTAATTGAAAAGCACTTGGCAAATCAACACGCGTACGTGATCTACAGTCTTTTAGCCTGTTATACTGCGTTAACGTCAATATTTTCTTCTCCGCACAGCTTCCTTCTCAAAGAATTGAGGAACCAGTGATAGTAAGAGAAATGTATGAAGTAGCAGTGTCTTTGATTCAGTCATTTGATGAGTTGGAGATGAAAAGCAATAGGTAAGATAGAGTTCAAGATCTGGAATCAGTCGTTCTTTGGGGAAATGAGACACTAATTAAGGAACAGCAGCAGCCCATGTATTATAGTTATTAGTGGTAACTTAATTTTCTATGCATCTCTGCTTTTATTTTGTACATTTGTGTGATTTCTACTCAGGTTAATCATACTAAGGCTGCTTGTAGGTCTTACTGAAATGCCCTGTGTTCTTGAAATACACTTCGTGCCCTGGAACGTAAGTGACCATTCAAGCCAGCCACGTCATATGGAAACTAGATTCCTTGCTGCAGCCCAGAGCTGAGTATTATTTATATGAAGAATAGAACTAGAAATACATTTTCTATTGTAAACTAAAACATACATTAAGCCATGAAAAAAAGAATACAAACTAGGCATTAGTTTTCACTGGCTGCTTAATGCCTTACTGTCTTCTGAAATAAGTAAATAATTTGTTTTATTCTCTGTGTTTTGTAAATTGATACTTAGTACCTGAAAATGTATTAGAGTTGCTTCTACATCTTTGGTCTAACACAGAGTGCCTATTTACTTTAGGAATGAATTTTGTTCCCATATATTCTAATTATTTATAAATGTATGCTGAAGAAATAATTTTGTTTTGTAAGCTTAATTTTTTTCAAACTTAGCATTATGTAAACTTTGGAATTTTAAGAAAGCATTACTTAAGCTCACCTGAGCAGTTAAGTGAACCACTGAAGTACAAGTGTTGATGGAGGTACATAAATACAATAAATTTGTCACTAACTTCTTTACAATATAAAGTGACATCTGAGCTTTTTTGCTTTGATTTCTTTTGATCTTTCCAATTAAGCTGTTGTACTGTAGTTTAGGACAGTGAAATTAAACTAACCTTTACTAATAAGCTACCTTTTATAAGCAAACGCGAAGGCATTAGCATTTCTGCTTTCAAATACCAAAAGGGCTGTTAGGAACCTTCCACTGAAAATTATACTTTCCTCTCATTATACAGTTTGAGAGTAAAGAGTTTTAAGATGCATGAAAGCATTTGAATCGGGAATGATTACTACCAAAAATATGAGTTCTGTATTATGTTAAGGTGATTTTAGCTTCTTGACTCTTAACAGATAATCTTGGAGGGAGACATCTTCAATTAATGTCATGACTGTAGTTCTTGATAATGGTTAGTTTTATTACATGCTAGGCTTTTGTTAAAGGTGTCTAGCGATATTTTTAGAATACAAGAGTATTACATGCACTTGAGAAATTACTGAGTAAGTTTACATAGAATTCTGCAGTAGTATAATATAATACCTTTTCATTTTAAGATGTGTTATAACCTAATTTTGATAAATTTTATTGGTAAATAAGAATGTTTCTGTTTTAACATGATTTTGAAGACAAAACTAAACCTAATGATCTAGTTCCAATTTTTATATACTGTGTTTTTCAGAAAGCATAGTTGCAAATAGTGTTTTGAATTCCAAGTTTAAATAATACATGCTACAAAAAAACTTGCAGCTTTGCCTGTTCTTTCAAAATAAAATATCTTGGGGTAATAAAGTAGGCTGAGGTAAAATTAATGAAACTGCATATTCTTGTTAGGGAGAAAAAAAACTTGAGTGTTACATCAGAATGCGGAAGCGTGCTAGTGTTTTTACCAGGTGAGTACATCGTAATAATTTTCTTTTTCTTTATTTGTCATCTAACAAGTTTTCTTCTGGTGCTTCTTCCAAGGATTTACTAAGCATGCATTTAACTGGGGCTTAGTCTATTTGGGTATTTTTTTCTTGCAAACCTGTTTAAATATGTCAATAAATGGAAGAGCAGTGAGTCAAAAATTAAGACTTTTTATGTTTTAGAAATGAAGTTACAGTAATAAAATTAATTCTACAGTTAATGCACAGAAATAGTTGCTCGCTTTTTTAGATTAGTTATTAAATATTGTATGAAGTTCCTAGGATTCTTTTAGAAATGTTTTCTTATCTGCACATAGCGTAGTCTCTTCCCTGGATTCTATCTAGATTCTTGTAGTAAAAGTTAAAATTCGCATTAAAAAACACACAGGATGACACAGTATGTAATGATCAGAGAACTGGTTATACATAGTTTTAGTCGTCTTTAAGCAGTAAACCTAGAACCTAGGGGTTCAAGCGAGAATGCCTATGAAAACAAAAGCATACAATAATTTTTGTGTGACTAGGCTGCAGCCTAGGTTTACTGATCATCACAAACCTATTAGCTGGTGTGTTCATGTATTCTTTTACTTCATGGACGTGAAAGTTGGCTGGTTGAAAACTTTGAAAAGACTTGGGCGTGTTGTAGTGGAGAGTCACCTCAGAGTCAGGATCAGCTGTTTCCTTGGGCATAGGAAGCTCTATCCTTACCCGGACTTTCTAACTCTGTAAAATCTTTATGGTTGTCATTTCCCTGCTGTGTTGAGCTTAGCAGTAGATATACTAATACTAGGACTAGAAACAGAGCACACCAGCAGTTGCAGAGTAGCTTTCAGTGGAGGATGCTTGCCATCAGCTAAAAGGCATTACAGCTGCCTTTCTTAGTTACCTTCTCTATGAAATCAATGCGTAGAAGAAATTACTTCATCATGTCAGTGTAGGACCCATTCCAGTTTGCCCCTAATAAAGTAGGGAGACCATTTCTGTTGCTGCTGGCTTCTCATACTCTTGTTGTCTGGTGTGCTTTCAGATTTCCTCAGGCCCTCTTGAGTCTTTGTTTCAGGCTGAAATTACTCTTTAGCACTTTCAACTGCTGCTATCCCTCATGGTTTATAACTGCAGCAGATAAAAAGAAACTTACTGTTTAAATACACTTGGTAAATTCACGAAAACCTGTGTAGACAGTACTTCCTGAATGAGCTGGTACTCAGGTTTGGTTTTTATTGTTGTTGTTCAGAGTTTAACTTTGGCCTGTTTTATAACTGGATACTCAAGACTGATCTTCAACAGAGGATTAGCAAATAGCTCTTGAAACTTTCTTCACAAGTAATCTTTATACAGAACTGGAGAAAAGGGGAGGGGAGCCCTCAGTTTACAAGAGGGCAGCTGAGACAGAGATTTGGGTAAAAATAACCTCTGCGTTTTGGACACTGATGAGATGCCTAGATTTTTTTGAGTTCTTACAATTACAAAGTGTTTTGTACATTCAAAACAACACTCCCATTGACATTTCAAGCTGAGTAAGCATCAGCATCCAGAAAGAGTAGTGCCGTGCTGAGGAGTACTGTGAAGTGATTTTTGCCCACTGTCTCTGTGCAACTCAGTGATGGGGCAGAATCTGCTTCCATAGAGCAGCTGCAGCTGTCTTGAGTAGGATGCCGTGTTTTCCTTTCCTGTTGTAGTTGCCTGTCTTGTTCAGTGCTTAATTTTACATTACTGAGTCTGATTCTTACAGATAAATACCCTTCAATACTCAGCTCTCCTTTAATTCCAGAGCTAGTCTGTCCCTAGGTACTAGGTGATACAAAGTGCCATGTTAAACTGCACAGTGATTCTTTTTTTTTTTTTTTTTACATATATGCATAAATATGTTCCCAGTAGGCTGCATTGTTTGCACAACCAATCTTAGTTCTGGCATTCTTTGTTTTAGTGCTCGACATGACAACCTTAATGTTTCTTGAGCACATATGTTGATGTATAGTTCTCTAGACTTCTTAAAGAATAAATTGGACTCTGTTGACTGAATCATCACTGAGCTACACCTTCAAGTATATAACATGCTTCTGCCAGACTAGCTGACAGGCTAAATGAAAGCATCACTAGGTTGTTATCCACTCCAGGAGCTTGCAGAAGATGGGGATGGCCTGTTTTCTCTGTGCTTTTCATGTGGTTGCTGATTGCAGGAATTGCATAGCTCAAAGCTTTAGGGTTTTCTCTCAAAGGGATTCTGATGCTACTGTCCTAAGCTTTTATCTGTTCTACTTGTGTCAGTCTCTTTGTCTGTTTTGTATTTTCTTTTGCGCTTCTCCATACTGTGCTCTCATTATTGTCCTGGTACATTTGCCAAACAGATTTTGTTACTACTTTCTTTTTCATTCCAAGATCTGTCTCTCCTGGTGGCAGCCTTTTGTTCTGTAGGCGTCATGATCAACTCTTGACGCTTCCAGAACTGGGCAGCAGATACTGCTTGCTGTGTCTAGTGAGTAATTACTAGACTGATTAATAATTACTGTTAATATTGGTTATTTGTAGTCTGCTTCTACCAATCGTGGATTAAGCTTCTTTTAATTGTTTTTAAACATAAATTGGATTTAAGTCTCGATGTCTTACTCAAATGTGTAAGCGGGCAGCATTGCAAGTAGGAAGCGGTAGACGTCAAGATAGTTGAGCAATAGCTGGTGGGATCGAGTTGTCTGGCAAGCCATGTCCATACAGACGATATCATGGTGTTCTTTTCATTTTCTCTGTATCTTTTAATTACATGCTCTAGTTCATGAACAGAGACATTTTTTCTATATTATAATAATCTTTAAAAGTGGTAATATTTTTCTGTTTCCCAGTCAGCATGTTTTTCTCTGCAGCGCTGAAGTTGTTTTGCTTAGAGCTTTGTTAATTGCTTCATTATTGTCCTATCAGTTTTGTTTGTTATTTGGCCAGTTATTTGTATTCTCAATTACTCTTACTTCATTTGAGCTGTGGTGTAAATTAGGCTTGTCTTTTTTAGATTCTAGTGACATTGTTTTCCCCCGTAGTTGGCCTCACACAAAAGAGATACCTGAAACACTTAAATTGCCCCACCGCCGCCATTTTTTTTTTCTTCTCCAACTCACCTGTTCTCCCTGACATCTTTTTTCTCCCTTACCTATAGTTGCTTCCCCTTCTTTTCCAGTTTCAGCCTGACTCCAGTAGTTGACTGATCTCCATGTTCTCTTGCAATTTCTTTTCCTAGACAACCTTGTGTTATCAACATGTTGGTTTCTTGTTGAATCCATTCCACCTTTTCTGGCTGTAGTTTCTTGCTTTCTGGCCTTTTTTCCTTGCTTACCTTAACTAAATCACAATTTCCAGACCATCACATCTCCTTCTTTCCTCTTGTTTCTGATTTAAGTTATTCTTCTCTCTTATCTTTCCTGAAAATATCTCTCTTCCTCCGCTTGCATTTGTCTTCCTTCCATCTCACTTCTGAAGTCAAGTAACAGTCATCTAAAGAGTGTGAGAACTTTCACATCCAGGGGCTCAGACTGCATTTAGCCTCACTGAAAATTGCAGCAATCCTGTATTGCAGTTAGAGAATAATTTCATCTTTAATATTCAACTGGGGAGGTCCGGTGTTTGACAGATGTTAGGAAATGAGGCTTTTGGAATTGAAGTCTCAATAAGAAGCAAACTCAGATTCTCGGGTTTATGCCTGTGGAGGTATTCAGGAAGACTGCAAAAATCCTGTAGTCCTAAGTTTCTCCTGGCAGATGTGAAATCCATGTCCCAGAGAATGGGCACTGGAACTACCAAAGGTAACATAGCTAAGGCAGAAATAGATAATTTTTATTTTTTTTCTTGGCCCTGGAAACAGCTTGTTTTGGCTGAAATATCCAAATTTATCCTAAACCAGACATTCAGCATGTGGTGAGCGTTGTCAGTGGTAAGGAACTGAAACAAGGGATAGTAATTGGATGCTGGCAGATGGCCTTTGTATCTGATGCTGCTATTTTATTTTAGTAAGTGTAAAATTATGGACAATGACTCTTGAAAAATTGACTCACAGTGTTTCGGTGACTTGTTATTACATTTACTGTTTAACTCTTCTGCTGGTAATAATGAAAGTCAATTAAGAATTTAAGTAGGTGTGAGAATTGTTTTAGAATTTAGTGATCACTAAAAAGAAAACAAACTCTTGATTACTTTTTCCCTAGGTTTGAGGGAAATAAGATACCTGCACTCACGTCTCTCAAATATGTTTAACAAAAGGTAAGTTAGACCACACTTGTTTCAGTTCAATTAAACTTGAGCATGCATCCTTCTGCTGTATGAGTTCTAAGTACGTAATATGATTTAGCACAGAGGTGTAGTTAATTTTTATATTCTTGTATCAGTAAATATGTCACTAATATATTTTCTTTAGGTGGCAAGTATACCCACTTCACTCATGTGTGACATTAGAGGAACAAAGTAGTGTGTTTTTGGCTACAGCTCCTGGCTACAGAAAAGTAAATATTGTTGAATCATTACTTTGTGTGTGAAACCTTTTGCTAGGGTGTGAACCATTGTGTGAGGGCAAAGCAGTTTTGGTTTTTCAAGATGTGAACTAGTTGACTTTCTTACCAAGCTGTTGCTTTAATTGGTGTTTAGACCTCAGGAGAAATGCAGTAACAGAAAGTTATCCTTAAACTATTGTGAGACACTAGTTCTGTCCTTCAGAATAGTTTGTGATTGTCGATTATTCCACCTGCATAACAGTAGTATGCTGCCCGTGGCACTGCATATCGAAGTGGTCCCCTAGTATGGGGGTCTGTCACCTGCTTTGTACCTCACATTTTGGCTTGTGTCTTGGTTTTCTTTATCACTGCTAGTAGTGTAATGTTTTGTTACAACAAAGGCATAAGGAAGTATTTCCATTCTTCCTCTGTATTGTCATATGCTATACTACTTTATTATGTTTTTCTGATCTTAGGACAAGAAAATACAGGTTTTGGTTTTTTTAATACGCAGAGCAGAAATACTATGTTGCCATTACATTTATATTTCTTCATAGCAAGTTGGATTTTTCATGTAGAAACATTAATGTAATTTTTTCTTTATGCATTCATTATTCATTTTTTGCTTCAAAACTCAGGTTATTCTATCTACAAACATAGCTGAGAGTTCTGTAACAGTTCCTGATGTTAAGTATGGTAAGTCTTCTAAATCTCATAATTGGGTATATACTGTATTTGTAATGTTTTCCTTACTTGTGCTAGCCTAAATCTCGGCAACGTGTCACCATTTTACAAGGCATTGCTGTTGGAGTTTAATTCTGACAGTTGTTGAAAACTTTCTTTAACAACCGAGAACATTTTTAAATCCAAATATATGAACAAATAGAGCTACTGAGTGGGATGTTGGTTTTAATCTTTACTGGAGGGAGAAAAAATACTTTTAAATGCAGTAATAAGCAGAATCAGACCTCATGTCACAAGTACGTTAAGCTTTTTATTCCCATTCTGACTATATTTTGAAATAATTGCATCAGATTAAGCAAATTCTAATATAGAATGTATAAATGCAGAAATGATTGCCTTCTAATGCTTGCTATCTGCACTAACTGTTAATTACATTTATGTTAAAATCTCTTTGCAGTTATTGTAGTATCCAGAGTATGCTGGGTCTAGTTGTTTATAAATCTAGTGTTCTCTTTATTGGTCTTCAAATAATTGAAACTTTCCTTTTCTGATAACACAAAACCAACTTGTATTTTTGCCACTGCCATGAGGATAAATTGTTCTGTAATAATACTAGATTTTTTTTTTCTTAATTGCAGTGGTAGATTTCTGCTTAAGTAGAACTTTGGTTTGTGATGAGGAAACTAATTACCAAAGTCTGAGACTTTGCTGGGCATCTAAAACGAACTGTAATCAAAGAAAAGGTAAGATGACAATAGGTAATGGAAAGGATTTTTAGAAGCCAGCCTTCATGGAGAATTCTATGTTGCTTTTCATTTTATTTACAATAAGAAGCACGGATTATTTTTGCCATAATAGTTTATTCAAAAATGTAATTCCTTACCATGTCAGGATATTAAAATGTGATTAAACAGCTATGCCTGAATGTTCTATTTTGTTCAGATGTTTTTCCCGAGAAATGTTTTATCTCTGCTCTGATGCCTGGATCACCTCCTCCCCCTCCTTTGTCACTGACCTTGGTGTCTGCAGAGATGTTCCTCTTGCATATTCTCACTCTCTTCTGGCTGCTGTTGTGCAGCAGTATTTCCCCTTCTTAACTATGTTAATCCAGAGGCGCTACCACCGTCACTGATGGGCTCGGCCTTGGACAGTAGTGGGTTTGTCTTTGAGCTGGCTGGCATTGGCTCTGTCTGACATAGGGAAAGCTTCTAAGCAGCTTCTCGGAGAAGCCACTTGTGTAAACCCGCCCCCCCTGCTTCCAAAACTGTGCCGTGCAAACCCAATACACAGCTTTATTTCCATTTGGTTCTGGGTCAGTGTAGATTCTGACAACCAGCCAATATACAACCAGTAGAAGCAGCATTTTGCATAACAGACTTGGACTTGCTATGCGTATGATTTAAAAATATGGCCTAATTCTCCAGTAGAGTATCCCACTGAGCGGAGTAGTCTTTAGTTTGTTGAAGTGGATGGTGTTTGGATTTGTGAAGGTAGACTTCCTGAATCAGTGTGTCTTTTACAAATAGTACATCATAAAGATGTTCTGCTGTTCATCATGGTATCTTAAAAGTTGTTTACATTGAAGATTTTTGTTAGCTATGGAGTCAAATAGGAAATCCAAGTATATACTCATTCTGTAAAGAAATACAAACGCAAAGCATATTTACTGTGCATATAGAATCTTCAGTTTGGGGCTATGCTAAAACTTGCGTTGACATATTTTTTGATATTAAATTTATATTTGGTAGAACTTGCCTTTTCCTGGTTTTGAGGAAGTGTATTTTAGTGCAGGATTTTTCATGTCTTTTCAGCTGAGAGATGGATGCTGAACTGAGGGCAGTTATGTGAAAGAGGTATTTGAGTGAAATACTTAAGTAACTCTTGTGTTAGTTACTGCTGCTATGAAAGCAAAATTATTTCATCTGATCCTTATGTAGGAAAGGATAGAGAGAAGGTCTCCACTGGGCTTGTCTGCTGCAAGAGGGCAAAATACTGGTCAGCCTGCGGTATCAGCTGTCACATGGTGCTCAGCTGCCCAGAAGGCTTGTAGATGGATAGGTTTTGAATAGCTGGAAACAGGCGGTTTACAAATTAGTGATTTATTATTTTATGTGAAGGTCGTGCTGGACGTGTTTCGGAAGGGTATTGTTATAGGCTTGTACACAAGGAATTCTGGACAGACTTTATTCCGGAGAAGGCAGTACCTGAGATACTGGTAAGACTTACGGGGAACACTAAAAATCTTTTTAATGTATGTGGTCATAGCAGAGACAATAACAAGAAGTTTTGCTTTACTTTTCCTGAAGATGGTGTGTGATTTGAATAGTTATTAATAACAGCAAGAGTGTTGAATTCAAGTTGATAAATAATTGAAAAAGACCATTCCACATGGTTTTCTTCATAGAAGGAGGTGCATTATAGCAGTAAAATGGACGTGGATTAGAAATAAGCAAGCTACTCAAAAATATCCTTAGTTAGACAAAAATAATTTTAGGTTTTGCTAAATTGTAAACTTTAATTTATTTTTCATATGAAATATTTTGTCACACTTCCCATGGGGGGAAAGTAACAATAACATTGTCTTCCCTGCAGCGTTGTCCATTGGGAACTACAGTCTTAAAAATAAAAAAGCTTGATATGGGGGCACCAAAGGCCTTACTGGCAACAGCTCTTTCTCCACCCAGTGTAGGTGACATTGAACGTGCCATACTTCAGCTGAAAGAGGTAGGCATTCTTTTAATGTTGTTACAGTTGAGGTAATAAAAATGTACTGGAGAAGTGTTGTTCTTGGTATTTAAGGTAATAGTAGCCTTATTTGGAACCTGAAATAGGAACTGTGTCTAAAGAACCTTTTCTCACATTTGACTGTTGTTTGGTTACTGTCCTCTTGAGCATAATTTCTGCAGTTATTTCATTAAAACAGGATTATAATTTCATCAGGGAATAATGATACTGTTTGTGAAGTGGCATCTGTGGTGAGAAAGAATAGAAAAAAAGAGTAAGAGAACTTGAACTCTGTAAGTTAAATTGTTTATTAATAAGTAGCAAAATCACACGCTTACACCTTACAATGTATAATGGTCAGCCTGAAGATCCGCTTCGGACATGTACAAGGAAGTTGTTCATTTTGCTTTTCGATTATGAAGTTGATATGAGGTAGAACGTTCATTGCATTAAACTCTTTCTTTTCCAAAGTGCATTAGAAATTATATCACTTGTAGCTTGCTTTTATATTCAGTATATGTAATAGAAGCTTTCGTTTCAAAATACTAGGCTTTTAAAATTTATTTTAGAACTTCAACTCAATTACAGTTAAGTGATGTTGCTTTGAGATTGCTTGCTTCTTGTCTTGTTTTCCTACAAACTGATTTTATATTTACTTTGTCAACTTTTACAAGTGAATACATTTTAATTTCTTTAGCTGGGAGCACTTACAACTAGTGTGCAAACAGAAGAAAATCTACATGATGGTGAGCTGACTTTCTTAGGAAATGTATTGACACAGTTGCCAGTGGATCTGCATCTTGGAAAATTGATAGTCCTTGGGCATGTCTTCGGGTGCTTAGAAGAATGCCTTATTATAGGTAACTGAAAGAAGAACACGTGAGAACATTTTTCCAAAACCAAGTGATTTTCAGGTTTTCATTTTGATTTGTTTTTGTTGTAGCTGCAGCACTCTCTTTGCGGAATTTTTTTGCAGTGCCTTTCAAACAGCATGTCGATGGATACAGGTATTACCCTAAATGTTTTACAACTTCCTGACTACATTAGGGGTCAGAGGACTAAGTTGACCACTAAATGTAATTTTTCATGCCATGAGTTTAATTTTCTGTCCAAGTGCCAAGCAATGCAAAAAGCAGCTTTTCCAGGGCAGCCAAGATACTGAAATTTATTTCTGTGTGAATTAATTATTACCACAGAGCCAACTCATCCTTTTCTGAGTACGAGGACCTGATTCTTCAGCTTTGCCTTTCTGACGTGAACACATGGCAGTGTCTATTAACGTTTGTTTTTTAATAATAATAAAACAATCTTTGCTATCCTGCCCACACAGTTTACCCTTCAGCAAGGAGATGTAAATAAGAACAAATAATTGCAATAAATTTATTGACCTGGAAGGTGTTAATAGTGTAGCATTCTGAGCTGTATAATACATTGAATATTTGAAGAAAAAATAAAATTGTTCATAATTCTTTCTGTTCGTATTGCCAGGAACAAACTTTTTTTTGCTGGGAATAGTAAGAGCGACTGTATTGCAATTTTGAATGCATTTAAGGTAAGTCTTTTTTTCTGGCTTATCTCACAGTGAAATCTGATAGACTTAGATGGAGCTTCTCACCTTTGCAGGATCAGTTGTTAAAAACTTCACATTACTCCTGTCTACTTAGTGATGCTTTTTGAAGGCTGTGTCCTACTGTATAACATCACTAGTTCTGATGAGTTGATTTTTACCACTGTGAAGGAGCCACACAAGTTTGCATCAAAGTAAGGTGTAAGAAATGGATAAAATGAGTTGCAAGGCTCAGTTTCTGAGTATATTCCCTACTTCTCAGTCTCCTATGGCTTTTGAGGTATTTGTTCTACTAAGCAGATGGAAAGCATCACGCAGGGTGGAGGAAGAGAGTGAGAGCATGCTGTTTATCTCAGTCTTCTGCTTGCTAGAAGTAAGAACAGATTTTGAAAAAGATGGGGGAACCAAAGGCTCAGGTTCTCTTGACCCCCTGTGATCCTTTCAATAAAAGAGCTGTTTTACGTGGGGAGGCAGATTCTTTCCAATCCAGGAAAGCTTACCAGTGTCATTCCAGCTACTATAAAACTGATATCTCATTGCCTCTAACAGAACAAATGATGGCTAACCAGTAAGCAGAATGAAGTTTCTGAAATTAATAACTTGAGTTGCTGAACAAGTTTCTAGTGTAGCATATCTGCCGTCTGTGTGCTACTGAGGAGCCCACTGCAGCTGTTCACAAATCTTGTTATGAGACTGAAGTCTTCTGAACTGTAATACTTAACTGGTACTGTGCCTTCTCATGCTTCTCTTGAAGGTCTGCTTGGTTTATTTTCCTGTGTCTTAATACTTTGCCTACATCTGTTCTGCTTCGGGACTTTTTTTACAAATTGTCTCTGAGCCTTTGTAGGAGGGAATGATAAAAGCCCTGTCATGGACAGCAAGAAACTTGTATTTGACCTCTCTTCCAAATTGCAGATACACAGACCATACAGTCTTCAGTGGTTCAGGAAAGTCTTTAATCACACTGAGTTCTACTTCCTAATAAACCACAGTTTTTTAGGAAAATACCATTTTTGGGGGGGCAGAATGTTTTTCATCAACCTTGGAAGTGTTTAAATGCTGTTGAATTGAAATATACCTAATTTTTTAAAATTAAATACGATAAAGCATTTATTATTTTGTCTAGCTTGTCTCCTGTAATTTGCACAATTAGCAGTAATCAGGATAAAATTCCCATAAGAAAGAGTATATTCTAGGTTTCGAGTGTTCCTTATTTGTTCTGCAATAAAAGTCTCATCTCTCAGCAGTTAATAGGTGTGTGGACAAGGTCCCATTTGAGGTCAGCAAGAACGGATTTACACAGGGACATTTTGTTGTTGCAGATACTGATTGATCCAAAAGCACACTGAACTACTGTGGTGTGACTTACTTCAGTCTGCTAGCTAAGAAGTTACACTGCAAATGATAGCAAGTTGTGTCTTTTATCTGTAATGTTTTGCTTCAGGTCAGCTTATTATCTATGTAGGTTTGAAGTGTTTGTAAATGAACATTAGTATCAGCTTAAAGCAGGACTGAGGTGTTTTGTCTCAGGCCGTGAATATAAATGAACTTCCATCTTTTCCAGAATGATTGTGGCTTTCCTGCTACTGTGCTTTTGTGTAGGCAATCCACCGATGATCAGAGGAAATTGTAGTTCATCATAAATCCGCTTTGGTCAGGGCTGAAAAACGTACAGCTTTTCTGTGGCATTTATTTCTCTATTGTAATAACCAAAAATAAATGCCAGAGACGCAGTGATGTTGGTAGCTTCCTTTTAACTGGGGGCAGTTTTGGCCGGTAAATTCTACCACAGAATGAGTTTGGTGTCCTTTTTCCAGACTTCATAGCTTTGACTTTGTAATATTTTATTCTGTCCAAATGTGATTTTTCTGTACTCGGCTGTTCGGTATCGAGGTACCATGGACAGAGGTCAATCCCTGCAGTTACAAGGGGCGCTGGTACAGCATAGGAGGGACCTCTGCTACAGGAATTTACTATTCAAAATCCAGCATCTTCCATTACAGATGGTCTGACCTGTTCTGTAGTCTCCTGGGGACTCCAAAATCTTCAGCTGCAGATTTAATTTATTCTGTTTTGTGTATGGTGGCCTTCTTTTACTTTGGTGAAAGCTGACTTGTTTTTCAGTACTCTAGTAGAATTTTATGAAGCACACACAGGCACGTATGCCACATGCAGTCACTGATCCTGGGGCTCAAGCATCATCTTTTCTGAATTCCCCGTATCCTGTTGTGTACTATATTTCCCTTGTGTCCCATTAATCTGAAGGTGATATTTCGATAAACCAGTATGTTGTCCTGGAGAATAAACACAAACATTCAAAAGAGCTACCTGTGCAGTATGTCTCTGTGTGAGTGGTATGAAGGCTTTGTTTTGAATGTCTGAGTATCAGAAAAGAACAGGGAAAGAACTTGTTTTCAAATTCCCAGATTCAAATTAGATTTCTTCCAGGGCAGGCTGAAGTTCTGTGAATCATTATCACATCTTAAGCCCTTGCTTATGGAAAGGTTTTAGCGAAGTAGAAAAAGTGAAAAGCTTTGGTAGTAGAAAGAGGAGAACTGAGGGAAATCAGCCTGGTTTACGTGATACGATTTAAAAAGAAGGAATTTTTAAGAGAAAAAATGATGTCAGAGAAGTGTTATGTTAATTTCTCTTCTAGCCCTGCTTTCTGGGAGGCATCCACATCAGAATTATATCTGAATCAGTTCTTTACTGTTCTTACTTTTGTCCCAAAGCAAGGAAAAAGAAAGGCTCTGAAAGTAGGCTGCTTTATTACAGCATCAAATCAAAGCATACAAGTTTTTCTATTTATTCATGAATGTTTGCACGTGCTTTAATACTCAGTCCATCTCCTCTCAGAAAACTAGGTGGATAACCTGTTGTGCGTTGCTGTGTTATCAGGTAGCTATCGTACCACTCCCAACACAAATCAAGACTTAGTCATTTTAAGCCTTGGAACATAACATGCTCGGTCCACTTTTGGAATGTGCAAAGATCCACAGTCTCTAAGCTATGCCCAGAAATTCAGTGACCTAAATGCTATGTTTCCAATTTAGTTGCAGGAACTGATGGCAAGTTTGAGGCAGTATACGTAATTTTAGTTTATCCAATAGTGCTTGAACTCCTTTTCAGTCTGTAGATCCAGCATTGCATGCATAACCTCGTAGCTGACTTGAAGGCAGAATAATGGTCTTCCTGTAGCAGTTCTTGTTCTTTAGCATGTCATGGTACAACATTTGTAATCCTGCCATACTTCCAGTCCTTCACTAATGCCTCCTTAGAATTACATTTTGCAGCCACACCACTTTGTGTGCTCAGATACGAGCAAGGAAAGACTCAGAATTCTTGCCTACCCGCAACAAAATAGAGTCAGACTATTCATAAGAGTGAGAAGTATTTATATCTGCTGAGGAACCAAGCAGGCAGGCTCGTATTAGACTAGAATCCTTAGATAATTAAGGCTGGAAAGGACCTCAGGAGGTTTGTAGTCCAGTCTCCTGCTCAGAGCAGGTTCGGCCATGAGGTCAGTCAAGGTTAGCAGGGTTTTGTAGGCAAGATCCTCAAAAACCTGATCTAAGTTGGTCCTGCTGTGTGGGATGTTGGAACAATTGAAGAAGTCTCCTCCAACCTAAATTGCTGTGATTCAGATTTCCTTATATTTTCTTGTGCTTAAATACGTAGTCTGTGTTAGCCCAAGGGCATCTCTGGTTTTTAAAATGGTGTTAAAAAATTCTCTTCAGTATAGGTACGGAAAAAAGTTCATAGTTTTAAATGTCACATTAGTATTTATAGTAACTAATTACTAAAGCACTACAGTTTGTGCCTGAATACTACACCACTTCTTTCTTAGGCATGGCAGGCCTGCAAAGAAAAAGGGGAGCTGAGGCATCCCAAGGTTAGTTAAACTTTATTTCTTCTTTTCTACTCAAGGTTGGTGACTTTGGTGCTGGAATATTTTATATTCTTAGTAAGGAATCTTTGCTAGCAATCCTCCTTCATAATAGTTACGATTTTTCATAAGTAAATAGAAGCATAGGCTTTGAGAGAACATGAGTCTCTGAATCCAGTGCTGAGTATTTGAAGGCAATCCCTTATGCAGTCCCTATCACAGATGGATCAGCAGTAGCCAGAGGGTTCGAAATCCAAGCTGAAAAGGGAAATTCAGCTGTAGTTGAAAGAAATACTTTTCATATGCCATAAGTTTCTCTTTTATTTTTTTAAAGAAACATACAAATCTCACCCTCCACTCCCACCCCCCCACCCCCACCCCCCGAAACCCTAAAAGATGGAAGATCTTCATGTGCATCAGTCACAAAAAACAGTGCACGTAATAGCTGCCTCTTGGCTCTTTTGTGTGTATAAGATAAAACCTTTTTTATTTCTCTGCTTCTTTCAGAGCATAATACATTGTATGAACACCAGTGTGTAACATACACTGAGTTATAATGAGTAGCCAAGGTGGCCAGAATCTGTCTGATAAAGCTATGCATCAAGATAAAGAAGTTCTGGTTTTTTGAAGAAGAGTCCGTCCTAAAGTAGATCCTGTAATTAGCAACACAGAGGAGTTGGACTTGTGGGTTTATATGAAAAATTTAGATGACCCACAGGTGTACTGGTGGTAACCAAAGTATAGTTTATTGGTCAAATATATAATTGTCTTATGTTTTCATACATGTCATAGTACTTGATTGATATGGATGCAAAGAAGGCTGTGAAATGACATCAAATTCTTCCGTCCCTGTATATAACTATTATTTGTGTCTACACAGAAGAATATGAGAGAAAGCTTACTACCAGTAGAAGAAACAAGTTTCTAAAAATTCTTGTATTTGCATTTCTCACTTTCTTTTCCAGGAAGAGCTTGAGTGGGGTCGATCAAATGGTATTCATATCAAGAAGGTCAAAGAGGTAAGATGAAATATATCATAATTTTTATAAGCAGAAGGACTTAACTTTCCTTATTCTCTACAAATGTTAAGATCTTGGTTAAGCCTGATGTGTTGTTATGTATCTGACTATATATATATGTATATATATATTTTCTTTAAATAAACAGTGAATTACTATTTAAAGTTGTGGGAGAATATCGGGACTCCAAGTACAGTTTTGACAGATCAGACAGAAGCTTTGTTAGCTATGATCATAGTGAGCAAACATTTGGGCAGCATTTCCTCCTCTGCTCCTCTCTTCTCTCAAGTGGTTGCAGAAACCTCGTTTATACAGGGTTTCAAAGAAAAGAGGTGAGGAAAATCATTGTAATGTTAAAAAAGCCAGCTGTGCATTCTTGTGAATAATGGTCTTCAAAATGATTTATATGTTAATAAGACCAAGTAGCCATGCCTGAGAGGAATGGACTCTTTAAGTAGCCTGTTAACTGCCACAGTTGACATTATCATAGAATTGTCTAGGTTGGAAAGAACCTTTCAGATCATCGAGTCCAACCCTAAGATGGAGAGATGGCTCCTGGTGGGGCCTGTAGGATTGGCACATTCAGTATTACCTTAGCTCAGAAGTGGGGGTTGGCAGCAGTCAGACTGCTAGCTTGTAGAGGAAGGAATTTTCCTTTTGTTAGGATAAACAAAGTGTTTATTAACTGTTTCACATATTTCTAACATTTTTTAAAGAGGCCTCCAGTATTATTTGCTAATTCTGTAGGTCCCTCAAGTACACTGTTTGTAGTGTGACTGCTGTCTGTTGTTACATAACTGTTGTCTTATAATTACGATAATTTTAAGCAAATGCAGTTATAATATAAGGAGTGGATTTGAAAATTTGTGGGGCTAACTTTACTGCAGCGAGTAATGAAAACTTTGCGTCACAAAGGGCTTCAAGCTTAATGTGATATGTTGAGAGGGGGAGTAAGTAAAACTCCAGAATAGCTGTGATTGGCAGAGCATGACCTTGCCTGTTATTCGAGCGGGTCATACCTTTGGCATGAGCAATGGGCCTGTGTTCAAAAAGCACAGGAAAAAACCAAAAAGCTTTTCATATCAAGCAACCATCTGGATAAGAAATGCCAATAGTTTTTTAGCTTGTCTATCTGATATCAAGGAAAAAAAAGATGGGGGGGAAAAAAGGAAATTGAGTAAAACTGGAGAGCCGAAGGTTCAGTCTTATGATAGTCTCCTGGGTAGTTGGTCTTCTCTTGGCCCCATTTCAGATAATTAAAGGAGAGGTTGTGCATGACATAATAGTTCAGGAGTTTACTACACTAACTTATTAAGAAGATCTGGGGGTTTTTATTTGCCATGCTTTCAGATACTAATTTTATAATTCCTTGTGTGGAGGTGGATTTGCAGAACTGAGGCAGCCACACACTGGTTTCTGATTATGGTAGTTGTCCTTTGAGGAAAATAACAGGACTTTTAGTATCCTAAAACTGCCAGTAGCAGAAAGGAAAACGTAGATATGAAGCAGTTGAGCAGATGAACTGCTTTTCTACATTTGCTCCAAAATCAGTTGGGACAATGAAGGCATTCACTGTGTGGTTGCAGGACCACTAGCTGCTTATGGAAGCTTCTCAGAAATGTTTCAGATTGAAAGCGTAACAGAGCATGTGCTGTAGGGCATAAGTTTGATGTCACTTAAAGTCATCACGGTTGTCTGCTGAACTGAGGGTGCAGCACTGCTACAGTTAGGTGCAGAAGTCCAGGCTGGTGTTAGTGTGTTTTTTACCTTTTAAGATACAAACCCAAAATGATTTAAATGGAGAGAGAATCACATCTTGTAAAAGGTTATTTCAGTTCTTCCAATTTTCTTCTGTATCATATCTGCATAATATACTTTGTGACTACAAAATTCTACTTTATAAAGAGATGTCAAGAAAACTGTTTGAGTCACAGTAAAGAAATTATTTTCCAAAGTAGAGATGCTAAGCAGTATATTAGCTGAAATGCATACTAGTGTCACCTAAAAAGGAAAGGGAGTTTGCCAACTTATTCAGACTTTTACTAACAGATTTTACTTTAATTTGTGGATGGTTTTGATCTGTTTAATATGTAACTTAAAGTTCAAATTTCAGGTGTCAGAGTTATTTTACAACTTGAAACAGCGAGTCAGAGCATTTAACATGTGTGTTAATGCTCAGCCATCTGCTATGGATCCGGAATCTGTATACAAACAACGCTTCATTTTGCAGGTAACGGGGGAGAGCCAGTATTTACAGAATTTATAGCTGGATTTTTTAATACGAGTACTGATGAACTAGTATTACACCCATGTTTCAAAATTCTCTGTAGATTTTGAGATTGCAGGTGAAAAAAAAAGGAATTATTGTTGGCAGCTTAGAAGGACAACTAATGTTACTTCTAATGGATCAGAATTCACACTAAGTTGGTCCTCTGGCTGTCCCTTCACTTCTGACAGTTCATCAAAATAAAACCAAGTCATATGGAGATGAATTAAACTGCATATCTAGACTAATCTTCATTAAAGTTGTAAGAATACTCAAAGATGGTTTCTGTTGGAAGGCTAAGAACTAACAGTTTTGAAAATGATGTTTTCACTTTGAGTGCGCTGTTTGGACCACCACGGGTTGGTTAGTTCTTGGGAGCAGAGGGGAAATTGATGTCTTTCAGCTATTGTAACGCTGTCAAATTTCCAGTTAAATTTCTTGTCTTATGTGGACTGATTAGTAGTGATTTTTATTTTCACAGACCTATTTATCGCTTCAGTGGCAATTGGTTTAACTATGTAAGCGGTGGACATTTCAGAACTGAATTGTTAAGTACTGTAAGATGTAACATAAAAACTGAAGAAGTTTCATGTAGCTGTTTTATGTGAATTTATGTAAAATTGAGGCTCCTCTTGATATCAGCACTAGTAATTACACTTTTCATTGAGCAAGTCTGCATACAAAAATTTTAAAGTATTGTAAAATTGTTCCAGAAGTTGAACTCTTTTCATGAAAGTATGTTTTTAACGATTTCCATGAGCTAATGTTTAGTCTGAAGTGACATTAATTCCTGTAAAGAGACAGGAAAAAATCTTCATATGAAGATCTGTCAGTGTCTCTTTATGTTGCTAGTGTATCTCCCTTCAAGAAACTGAATGTAATCTGCTGTGTTTTACAAAATATTCTCTTGATTTCAGGTTGTGATAGCTGGTGCTTTCTATCCAAACTACTTTACTTTTGGAAAATGTGATGGAAAAATTGCTATGAGAGACCTTGCTGGCAAAGATCCAAAAACCACTGTTATGGTATGTTAAGGAAGTGAATGACTTAATAAAAAATTGAGTAATAAAAATAAGTAGTGTTTGGGGTAGTATTTTCAAGTTTTGTTTTGTTTTGAGCAAGGACATAAATAATTATCTACTCTGATCCTCACTTGGTAACCCATCTGCCTTTCTTCCGATATAACAAACATTATGGGCAATTTTGGAAGATGGGCAATTTTAGAAGAATTCCTATTGAGAACTGCCTCTATGCATTTGATTGCTAGTCTTGCACAGGCAAACAACTTTAATAAAACTAATAAAAGATTTGAAGACTAGAACAGGACTATAAAGGGTACTTTTTAGTGAGTATTTATGATGTGTATTGTTGCAACTTTAGTGGTTTTTGTAATCTACTTGATAGTGCATGGCATATGTGGTTGTTGCTTTAAGGTTACTCAGGTATTGCACTCTGCTTTCATCTTATCTTCTTTCAGAAATATTTTTTATCTGATCGATATGTGCATATTTGAAATGGCTGTGTTGAGTTTGCAAAATAGTACACAATCTAAACCTGGAAAATGTTTGGTGTATCTGAACTAGGGATAACACTGTAAAATAACCATGACCTATGCTTAAAGAAAACAAACCTACAAACCAGTGAGCCTCATTGACTTGTATTGGCATAAGAGAAAATAGTTATATGAAAAAGTAGGAGAGAAACTCATAAAATCTTACTGACAAGGAATTTTTTCATGCTTTACTGCTTACCCAAGAAGAGAGGCTAGTTCTATACAGATATGTGTGCACAAACACATTTATGTATGTTTTTGAAGTTTTTAACATACTGTTTAAGGATATTGAAGAAAAAAAAAAAGATCCTGTCTAACAGACTGGATGCAATCTGGTGGAATAAAGACAAGATTGATCTTGCCACAGCAACATTGATTAAGATTAAACTGGTAGATCTAGGGAGCTATTTACTTTTAATGTGTGTAACTCTTGATCTATTTGTATATCAACTACTTGTTATCTTGAAGAAGGAAGAAGTAGCTGCTGTGTCTTCATCAGTGTAAATGATGTTCCTGGAAAAAGTGCTGTGTGTTACATGAGCTCTCAATCTGAGAGACTAATTTTATAGCTGTATCATGCTCCTAATGGTGTATGCCAAAGTTATAAAAGGCAATTATTACTCCCACTGTCTGGTCTCTCTAAATCATCTTGCTTGAGGCAGTTTCTGCAGTCTGACCTAGACAGTGTTTTTCACCATGCAGCTGATCTTAGCGCTCTAACTTCAATGTATATGAAGATTTTCTAAAAGTAATCTATTCTTTCCTGCCTAAGATTGTAACAAACAAAGAGAAGAACAGACAGTTGTGTAGCCCCTGAAAAATAATTCAAAGTCCAGAAGTTTGAACTTGCTAGTTAGGAATTCTGTGAATTCCGTATTAAAGCAAGATCTCCTATGAAAAATGATTGAGTAGGAAAAAGGTAAAGAAATGGCTATCTGGCTACAGTGGCATGTGAATACTTGTGAAATCACAGCCTTAAACTAATGTAAATTAGTGCTGCTGGAGTCTTGCTCTTTTTTTGACTGCACATGCCCTTTTCTTACGTTGTTATCTTGTCTGCCCTCCTGAGTGAGCCTGGTGTTAAAAGTAGGAGAAAGCTATTCTGTTGCTTTGTGGAGTTAGTTTTCAGGCTGGTTTAGCTCACAGAATTTGTGAAATGCATGACTCTCTCTTGTTTCCTTAGCCATACGTGGTAAAGTTATAATCCATTACGCTTAACTATATGCGTTCTATAGAATCCACTATACTTAACATTATGCAATCCAGTATACTTAACTAGAATGTTATTCTTAACAGAATGCCTTTGAAAAGATGTTGTAGTTCCAGTAACTTCAGCAATTTGTAGTGGTTTCAGGATTAAAACCCAAGAAGAATAACACAATCGTTTAATAATTCAATTTGGAAGATACCTCATGAAGTCATCTAGTCTGGTGATAAGGTCAAGGCAGGGTTAACAGTGAATTTAGACCATGTTGCTTAAGCCTTCACCCACTTGGGTTTGGACAAAGCTGTGAGGATGGAGATTCTGCAACTTTCCATGGTATCCCATGTACCAGTTCCCTGAATAAACCAAACTGTGCTGTCCTAGACTTCAGGATGTGTATTCTGCTACTTGTCTTCCTCGTTCTCCTGAGGATCTTGGGCTCCCCTCTTTCCTGGTTCCTCTGGCCCAGGCTACTGTTGATTATCACTCCCATAACGAGTTATACACTGTTCACTAATAGCAGATCCAGAAGAGCCCTGTTTGGCTCATGACCTGTGTTAATAAGTTACTTTCAACACCCTTCAGAAATCTAGGAGCTTGTGCCTTGCCCTCTAGCAGGTTATCAGGGACCTTATTGTCTCCCTCTAAGATGCAGGGTCTGTGATCTGGAGACCTCTGTATGTTGCCTAAAGATTGCCAGCTTCATCCTCACTGAAGCTGTGTTACAAATTCCCACCTCAGTGTTACCCTTGCTGACCTCTTATCCTGACCCACAAAAGCTGGGTTGTCCCATTGTCTGCTCCATGTAAGAGCAACTTACATATGTGCTACTCCTACACACAGGGAAGACCAGGAGGTTGCTCTTTGTCTGTCATCCCTAAGAAGTATGTATCCATCCATAAGTGCTCTCCAGTTGTGCAAGCTGTCCCACCATACCTCAGTAATTCAATACGTGGTAGTTCTGCCAGGACATGCAGGGCTGTAGCTCCTCCTGTTTCCCAGGCTATGTGCGCTGCCTGGGATGTAGTTCCCAGTGGTGGACAAAGCAGCGTAGCAATCCGTTGCTTTTCTGTTATGAGACAGCTTCTGGGAAAAAATATCAAAGAAATACATGTAATTATAAATTAAGCTGCTTCATTTATAGTTGGAGAAAGAAAACATTTATCTGCCAGTTTAAGACGGTATGGCAGCATTAGCAGCACAACGGATTTGGTTATTTTGAGATTTTTGAATTTAATATAGTATATAGCATTTGTCGAATTTGTTGGGGTTTAGATTGTATATCACTATTGCAGCTCAAGCGCAAGAGGAAGCGAACTATTTAGGTGAACTTAATGATGCATTAAAATAATTTAATGTATCCAAATTTAACTTATTTTTCTTAACAGCTGAAGAATATTCCTCCCTATGGGTATCTATACTATAAACAGTTGCAGTCACTGTTTAGACAGTGTGGGCAGGTAAAATCTATTGCCTATGATGGATCAAAGTAAGTATAAAATACTTTGTCTCCTGCCTTTCTCACGTTCTTAGTTATGAATCTAGTAATCAATGTCTTTGCCAATGGTGCACTGACAAAATGAGTTTATTTCTTCTCATCTTTTTGGAATCAGTGATTTATTTTTAATGTATTAACTGGAGTTAAGGAAGGTGGTTTTGAAGTTTTACATGCATTGGTTGGAATAACATTAGATAAACTAGTTGATTTAGAGACCACCTTCTGTGTTGTCTAACAGTGGACCGTAACTGCAACTGATATGTTTATATTTATTTCTAACTTGCACACTGAATTTTGTACAGTCAGGTGGCTTTGTACAAAATGCGTGTGACTGGCTGTTTTAGCTAATCTGGCTAACTTTGGAGTACAACTGCCCAGAGTTGAATTCGTGTAGCCCTCCTTAGGCCTTTTCCAATCTTTAATTCTTTTCTTATTTACTTATATTTTCACAGCCTTTCTATTTGTATTAAATATGCCCAGTAAATTTGGTATGTACTTATGAGAATGTTAGAAAGTTTTCTTATAACCATAATGATAATTAAAGCTTTAAGGTGCATAAGAGTGGAAGGCAAAGCTTGTGAGGAGCCTACTTTTTACTGTTTGTTGGACTGCTAAGATAAAGTCAGGGAGAAGAAATGATGGCTTTTATGGGGGGTTTTTTGTTGGGTTTTGATTCCTCATCAAATATTTATTGTAACTGTATTTGATGGTGGGTTTTTTTGAACAGGGCTTTTGTGGAGTTCTCCCATAACCCAGTGGAGGGCTTTAAGATACTTCCTGCAGTGTACCTGTCAGTCAAGATGTCACAGCTGAAAATTCCTCTTGAGCTGAACGTTCATTATCCAGATGATATCGAAAAGCAATTGCAAGATGTAAGAGCTGCAAGTGTGTCATCTCCAAGGTAATTGTATTGCATAAGGAAGATGGGTTTCTTTGCAGTGTAAAGTTGAAATGAGGTTTGAATTCAGTAGGAATTTCCTTGAAAGTGTCACCAAGGAAGACATGTTAGGTTAAAAAAAAAAAAACAGGTGTGTAAACTTTGTATAAGCAGAATGTTGTTGCAGGACTGGAAATAACATGATTGGCTGAAATATTTCGTTAAAGTTAAAGGTGTTCTATTGTTTAAGAGAACTTCAAGTATACATTTTTTTTTTTTTTTAAGCCTCTGGTCAGTTTGCCTTTGGTGTATGGAAATCTGGACGTACACGGTAATTTCTATTTGTGCTAGAGATAATGTGGGGATTGCTAGAACCAAAATAAGTAAGGAGTAGTATTTGGGAACATAAAAGAAAAAGGGATGGAGGAGGAGTATAACAACAGAAACTGGGGGGAAATGTAGCAATGTAAGGTGGGGAGGCATAATAGGAAACACTGATGAGGAGTTCAATGTAGTGAGTCTCTTTGGTCCGCACTTGCTTTTGCTAGAAAAATCTGGCATGTGGGTTTCATTGTTATTATATGGTGTCTGTGATTCTCAGGTTCAGATCATACAAGCAACTTGCTAAAATGGTAATCTGCCTAGCTCCTGACTGGTCTGCAGCAATTTTAGTATTTTAAAGTAAGAAATCTAAAATAGGAAAGCAGGAATGAACTGGAAAGGTTAAAGTGCAGGTGAATACTTCACTTCCAGTTAATTGTACTTAGTTTTTAATAAAAGATTTTAGCAGTTTCACTGTGCCCAAAACAGCAATTAAAATCTTTGTGAAAATTAATTCTTGAGGGACTCAAGAAAGAAGCGTCCTAGGCTGGAAGACTAATTTTAGAGTTCTTAATTTTTATCAACTAAAAGGGATATTATAGATATAAAAAAAAGATATGGTGACTGTGCTATAGTGTACTCTATTTTTAAAAAATGAGCTTAGGAGGCATACCATAGCAAAAAGCCCCACTATTTAACTTTAATTTTTTTGAGTTTTAATAAACTGATGGCACAGTTGCGTCTTCGTATGTATCTTCCTCTGTTTGGTCATAATGGAATTCAGAGAGTTTCTCTGTAGTATTTTTGTTCTGTGTGGTCATTTTAGGTTCTAATTGAATTAATATGTTTCTAAGTAAAAGTTATTAAGTACATAAATGTGCCCTAGGGGCACCTTGGGAAGCAAATGAAAGCAAAAAAATTGAACTTCTGAATTTTCACATGTGAGTAAAGTGTTTAGCATCTTTATTCCATAAATTTTTTAGAGTAAATGTGGACTGTCGGAAGCAGACAGTGGAGCCTGTAGAACTCTCATTTGGTACTTTACAACAGACAAAGATGATCCCAAGTCGTCTTCTTTCCATCAGGGTAACAGAGGTAGGAATATTCTACATCTGAAGTAGGCCATATCTAATAATTGGTGCCTAGATAACTTTGTAGAGATGACAGATGAATATCTGACAAGCTGAAATGAAAAGAGGAGGTACTAATAATGTTTTTCCCACAGAGGTAACCGTAAGAGGTATAGACAATATTCTTGGTCTAATTTTTAGTAGTTCTTTGTTAAATAGTACTCAGATGTCACAAAAAAAATTCAGACATTGAAATTTATTTGTACTTCAGAAAATTTGTTGGACTTGGTGGCAGTAAATGTTAGCTGAAAGTAGGCATAAATGTAGAGGATTAATGGGAGAGGTAAAATATTTGTGTACACTATATAAATGAGAATCAGTAGGTATTTGGGCTATTTATCTGGTTATTATTAACTTGCAGTCTTCAGAAACAGTAGATGTGAGACATGAGATGAATTAATGGTACTGCATGCTCATTTGGAAAAATATTGCATGCATAAATGATAATTGTGCTAGGGGAAATCTATGTATATATAAATATTTCTGAATTCTGAAGCTGAGAATTTTTAAATCTTGTGTAAACTATTGTCTTCTCAAGAAACTGAGTAATGGCAAGCAATATATATGCTGCTGAAATAATAAAAAAATCCAAACCACTGAGCTAGTGGAAGTTATAGGCTGAAGTATTAAAACAGCTCTTGATAGCTCTGTTTTGCAAGTGCAGAAAAGAATATTTTCTTCATTTTATTCAGTTAAGTCTCTTGGATCAAAAATGTTCATGGATTTAATCAGACATATTCCAATCACTTAGCTATCTATGGTACTTCTGTTTATCTGTTTAATACATTGGCTTTAATGATGGTATGTACTGTAAATAAATATTCTTTTTTATCACAAGCATTCGATGTAAGATCAGAAATGGTATATGAGTTCAGTAAGCCATTTGAAAAGATGACGGACTTTATTCAATTTGATTTAAATAGTGGTGTGTTCTCAGTTTTCTAAAGGATAGCTAATCATAACAGTAACAATGCCAGTTTGCTGATAGATGTAGCTAACTGCTATTCTTTCACTAATAAGAAAAGTACAACATATCTCTAGGTAGCTGTCTAATCAACTGTATGCCGTATATTTTTTTGTATGTTAATTTGATTTAGAGAAATGGAAGCAGTCTTTTCTTAATTTTCTGTATTTTAGTAATGCTTATATCAGCGTCTATTTAGATGAAAAGTTTATTGCAGTTGCACAGCAAGTATAGATTTAAAAATAGCTAATTACAAGAGAGAAATGCTTCACTGCATTATTGCAGCATGAGAACGTTTCTGTGTGTCAGGAATAGGGTTGCTTTTATGTGTTTTGCTCAGATGTGTTTTGTGATTGATGTGTAAGAATAAAATAATATGAAATCTGATATTGTCTAATTTTTATACTTTCAGATAGTAGAAGTTGGACACTTCTGGGGCTACAGGACAGATGAAAAAAATAGGACTGTACTTGAGGCTCTAACTGCTGAAATAGACTGCCAGAACCTGATGGATTTAACAGTGTCTCCGCATCCAGAGTTGGTTTGTCTGGCACCGTTCACTCATCTGGAAAACAGAGGATACTATAGAGCTTGTATTCTGAATGTTTGTGGAGATTTTGCTGAGGTACAGTAATATGTTATGTCATATTGAATTGGTAGAGTGTAATTGGGTTAACAATCTTGGAGTTATGCTTTTTTTTTTTTACAAAGCGCAATGTTCATCATAATTATAAATATTCCAGTAAAGAAATCTGTAGAACTAGAACTAAAATAAAACCTTAATACAATGTTGCCAGAATAGATGAATTAGTTTTTTGCCAGAACACAGGAATATTTTAGAATTAAATTGTTGTTGATACAGTAAAGTGTTTTGTGTGCTGAAGCAGAGCGAAGCAAAATAAAGACTGAAACCTCCAGTAACTTTGAAAACATGGTAAGGAATGCATAGGTCCAGTGCTGTATCGCTGGCAGCAGCCCCGTCACTTCCTCTTCATAAATATATTGAGATCCATCTGAAAAGTAAGTTCTTGTCCCCACTGTATTGGCAATTTTCACTCATTTATGGCCAATTCGTCTATGCTTGTTCTTCTGCCAGTGCTTCTTCCCCTGGTTTACCTAGGTTTTCTTCTCTTCTTCCTCTTTTCTCTCCCTTCTGGTTCTTGTCTATCTTTTTCTTCTTGGACTTTGTTTTGCTCATCTTTCTCATTCTTTCTCATCTCACGTACTACATTGACTCTCTGTTCACCTGCTCTTCATCTCACTCTGTTTTGTTTTGACCTCGGTTTTCTGAAGCAGAATTATGCATGCTCCTGTGCTTACAGTTCTGCCTTTGTTTATGCAATGATGCTAGTATTCCCCTTCCAACACAGTGTTTCTCCTCTGCATTCAAAAATATTTCACGTGGCACGTGCCATGTTTGCTTTTTCATAGCTTTTTTGCCTGGGCCATCTCTTGTCATCTTAGACTCAGTCCTGTGTCCTTGGTAATTTTCAGCTAATTAGAATTTATAAATAATAATGAAGCATTTATAGCAGAAATTGTTAAAAATTCCAAAGGATATGATCTTTTACTTCAATCCATTTGATTCTCCCTTTTCCTGTTAAGTTCTCTCAGGTCCACTCAGTGTGATCTTACTTTGTATCAGTGTTTATGTTGCTGAGTTCCGTATCATCAACAAATTAATCAGAACATTTTGGCTTATCGTGCTGAGATCAGTAATGGAAATTAGCATCACGGTTCAAGATTGGTATTCATTTTTCAGGCTGTTCTTTTCAGCAGTTAAGGACAGATTTTTAAATTTTTTTAAGGTTAGCCTTTGCACAGTCCATTCCTCCTTTGAATTTCTCAGTTTATTAACATGGCTGGGTGTTGCCACTACAGAGTTAATACTGAACATTGTCATCTGTTTAAAATAATGGAAAACTAGTGAACAACAATGCTAATCTTATTACTTTCTCTTTTGCATTTATAAACAGTTATCCGATCCATGTTAGCACTTGCTTATCTAAAAGCAGTTAATAGGTAGTATCGCCGTTAAGAAGTAAGGTTATACAGATTTAATTGTGGGAAAAGAATTAGAGCCTTTCAGAGAAATGTGCCATTTCTAGATTTAGCAGATTATTTGCATTACCAGTGGATGTTTAAGACAAGGGGTTAAATAACAGACATGATAGAATTTGACCTGTTATTTTTGACATGACTTCATTTGCATCTTTTCCAGACTCTGAATTTGCTTCCATTTCACTTGATAAGGTTGTGTTGTACTGTAATTTAAACTTAGGTTGTCTCTTTCCTTGCTACTCAAAGTAGCACTTCTAATGTTATGGAATCTCTCCATATGCTCTTGATTCTTTTTCCAGGTTTTTTTTGTGGATTATGGCAATAGATCAAAAGTGCCTTTAGAGAAATTAAGAGAGATTCCAAGCTGTCTTCTAGAGCTTCCTTTTCAGGTAGGGGTGATGCTATTTACTGCTGCTTGATACATATTTTCATGTCTGGTCTGGCAAACAGAAGCGTACTTCAAATCATAATGCTTTCCAGAATAATAATGAAGTAACATGTATTTTAACAATGGGAGCACCTACAAATAAATCACCTTCACTAATAGATGGATAAATGTTTTCCACAGACATGTATGCACAGAGCAGTAATTAAATGTGTGTAACTGAATTGCATTGTATTTAATTGTAGAAAAATATTATCCAGCCTTTTGTTTTCAGGGACACGTGCTAGAGGGGGAAAAAAAAAAGGAAAGCCTGAACCTGCTGCTTGACTGGATGTAAAAGAACATTTTTTGTATTCATTTGTTTTAACTGAATGTTTGAACTGGTCACATTTCTGTGGGGACAACATCGTGGGGTCTGTCTCCCACCTGTAATCATAGGAACAGTGAAAGGAGAGAGGAGATTTCTCTGACAGCTGCCTTTTGCTGCTTGTTGCTTTTGGTTATCAGTTTCTTTGCTGTCCATCAGTTCTATGAGAAGTAGAACTACTCTCTAGAAGCAGAATGTTGTTCTGGTTCCTCTATTGCCTGCTTATATGCAAAGCTCAGGAGTAACAGGCTGAGCAGTAGATCAGCTTTGCTTTAGGCTAAAGAACCTCTGCGCAAATCACATAGGTTCATACAGCCTAGAAAACAGCCCAAAGAGGAGAAACTGTCAATGATTAGTTTTATCTGTTCCCTGCTTAAACCTGTCTGCTCCTGCTACAGAGAAGTGGCAGCATAGGATCCCTTTTTGCCTGCATGCAGCAAGTATTTTTGCTCCGTCAAAGCTCCTGCTCTGCTACACTGTTAGTTACAGAACAAATACATAGGAGATACCTGATCTAAATTTCACAAAGCTAGAAGTCTCTGGTTTTGCATTGTGCTGCTTTGCCGTTTTTTGAACTCCTGGCTTTGCTTGGATCTTCTCAGACAGAACTCTCCTGATAATTAAATAGTGATCTGTAACACATCTGAGGGACTCCTTCAGATAGTTTTTCAGAAAAATAATTCTCTTGCTATATTTACAAATAAAATAACTAGAGACTTCAAGTGAAATTCAGCTTTCCAGTCCTCATTCAGATATTTTTAAGCTAATTGAAACAGGTGTATTATACTAACTTTGTTCTCTGAAGCATTTAATAATGAAAATGAAAAATAAACCAGCAGAAGTATGGTTTTATTTATTTCTTCTTGGTATGAGATCTTAACAGTGTTAATGTTGTTTGGTTTTCTTTAATTAATTTTTAAAAACTAAGAATTAATTTTGGCAAGAAGCATCACTTTTTGTTTTTTCATCAGATGTATTAAAGGGAAATGTATTTCCGCTTCAGGCCTAATCTTTTAATGCCCAGTTTTAATGACTGGCTAGGAAAAAAAAGGTTTCTGTTGTAAATTCATTTGAAGACGTAATTACAGATAGCGATTGTGAAAAGGAGTTAAAAGAGAGCTTAATTACTCTTGCCTGCCAGGGACAGAATAGCTGCAGTGCTCTTGCCAAGTTTTCTGTTACCTTAGTTGAAAAGAACTATGGATTGTAAAGTGTTTTCCAGAGTAGACATCTCTACACTCCTAAGGTTTTAATGTGGATGGTGAATTAATAGCAAATTATCTCTTATTTATGCTCTGTTTGCTCTGATTCATTAGCAACTATGTACAATATTAAGTAGTATGAGATGTAATGTGTAGCTGTGTTGGCAATAACGGAATAAGAATTCTGCCAGTAGCTTTACAGCAGTCCTAGAAATTTACATAAGCCACTGCAATAACTGTAAAGTCATTTTATAGTTATTAATTCAAACAGTTTGTGGAGAAGATGGAAAATTTTCATGCTGATTCTCTACTCAGGCAAGTGTTATTTTCAATGTTTTTGCTCTAGGCTTTAGAATTCAAGATATGCAAGATGCGTCCATCTGCACAATCTCTTATATGTGGGGAATGGTGGAGTTACAGCGCTAGCCAGAGATTTGCCTCACTAGTAAATGGCTACACGCTTCTAGTGGAGGTGTATTCACTTGTGCGTAGCGTTCTGCATGTGGATGTTTTCCATTGCTTGAGGTGGAAAGAGGAGCTTGTGAACATTCGAGATGTGCTTATTGAGGAATGTTATGCTGAACTAGCAGAAGAATCATACGAATCACAAGTATGTATTGAGCAAGCTGCTTCTACTTTTCTTATACTAATTTATTTCAGCTCAGGCAGTTTGAAGTCCAGAGAAGTTGAGCTGAAGTCTTGACTAATGCCAGAGAATTAGACAAGACCAATACTTGAATGGGACAATATATTTTTATGTGTGTGCATAATTTGTATTGAGCTGTTGGCCAAAAGCATTGCTGCTTTGAGACACCTTTTGAGAGAGATGTTTTCTAGGAGATAATGGCATCAACTGAACTGCTCCACTGGTTTTTGAAACTTTGAAAAAATGTAACTGTTTCATAGTTTTAACTGTCTTCCATTTTTGTGTTTTATATAATTTCAAAGGCGATAAGAACATTGTTTTTTATATTCATGTGCAAATATGCATTTTCTTTGTGTAGGACCTTTTTTGTAAATTTTTTTTAAAAACATATCTGTTTCATGGTTTTAACACTCTTCCATTACTATGTAGCAAAGCCATGATTTGCTCAAAGGATTATTTTTGGACCAAGAAAAGAAGGAAGAGAAAATGCCTGTATCATCAAGAAAGGAAGAAAAGCGTCTCATTGAAAGATTGTTAAACTTGTTTTCTGACAATAAATGTGATGCGCCGACCCATAAGGTAACTTCAGTGATGGGTTTGATGTGTCATTACGTGACCCTGCTTCTCACATTGTTAGAATGGAGATGAAGACTGAAAGTACGTTTAATAACCAAACCGTACTTGATGTCTTTCATAGTGCATTCTACCTTCTGTTGGTAGAGAGCCGTAATGTGACTATGACTGCAGACTGGTTTTTGCAGCTTTCAGTGAAGTTTTGGAGTATAGCCTAAGAGCTAAGTGAACTGACTCTTTTGACACATTCTAAGGCAGCACTTTGAGCCACTGCAGAATGAAGATAAAATTGAAAAACTAAACACAATCTTTCCACACGTGGTCTTCATTATTTAAGCTACAGCAAAAAGCAAGATTACAACCCTATCAATTTTTCAGAAAAATTCAACATGGGTTTTACTATACACAGTGTTTCGTTCTTCTTCAGCTAGCATTAGGTAAGCAGCTAGGATAGGTAATGCAGCAAACACTTCAATAACTGATAATAATGAAACAGTGGGTGTTTCTTCTGCTGCCAATTCCAAACTCAGCATTTATTCTTACTGAAGTATTTTGAGATACCTAGTCACTACTAAGCTGGAATATAAAACGTGAAAATGTGTGTCCTGTTCTGCATTCTGATTACAAGTTAAGTCTCATCTACATTATAATTCTTTTCCCATTTCAGACTTGACAAAATTTCAGGCTTTCAAGCACCTAATCGTGCTCAGTTTACCCACAGGAGTAATCCTGTTTAACTGCTCGCTTTCACTGAGATATTTTCAAGATTAAAGACTCACTCATGTAAACAAAAATGACCTGATTTTGTTAGGTGCTCTACAAAGTCTGAGCTTGTGTTTTTTAAGCCAGAGGAAAGTTGTGAATCCCCATCACCTGTGAAAGTACATTATTTTTGTTTAGTGGCCTCAATAAGCAAAGTTTGCTTTAAATGGGTGAAATTAAAATGCCGTTTATCAGTTCAGTGTTGTTCAGTTACATGCTGCAACGTGTTTTGGTTTTAATTTATGAAGGATTTTGGTTTGGAGAGATCCAGGTGCTGGCTAACTAGAACATCATTTGTTCTCTCTATTTTTGAAGGTAACGGTTGTTGGCCCGATCAGTCCTTACGAGGTAAAATGCTGCAGTATGACTAGAATATCCCAGTTCAGGTATGAGAAGACTTTTACTGTGAAGTACTGGCACGTTCTCAGCTGTTATTTTCAATAAATAGGAAAAAAAAATCCTAGTTATTCTCTACAGATTTTTACTGAATTTTTATTCATTGAAAAACTGAAGTAGTCAGGCCTGAATTGCATTAATATGCACACTATTGCTATGTAAAATTTTAAGAAAGGTTTTATTAAAGGTGCTTTGATGTCTTACAGAGAAATTATTTATTAACTATCATAAACATCTGATAAATGGTAATCTTCAGCCATAACTGCTATCCATTGAGGTTGCATTGTGAATTTAAAATAATTCTGTTCTTACATGTTTTTGGGTTTGTTTTTTTTTGTTTCTAATATTGAAAATATTTATTATTTCCTCCCCAGAAATTGTCTCATACAAAAGGAAAGCATAAACTCTGTTGTCCTCCATGATGCTTCAGAAGATCCCTTTCAGCAATTGTTGGTTGCTGCTTCTTTATCAGCAAATGCATCTGGTAATGCTTAATAGAAATGCTTGGACAGTTTCTCTAGAATTTTGTTTTTATATATGAATACCTCTGTGAGTAAATATGTCACTGTAGTTCTACTGTACATCTTTTTGATGTTTCATTTTCATTAGATACTCCTTAGACTCTTTTGTTCGTTTGTTTTTTAATTTTTTTTTTTGGTGACAGGATCTACTGTGATTTTAGAGAAAACATCTTTGATGCCTCCTATTCGTGGCCTGCTTGCACTCCTCAGTATGCTGTTTGCTCCTGCTATAGAACTCAGGTATTTGTGCGTTTTAAAAAGTGTTCTTTTTTTTATTTTTTAGGACTTGTACAAATTGGTGATGGGTTTTTTTTTCTCTGCTTTCAGCATTCAGTATATTCTCTTCCTGATCAATCTTTTATTAGTTTTAGTATAGTATGTAGCTAAGGTAACTTGTTTCCTGTACTTACAAATTGGTGCTGCAGGCTCTACTCTCACGATAAGGCAATACAGTTCCTGACAATCGTGCTGGAAGCCTAGGAAGATAAACTGTAGAACTGGGCAAGTTTTAAGTCTAAGTGAGGAGAGGAACTTCCATGATTTTTGTAAAAGCTGAGTTCTGGCAGGTGCATAATGAAGCTAGCTTTCCTTAATTAAAGTTTCATTTTGCATATATATGATTTTCTTTTTAAGTTTTATGAGTATATGTTTTCATAACCAGAACTTTAGTTTTGTTTCATCACTGTATTTAAAAAAAAAAAAACCCAACAGTATGACTATGTGTGAATGTTTCTCAATTGTTTTTGCTACTTTAAAACACCTGTATCTTGTTCGGCATGGCAAAATTCATTTAAGTCTGTCTTCATTCATACGAGTTTAGTTTCTTCATCTCTAGGCGAGACTGTTTTCTTTCTTTTTCATATAGGGTTGATAAAAATGGGAAGTATTATACTGGTGTTCTGTGTGGTTTGGGTTGGAGTCAGACTTGTGAGGCCTCTCTGCTTCCAGAAAATGACATGGAGCTGACATTTGATGTGCATTTTGGAGTGGAAGACATAACAGAGGTAAAACATGCATAAGAATTTCTGCTATAGTAGGAATTAAGTAGAATTCCGCACAAAAGAGCTTTTCATTCTTAGTTAGTAAGAAAACTTGTTTTAAGCTGTGGGTTTGGGGTTTTTTTAGCATACTACCTGCTTATAACCTTGGATTCTTATCACAAAAAAAACCCAGTTATCCCCTCCTTTGAACAAAATAAAATATTATAGAACAATACATTGTACACTTTTCAAAACAAAGCATTGATTTTGCACTAATTGGATGTCAATATTTGTTAGTTGTGTTCCTAGGATTATTGTGTACTGATCAGCCTAGCATGACTGCTTTGCAGTCCTCTGTTTGATTTTACAGCTCTGATAAATCATCTGTATCAAACTGCTTCTCATAAAGCAGGTCAAACAAACAAACGATAAAAACCCCTGTAGTCCTCATTACAGCCTTTTTGCATCTTGCAGACAGATCTGTGAGAGGGAAGTATGTACATACACTCTGTTAGGCAGGACAGTGAGCTGTATTTGACCTGTGCATCGGATCTGACGTGTGCTTTAGACAGTGAGGGACCTGATTAGTTCTGTGTACAGAGCAGGTACATTAGGTGATGACCAGTGGTTTCTAGAGGCTTTTTAAGGACACAGTGGACATGCTGGTGTGCGTATCTGTGAGCTGTTGTTTTTTGAAAGCACTGACTTGGGGTGTGTGATGTCTGGATTCATGACACCTTAGCCAGAATGGTAACACCAGGTTGTTGTGCATGTGAAAATTATGGACAGATAGAGAAAAATCCTTAAAATGTTTACAGAAGGAATTCTGCATTGGAAAAAATCCATGCAAGTGGTAGCCTGTATGTTTTATGGCATATCTGAGTAACCTTTACGATTGTGGTATCAAGTAGCTGAACATTAACGTCTTTGACCAGCAGAGATGGATCTGGAGGAAGAAGTGTTTCTTCAGATGTTTTTGTTTGTGTTAATAATATTCCAGTTGAAGTTCAGTGGTATGGGTGCCCCAACCACCTCCATATCAGTATAATTCAATAGATAACTAGTGCTGGTTTAGAGTGATTTACATTCTGTCACTGGTATTTTTACAGATAAACATCCTAAGGACAGCCATTAATAAGCTGCTCTGTGAATGTGCAGTATATTCTGGACAAGAGAAAATGACACAACTGCAGGAAGACATTCGTCAGAAACTTCTATGGTAATAATTTCATAGAAATAAGATCTGTTTCACAGTCTCGGCAAAAAAAGAATAATAAATGATTGCTTAAAGCATAGCTCAGATTAGGCTTTGGGGAAATAATATACGTTCTCATTTAATGATGCATTTCATTTGCTTTGTTTATTTATAAAGCAGTATACTCAACAACTGTAGACTTCTTGTGGAAGCACTGGTTCTTCGGGGAAGCCTGGTCATTTAAGAGTCATAAAACCTAGACTGTAAAACCTGTTCTACAGGATAGCAGTTCCTGATGTATCTTTGCTTTGTGCACCCAGGACAAAGCTAATAAAGTCCTATGGCGTAAGGGTGCAGAAGGTTTTAAAATTCTTTCTCCCGATCCATTAAATTTGAACTGTATGTGCTGCCTTTCCTCCCTCAACACACCTGTGTAGGCCAAGTTAATTGCTGGAGTCCCAGGTTAACTTAGGAATTGAACCAAGGCCACCTGCCTTTTTTTCCAGCAGGCCTCCTTGCTTCTTGTAACTGAAACAGCAGTTCTGAAAAGACTATTGTGAGTCAGTGCAGCCTGCCTTGAGAATTTTTTCAGCTTGTGGTATGTGGGAAGTGTTCGAGGGTGCCAGTTCAATGAAGTATCCCTGTAACAGCTCCTTCTAATGTCTGACACTGCTGAGCATGCTGTGAGAAGTCTTCCCTTGTTTGTAAAATGTAGTGTGCGCTTTAGTGTTGTCTCTATCATTGGTAGACTTTCTCAGCCTTACCTGGCTCTGTCTGTACTGAAGAGATTTCAAAAAGAGCTCTGGCTCAGCCATGACTTTAGAGTTATGTTATGCTCTCTAGTATTGGCCTCATCTCTAGGAAATGTGACCTTTTGTGAATAGAGCTTTTATAAAGTAACTGTGTGCTGAAGTGAGGCATTTCCTCATGCTGATAAAGATCAGAAGCTTTTATGCTTAGCTGCCCTTACCCTGGATTACCAAAATGATTATCAGAGCAGCTGTTTATGCTGAGTTTTCAGGTGTTTCTTGTTTTTAAATGTACCTGCTCAGTTGATGATTATTTTTTTTCCCAGCTGTGAAAAAAACTACTGCATTGCCTTAAGTTGAAAGCAAGTACCCATACTTCTTATTTCCAAAACTTGAAAGAAAATTCAGTGTGGTGTATTTTATAATAAATTAAAAAGTGCGGGGGGACTCAGCCTTACGTTTTGAGGCCCTGGAAATGAAATTAAAAGAGCAGAAACAATTGCCAGAAGATTGCGTGTACATCCAGAAAGCGGTGGTACAGCTTCAGAGAAGTGTACCTTGGAGATGGACACTGCTTTCACTTGCAACTTAAGGAGCACCAGCGCAAGCTGACGGCAAGCTGTTCGCTTTTCATATCTGCAAAACTCTTGGTAAAATACCAGCAGTCAAGTGTACTGCTGATGCAATATTTAATTTCCTGTTTGTGTCCCAGTACCTCAGGCCAGCTGGTGTCTGCGTTGCCTTTGGATACTGCCACGTAGTAGTACCATGGTTATCTGAATGAAGATGGCTCCTGTGATTCATGTGGTATTAAGTGTAGGGAGAAGCCAAGGAAAGTGGATAGGCACAAAGAAGCAAAACCACAAAACCTCTCTGGAGGTGACTGACAATAACAGGAGCTCATACTTAGACATCAACACTTATATGCGCAGTTCCAGGCACAAAAATGTCACTGCTGTTTCTTTAGACATGTGAATACTCGCTACTGTTTTGGCACCTTTTTTGGGTTGATTGTTCAGACATCTCCAGCCAGTTGGGAGGCGAAGGATCAGCCTGCGCAGCTCCTTGGCACAGGTCTTCAGCATTGACGTCTTCTCAGGCTCGGTCAATGCTGACTGCCTGACTCAGGCATTCTCATCAGCCTTCTGGGCTTTTTTTCTTCAGGATTTTATACCTTTCTGTGATAGCATTTTCTGTCTTAGAATCTTTGTGATTTTACTGATTCTGTTCCAATGATCCTCCAGATAATTTTTCTGATTTTGGTTTTGGTTTTTTTATCTACCATTTTGAAGGAAGAGACAGTCTGGTTGTTGTCATGATGACTTCTTTTCCTCTGTGTAAAATCTTTTGTCATTTTGAATATTTTTTTTCTGATTGTACTTTGGTTTATGTCTTGGAAAAAACCTAAATTTTTATTAATAAGAGTAAATATGTAAAAATTTAGCCTGAACAGTTTTTCCTAACTTTTTTCCATTTTTTGAAAGCTAATTGTATTTACAACCTGTCACTGCTACTTAAGACTAAAATGTGTGTTTGAAAAACACATCTAGACAGAATTAATTAAAGTCTACTACTGTTGTACTTTGCACAGCTTGAGGAAATAACTGGAGCAGACAGACAATCTATAGTAATTGAGTTGTCATGCAAAGCAAAATACTCTAAAAATAGCTGTATTATACATGCTAGTGAATAAGCATGCATAAAACTTACAGAATAAAGGACAGTTGCAAATTCTAGTAATTTGTAAATTTTTTTAAAAATAAATCATTATTTTCTTTGAAAGAAAATGCATTCTGATACACAATGTCCCTGTGAAAATTTGTATTGTGACTTCTTACACTAGAGAAGCAAAGTACAGAGAAGTGAACAAATCAGACTAAATTAACAAAGACATCTAAGACTCCCTTCAGCACAGCCACCTTGTAAATGCCTAGCTGTATCCAATATAAGAATTCCTTTGTATTTATAATTAATCAAACACAAGTGTATTAAGGCTATTTTTATATAATTTCAGTTTAATCAGCAAACCAAAACCTCGAGATATAATTGTTCCTACATGGTATGAGAAGCCATATGCATGGAATCAGGTAAGGGTATAAACATGATTTTTGTTCTTTTTCCTTTTTTTTTTTTTTAAAGAGTCTTAAAGTACTCAAGTACAGTTACTTAACAGTGCCCAAAGGGAGAATTTCCGTTGGAAGAATGTCTGAAGCCTGGGGAGGGAGGGAATTAAAAAAAAAAATAAAATAAAAATACTGATTTTAAAGATACTGAAAGCAATGTTGAGTTGAATTTAAGGCTTAAGAACTGTTATGCATGCATCAGCCTCTATTGATACCCTATTTTTGTAGAGTCTGTTTAGTTTGGGTGTTTTGCTTTGTTTTTTAATTTTGTATATACAAATATTTAGCATTTTCCATCAGAACACTTCATGATTTTCAAGTTGAGAGAGATTGTAAAGGCAACTTTACATTTGTTGGAAGTTAAAATTTTATATTCTTTTCATATTAGGCAGCTGTGGCCTAAAAGAAAAAGATTGATACATTCTTATTGTTTAGGATTTATCTGAATGCTGTGCATTTTAGTTTTGTTCTGGGTTGCTGTGCTTACAGATGGTTTTTCCCTTCTAAGCAGATAGAAACGCGGCTTGCTTTAGAATGAACATGCTGGGATCAGATAGAGGGCAGTTTTCTTGAAATCCAGGAGGGTTTTGTAGAGCTGAAGAGTCTAGCTTCCTACTCTATTGGAAATCTTACCTTTCTTTCTGTAAGGGCCCTGCAGGCAACTAAATTTCCTGATGAACAAGTGCATTTTCTTAATTAAAAGGGAGCAAGGAATTAGTGAGTGTAGCAGTGAGGTAACCCTCCCTACGCATCTTCCACCCTGAGGCATATGAATGAGGGTTTTGGGTCACTTTTCTTGCAAAGATTGACAACAGGGAGTGAGCACCAAGGGCACATACTTCTAGTAGGCATTCACGGAGGGGTTTGAGTGTGTTGTGATATATTGCTGTAAGCCAAAGCGTTTCTATTTTCATATTTCAAATTCAGTTATCCTTGGTATCATGAAGATAATATTGGTGTTCAGCTTTTTATAACAAGTTAATGTGTAGGCCTTGGCTCAGGATTTTCCCCACTGCATCTGAAGTCTGAAGAATCTCGGGACATCTTTCTTACATTATCACATAAAATACTACCTGTAATGCTTTGGAATTGATTGTGGAATAGTATTCTGACTCAGGCAAACCATGAGATACAGCATTTTGTAGTACTAGCTCTGATGTTGAAATGTGTGGCATGGAACTGAAGTGCCTGTACAATTTGAAACTGTCAAAACTCTTCCTTAACTGTGTTATATAGGAAAACAGTATTAAGAATGCGTTCTGACTTTCATCTTGCTTCTTTTGATTAGGTGGATTCTCAGTGTATCATTGACCAGTCAGAAAAGCAGCATGAAGGAGAAAATGATCTTTATCAGCTACATAAGCTTGTTTTGCTGAACGTTTAAGTATTTCTAGTAGTCTTTCAGAGGAAGAGGTATTACAGCTAGTCTAAAAATTACTCTTGCCTTCTATATAACCCTTGTATGTTTGTTTTGCAAGACTGTTCCGTAAGATTAGTTGTAAGTGTGGTAAAACACAGTTTTGACTGTTAATGGTTTTGGTTTTTGTTTTTTTAAAAAGCTAAGGTTTGTTGACCTAGAACAGATGAGTTTATTCATAGAATGAACTGACTTAAAGCAGGATGCAGTTTTCATTTTAATGATACTTCTGAGCAGGTTTATCACAAGATACGTGAAAGACAAAGCAAATCTAGGTTTAGTTGTTCATTTTCTGTCTAAAAGCTCATAAGCCATGGGGCATGGTTTTTTGTCTTTAACTGAAAGTTGCATTTTCTTCTTCTCTTTGTCAGTAGTTTTTCAAAAAGCCATACAAGGAAGGTGTTGGGGGTTTTTCTTAACTAAAAGGTCAAAGGAAACTGAGGATCTAGATGATATTCTGATCCAAAATATAACTTCAAGTACTGGATACAATTTTTTCAGTAATTTTTCATACAGCAAAATAAAACGTATGATTTCTTTTCCTGGATGACAGAAGAATGCTTTTGAATTACTGATTTATGGTACCTTTGTTTCATCCTTTCCTCTTATTTTTACCCATGAGATCTGTAGTCCTAAAAAGGAGGTCAGTGGTTTCAGAATAAAATGCAGAAGTGAAATAAATTGTATTTGTCTCTTCTGTTGTGCGGTCATGCTTAATAAAAGCTAAATTTAGTTATTAATCGTATATGATTGCATTCATGAAATACATGAATACCAAACCAGTATATGAAAAAGTATTAATCTTCTCACTATTCACTCAATGATTTGAAGATCATGTAATACCCAGTCATCCTCTGAAGAACAGAGAGAATCAATAGTAATCATAAAAAAAGTGGCAGATTTGGGGAAAATAAGGGGATGCCTAAACTACGAAATTATTTTAAGTTGTACCCAAACAGAGGGGCAACCATATAATAGGCAATTTCAGTGGCTTGTAAGCAATACTTCCTTAGACCCATTTCACTAATCCTTGTGAATCATAAAACATCACACTTTATATAGTGAGATATGTTTAATAGGAAAAATTGCATCTCAAGTGGCTTAGGCAACAGTATTTCTCAGTTGAGTGTTGTATGCAAATTAAGTGCTGCAGTTAAACACACCTTTTGATGCAAAGGAAACAGGCAGAATGTCAAATCCTTGCTTTGCCTATTAGTGATGGGAATTCCTGCAGGAAAAGGTAAGTTGGTAATACCAAAAGGCATGATATAAATAATGTAACTTACCATAATTCCTCATAATCAACACCGAAATTGGGAGGAACAGACTTCCCATATTTTTTTTATTTTTATTTTTTTTAATTGTATGGATAATATGTCCTGGTCTGTTCATGTGTCTGTGCTGCCACCTGGTGCGGGTTGCTGATGTGCTGCTTGTGCCTTTTTGAACGTCTTCTGCCTGTTGTAATGTTTTCAGTAAAGCAGAGATACTCTGTAATGGCTCATGTCCTAATAAAACTGAAAGGTTTCTACCCTCATCCTTATGATGAGAGGAGTAGATAATGCTAACACCCGTACAGTCCCATAACCTGGTTCTGGTCAATTGACAAGTAAGAACTGTGTATTAACTCTTAAGGGCTCCCAGTTTTGTCCTGGGTACATAAAAAGCCTGCAGACATGATATGTGATAGATTATCCTTGAAGGAAACAGAATATCTTAAAAGTTAGCTTTGCTTGGGAAATGTTGTTATTGCCAGATGAAAATGTAGTACTGAAATTTAAACAGCAGCAGTTGTGTTTTATTGTTTGATTTAGGTTGCAACAGCATTGCAAAGTCGCTTAAACAAGCTGAAGGCAAACTTCAGGATTTCTCCCTTCAAGGTTAATAGTATGTAGCACTAGAGAAAGAAGTATTATAAAATAGTGGTGTCTTTGTATGGCTGTAGACCTGATCTCAGTCAGCCTTGTGTCTCTCAGGGGTTACTTCCATAAGAAAAAGGCCATGACTGCTTGTCAAGATTGCTTTCATCTCCAGGTGCTCACTAACATCTAGCAGAATGAGATTCCACTTACCACAATTTATTAGTGATCATCCACATTTATGTTTTGTTTTCCATCACTGAGTCCAAAGTAGAAATACTTAAATCTATAAATGGACAGGTTAACACTCTTGAATTCCTCCAATAGTTATGATAAAGCAGCCAATTGTATTGATAGGTGCTTCTCAAATCTGAAAACATGTGCATTCACTATTGTTCATAATTTCCCCCACAGCTACAATGAAATCAGGTAGCAATTTTAACACTAAAGGATTTTTTGCCATTGCACATAATTAATTCTGGAATTTACTGCCACAGACTGTGCTAGTAAACCAAACATATAAACAAATATAACAAGGAATTGAACTCCAGGGAAAGCAGATCCCTCAATAGCTGTTAAAATTGAGGAACTCAAACTCTCTACCCTACTGAATTCCAGAACATATTTTTATCCTTTTCCAAGTGTTTCCTTTTGGCAGATAAAAGGGTGGGGAATATTGCTTATGTATCCTTTTAAAGATGCTGCAACAGGTCAGACTAATAATTCCGTCTTTGACTGAAACATTCTAGAATCAGCAATAGTAGAATTACATGGTGTGGATGATCACTAATGCTTTTTCGGGATACGTAGTCTGTGTTTCTTGTCTTGCGCTCTTCTGCTGCCTCACAGCTCTGCTTATATAGAATTCTGCAGTTGAAAGGAGGTGGAGGCACAGCTTGTGTTCTCTGCCCTCAGGTCTTCTGTAGGAAGTGCAGGACTTCCAGGATGCAGCCGTACCAGGCAGATACAGATATTCCTGGCCAAAAAGATTCCAACTAGAACATAATGTGTATGCATCTCTGTTGCTAGAGGTGATTATGGACAAATATATCCTAAAAAAACTCTACTTGCTATGTGATCAGTGACTTCTCATTTCTTCTGTAAATTAGTATCTGAAAGGAACTTCAATTAATTACAAATAATTTGATATGATAATAGATATGGTAAATAGCCCAGGTACTCCTTTGATTTACACTGAAATTTTACATTTTTCCTAGATTACTACTTATACTGGTTACATCTGGATTAGAACAAGTAAATGAGATTCACAGACCACTTCTGCCTGCCAGCCTATTCATTTAGTCTTCGGATCCTTAAATAATAATATGAAAAAGGATAGTGTTGAAAAATGATACAGCATGTGAAATTCAATACCTTTTGGAACTACAGTTCAAGTGATGCACTATATGAAACCTGTGACTCTGGAGGAAGTTTGAGAAGCCTAAAGTGGAGTGGTAAATACGCTGCATGTGAGAAAGTTTATCAATTTCTCCTTGCAAAGTTGTTACAACAGACAGCGATGTGGAATTTGTTGGGCTGGAACAATTTCAGCCTTAGTTTGAAGTCTGTCGTTCTTGCCTCAAGAGACAATGATAACATTACTGTTCCTCAATGACAAGAAAATATGGTCATAATCTCTTGAGTTCCTTTAAGCTCTTAATGCGCACACAGTGTTGGGTCATCCCAAGCCAGATGATTGCATTCAGCATCAGTACCCTTTTTCTTTCTTCAAATAAGTACATTAATCATTCTTTATCACTCCAATTATCTCTATATTTTTCCTGCATCCCTGAATGTTGCAGAGTAAGGTGATTTCCAAAAAGATGGGTTTTGAGAGAAGAGGGCTGGAAGGACACAAAAGCAAGGTCTTTTCTGATTTCGGTGTTATGAGTTATGTACCAAAAAAAGAATTCCAAGTAGCTATGGGCATTTTTTCAGGAAGGCTTCCCTATTAAAAACAACCAGTGTATAGTCTAGAGTGGAGCAATGGCAGGAGTTCAAATGTGTTCAAATGCTCAGATTTCAGCGTCATCTAGACTTGTGCTGAACAGACTTCAGAGGATGTTTCGCTAAATATAATTTGTTTTATTAATACTCAGCTATAGACTGTGAAAAAGTACGAGAGATGGAACTACTGGAGAGAGTCCAGTGAAGGGCCACCAAGATGATGAAGGGACTGGAGGATCTCTCCTATGAGGAAAGGCTGAGAGAGCAGGGACTGTTCAGCATGGAGAGGAGAAGGTGCGGGGGCATCTTAGTGTATATCAAGTATATGGAGAAGACAGAGACAGGCTCTTTTCAGTGGTGGCCAGTGAAAGGGCAAGAGGCAACAGGCACAAACAGAGGAGGTGCCATTTGAACATCAGGAAACACTTTCACTGTGAGGGTGACCGAGCGCTGGCACAGGTTGTCCAGAGAGGTTGTGGAGTATCATTCCCTGGAGATAACTCAAAAGCCATCTGAACATAGTCTTGGGAGGCAAGGGGATTGGAAGGACCTCTGCAGGTCATCTGGTTCAACCTTAACCATTTCATGATGCTGTGATAGAGAGGCTTTTCTAAAAGCGTATGTAGACAAGGCTGAAGCCACCTGTTACCCATCATCTGGGAAATGAGCACCTCTAATGAGGGAAATTGGATTTTTAAAAATGAGAAAGGCTAATGCCTGCAGTAGCTGAGTGCCAGTCAAGGGCTGGGACAGTTTTAGAGGACCAAAAGGTCTCAAGCTGTGCTCCTGAATTGATTTTATGTAAATTTGTGGGGCCTGTCCATAACGAACAAAGGAATCCCGCTGATCCCATGTCTGTGATGTGTGTTTAAGACCGACTGTCAGTATGTTCTCCAATTTGGAGTATACAATTCACTCTATAGTATCCTAATGACCTTTTCTAGTCTTAAAATTCAGATTTATAAAAGTAGTACTTTTGAAGGTGATGGACTCTTCATACATGCTGAATAATCTTGAAGAATTCATGCTGTAGTTGTCTGTAACGTTGAAAAGGGTAAGCAGCAACAGAAGCAAGCCAGAAGAATACACCTGTTCTCTTTTCCTGTGCAGGCTGCTGGTAGACCACTTTCACTTTAAGCAAGATAATTTACGCTTGCACATCGAAATGAAAGGGGATTTGGGGAGGTGGAGTGGCTTTCATTGCGCAGTGGGTAGATGAAGGCAGGAGGCAGACGAAGGTAATTTTTGAACACAGAAGAGTGCTGGAGACAGGGAAAATGATGAAAAATGAAGCAAGCAGCAAGAAAGCAGCAAGTGTGTGTAACTTTCCTCCTGAGCTGGTGGTTGAAAATGGTGAAGGGCAGGGGAAGGTAAGGGTTGGTCCGAGACTGACCACATAGCTAAGCTTCAGGGTTCTGCTTAGGGGGTTCTGTATCTTTAGTAGCATTTTGGTACCACTTGATTAGTACCCATTTTGGTAGCAGTTGATAGGGGAAGCTGAGGAACACAAAAGAACCTGCCCTGGATCTCAGGATAGAGAGACCGCTGCCAGTCGGATGGTGGCCTGGGAGCCCAGACTTCTTTCTAACTCCAGCTTCCGTGTTTACTTCTTTTCAAACTGCGGCTGACCTAAAACTGTACTTCTATGTACTACAGCAGCTGTTACTCCCGAGCGCGCAGAGGTTGCCAAAAGATGAGGGAAATGTTATCTCTGGTTCCTCAATTGATTCTTCATAGTGCTTGAGAGCACTTGCTCTGCAGTTATTTCAGTAGAAACGTATTGTTATGATGAGTGCTTTACACAGGGAAAGAGAGAAGGATATAAATACTAAAAACGAGTAACAAACGCGGACACTTTAGTCACTCGAGTTTGACACAGGGAATCAAGGACAGGAGTTATACTAGCCTTTCGTATACCTGCAGCTGTCAAATGGAGCAATTTCAAAGGAGTTTGGCCTGCCTTGTGGAAATTCCACGTCGATCGCAAAGCCAGGTTGGGATTTTCGCATTTCCTTCCCCAAAAAGCGTGTCAGCAGGGCTGTGGGTGGTTTGGATGAACCCTACAGATCTCCTGCTGAGGCTACGGACACTTGCAAAATGGCATTCTGCAGTGAGCCTAAGTATAGAAATTAAGGAGCGTATGGGTGTCAGTTTGAAGTGGTTTATTTCCAAAGAGAACAGGAGTGTCCTTTTCTAACTGTACGTGATTCCAAGAGGCACAGGTGAGTGCATATGGTTCCTTCAGAAACGTTGATCTTTTCTAGCACAGTTGTGCTCTTGGAGGCAGCTGAGCTACCCATTTCTAACGCTTGCTCATGGATTTTACAAGAGCTTTTGTTTGCAGTGCAGACAGAGAGAGTTGGCAGTTCACAGGAAAAGGAAGGCAGGAGATGGAATTTGCATAATGAGGGGATGGAGACTTTATCCTAGGGTGACTTTATCGAGCATAATGTGTGCAGTCACAGCAGGTTCTGCCTTGCTTAACCTGTAATCAGATGTCTCAGGCTTATTTACACAAACCGCCTCACTTCTGCCTAACTCTGACGTGCCCAGAATGAGAACTTCGTGAGACACAGGATTGTTCAAACGCTCACTCACATCATGGGCCAGGTGGAAAGAATTGCCTTGGAGAAACTACAGACGTGCTGCAGCTTGCGAACCGAAGGTGAGACTTTTCTCTAAAACTGAGATTTGTGAAGACTTTCTGTAATCTTGGGAAAGAAATACACCATTGTGTGTAGTCAATAGTGAGACTCTCCTAATTTTATTTTATTGACTAAGAAGTAGTTAGCCTTCACTTCAATGCAGATGTGGAAAGGGGAGCCTCTCTAGATACATTTAGAACTGTTGTTCTGTACCTGGGCTGGTCTTTGAAACTGCTGAACTACTTAAGTTTTAAATGAGAAAGGCTGTTCTTAGGGCTCCATTCCCCTGTATGCCTTTCAAACAGAAACAGCGTGCCATGCTGAGGATTGCGTACGTCTGCCGCACTCCTTAAAACAGATTAAACCGAGATGCCATTCTACATACAAACGTCAGAAAAAGGCCACGTGAATTAGGGTAAATGATAGAATCACAGTTTAAACACGGATACAAGCGTTAGCATAGACTGTAACAGGATTTATACTGTTTTTAAGGGGCACAGTATGAGGGGACTTCTTGTCTACCTTAGCCCAAACAAAAAACCCCACCACCAATGTATAGTTTAATTTGGAGTTTCCTTTCTGTAAAAGAACCTGGAGAAAAGCAGGCCAAACTCCAGAGGCTAATAGATGAAAGAAACCTGAGGCAAAGAGGATATATCTAAGGAAGGAGAAAGGTATATATTAATCCTCCAAAGGAGCGCTGAGGGAAGAGGCAACCGCTGAGATTATCTGGTAAATCCGGAGAAAGATTGCTGTTTTCTTAGGCACCAAGCACAGCCACGTGGGTAGGTGTTTCTCTCATCTCCGTTTGATGCTCCTGTATTTAGCTTTCACTCAAGCTCCAGAAACGTCTAGTCTAGGAGAGATCTGTATGACTTAACATCCCTTGGGGAAGCAGAGGGAACGGTGGTCGTTCCCTCTGCTGGGGGAGCTCCTCCATCCTGTGGGACAGGGACAGGACCCTCCCAGAGGTCCCCCCTTCAAGGGAGGGGAGTCACCCCCTCGGTGATGTTCTCATGATGGGAGGTCCCGGCAGCTGTTTCTTTGCGTGGGAATGAGTTCTTGGCTCTTTCTTGAGCCAGTGGGTCACCCTGGGGCCTTTTCCAAAGGGGCAGAGAGCAACAGGTCCATGGCTTTCCTGGGCTGACAGCTCCAGAGCTGGAGGCAGTACTCCAGGTGGGGTCTCACCAGAGCAGAGGAGGGGGGCAGAATCACCTCCCTCGACCTGCTGGCCACACTTCCTTTGATACAGCCCAGGATACAGTTGGCCTTCTGGGCTGTGAGTGTACATTGTCCACTCACGTCCAGATTTTCCAAAGGGTCAGAGAGCAAAGCTTGGGTGCTAAGGGGGTGCTCACTGTGGGGCTCTCCGTTGGGGTGGTGAGCCAGCAGGCAGGTTGAGGTGAACGGGACAGGAGTGAGCTGCACGCACCACGTGCCTTCCTGAAGGGTTATGGCCTTCATTCCTCCCAAGCAAGTCCCGCCCTCCCCGTGAGTCACCTGAGGACAGAGAGCAAGTGGGAATCTTCAGGGGAGGGAGAAAGGTAAACAATATGCTTCAAATGCAGGTATTTGTTTCCTCTTGCCCTTCAAAAAGTGCAGAGACTGCTTTCTCCTCCAAAAACTGCAATTGAAAGCTCTTCTCTCGCGGCTGGCTGAGTTCACGTCCTCTTCATGCAACACTTATGAAACTTGTCTCCTCTCTCTTTGCTGATCAGAGTGATGAACCCCCAGTGTTCCACAAACACAGCACACCACGATGGTTTTATTTTTCCCTCCTGTGTTTGTCCTCTTCAGGCACTCCATGGAGGATTTGTAAATCTTTCACTTCCCTCATTTTGTTTTCTTCCTAAACAGCGGACAGAACACCCAGGGGTAACTTTCTCCCTGGATACCTGTGTTTCAAAAAGGAATGGTACAGCTGTCAGCAAGATTTCAACATTTACAAAGCTCTTTTTTTTTTGGTCTGTTAGTGAAAATCTAGACCGCATAATCAGTAAATGAACAGCACCGAGGATGCGCATGTATCTCTGGGGCTTTTTTAGTCTATCTTTTTAATAAGGACAGAAAGCCCACATTTAAAAGGTGGGAAAGCAGGTAAGATTTGATTTGAATTCTTGATACGGACAATATCTTCCACAGCACGTATCTGAAGAGATCACAGAAAATAGCTGCAGGGAGTTCCTCTGTTTTCTCTAGTTAGCTGTCTCTTGAACTAGTTTTACTCGGTCTGGATAACAGTCGTGTGCAAACAGACTCCTCCTGCTCAATCACTAGTTAAGTTGGGAATTGACCAGGCACGCTTTAAATCTGACTGTTTCACATGTTCTCTAACTAATAGATGTTTCTTGAATTTTATTTATGAAGTAGAAGATAAGGAGGCAGAAAATACACTGGGGGGAAAAAAACGGAAGTGATTGCTGCTGATGGCAAGTCCTAAAATGAGAATAGTTGCCGAAGCTAGTTATTAGAGACCCTCCATAGGATGCCAGTGCTGAAGGACGAGGAATACGCACAGGGAAGCACAGTCTGCAATACCTGTGAGCTTCCAGAGAATACCTAAGTGCTTCTGGAAGTAAGATTTTCACACTTGCTAAATGGATGCTTTCAGCTGAAGTATATGAACGATAGCAAAACACTTCTAGAGACGGCTCTTTAGTAATACTGTGTTGTAAACCTTCATATCACAGACTGGAATCAGAATTGAAAGGTCTTCTTGCATACTTCCTCTATATGTACACGCAAGATAGCAAGTTCACCTCAAAATTTGTAATGCTATGGTTATTATTTTCAGATTAAAATGTAAGTTTTTGTCTTAATTCCATTGCTGCCAGATTTCAACTTACTGTTTTTCAATTTATTTGAACTGAGACTGTCCTTATTTCCCCCCCGCCTCTATTTTTCTGCTGAAACAATATAGTCTTATGTGATTGCTTGACAACTATAAATCCAGTTATATGTAATACCATGCGAAAAGATCTAAATTAAATAATTCTTGTATTTACCTTATGCTAAGTGTTGATGCACAGTCAACTTTAGCTGTCTGCCTTTGGATAAAAATGTTCCCAGTTCAGAATCATTTCAATAACTAGTTTTAATATGATCTGAAGTAGTTTTTATCTGAAGTAAATGAAAAGTTACCGCAAACTGTTCTGAAACAGAGGGCGATTATGACTTAGGGCCACATTATCTGCTGTAAGTAGTAGTGGTAAAGTGACTATAGATTACAATAGAAAAACTTTTATGATATAATTTTGTTCTTTATAGTCTCTGTAAACACAAGAAGGATTATCTATGCAATCCCAGAGTACACGTTCATTCTGTTTCATTCATGTAACATGACAGCAGAAGATTTGGCCAAAATTGCCAAGTATCCCGAGATACTGGACGTGGTCTTCAGTTCTCTTCGTCTCTTTGTTTAGTGCTGGGGGCAAATAAGGGATGTGTTGTATGTTTTATCTTTTTATGGATTAGTGATTTATGGAGTTAGAATAAAAAGGAACTTTTGGGCTGGAGAGGCTGTTAGCACTGGCACGCATTTACAGAAAAATGACCTTTGATGTTGTTCTCTCGTAGTTATTATGAAGAAAGTTAGAGGCTAAGGGAAAATTGTGTAGGCCTACACTACCAAAGGAGTGGCTGCAACGTGGTTTTCTACCTTTTAGTGTCAGGAGAGAGAGATGTGAGGCAGGAATTTTCTTGATTCAAGCAGGGGTGGGGCAGTGTACAGGAATCTGGACCGTGTGGTCCAAGTTCCTGTGTTATCTGATAGAAGAATTTGGGGATCTACCAAGAAGGGCTCTGGTCTTTTCATTTATGCAACTCTAAATTGTGTCATAGAATAGTTTGGGTTGGAAAGGACCTTTAAAGGTCTTCTAGTCCAACATGGCTGCAATGAGCAGGGACGCCTTCAACTAGATCAGGCTGCTCAGAGTCCCCTCCAACCTGACCTTGAATGTTTCCAGAGATGGTACATCTGCCACTGGACAACCTGTTGCGGTGTTTCACCACCCTCATGGTAAAAAATTTCTTCCTTATCTAGTCTAAATCTGCCATCTTTTAGTTTAAAGCCGTTACCCCTTGTCCTGTTGCAACAGGCCCTGATGAAAAGTTTGTTCACTCTTTCTTACAAGTCCCCTTTAAGTACTGAAAGGCCGCAATAAGGTCTCCCCGGAGCCTTCTCTTCTCCAGGCTGAACAACCCCAACTCCCTCAGCCTGCCCTCACAGGAGAGCTGCTCCAGCCCTCTCATCATTTTTGTGGCCCTCCTCTGGACCCCCTTCCCAATCTTGGGAAAGAAAAAACAGTGTTGTATGCAACCTATAGTAAGATTTATGAATGTGACAGCTAAGAACTGTCATAAAGCAGAGTGGTTGGAACTAGATGATTTTTAAGGTCCCTTCCAACCCAAACCATTCTATGATTCTTTGAAAAGCAATTCCAGCAAATAGTCTTCCTGCAGTCATTCTGGAAGCTCAGATGAACCTTTATTTATGTTGGTTCACAATAGTCAAGGTGATGGTCTAGCTATAATACCCATCAAAAATAATGAAGCACTTAAAAAAATGTCCATACATTTTTAGATCCGTTTTCAAGGATCATCACCTCTGAGCTCAAGAATGGTCCATTCCAATGAGCAGGAAACCAAGCTAATGTAGAGGTGGCGTACATGGATGAACAAGGAAGTCCAGACATAAGGCAAGCATAAGAAGTATGTGTGCAAGAGGCGGGAGAAGGGACAGGTGAGCCAGGAGGATTATAGACATACTGTCAGAGAGTGCAGGGATGTTGTTATGAAAGCCAGGGCCGACCTGGAATTGAATTTAGAGAGGGATGTGAAAGGCAACAAAAAGGCTTCTACAGGTAAATCAGCAGCAAGAGAATGACCTGGGAAAATGTGGACCTGCCGCTGGACGGCATGACGCCTGGTGACAGGACATGGAAAAAGCTGACAATGCCACCTTTGCCACAGTCTTTACTGGTAATACTTTCCTTCAGGAATCCCAGGCACCTGAGACCCATAAGAAGGTATGGGCCAAAGAAGACTTAATCTCACTGGAGAAGGATCAGGTTAGGGATCATCCGCCAGTACCTCTCCCAAGTCCTTCTTGGCAGGGCTGCTCTCAATCCTTTCATCCCCCTGCCTGTGTTCATACCAGGGATTCTCCCGATCCAGGTGCAGGACCCTGCACTCGGCCTTGTTGAACCTCAGAAGGTCACAAGTGCCCCCTTCTCAAGCTTGTCCAGGTCCCTCTGGATGTCATCCTGTCCCTCAGGCATGTCAGCCACATCAATCAGCTTGGTGTCATCCGCAAACTTGCTGAGGGTGCACTCAATCCAGCTGCCTACATCATTGATGAATATATTGAACAGTACTGGTCCCAATATGGACCCTTGAGGGACACCGCTTGTCACCAGTCTCCATCTGGACATTGACCACTACCCTCTGGATGTGACCATCCAACCAGTTGTGTCAGTAGCTACTTAAATATCAACTCATTTAAAAAAAAAAAAAAAAAGGAAAAAAAAAAAAAGGACTCAATTCCAACTTGACATATCCACTATTGAGGACTGTAGCAAGCACCCTAAGAGTTGCAATTAAACATAATTGTTAAGAGCTCCAGCCAATCTAGAACCCAGCCAGTTTTTAAAAGTGCAATACTTTAAAGGCCTCTGTGAAAGGTAGGATGGTTCTTTTTAACCCTCAACAAAATAAAGAATTGTGAACTTGTCATTTGTTTCAGTGGACAGTCCAACCCAAACCATGACAGATTTCCTCGTCCTTGGACACTGGCCATTGAAGAAAGAGAGCTGACCCTTTGATCCCTCAGCTTTTTTACTGAGCATGATGCAGGTGGGATGAAATACTTGGTCAGTTTGAGTCACCTGTCCTGTCTGCTCCCCCCTGCAGTTGCAACCCTTCTACGCTTTTCCACTTCTGACTCTCTAACGAGGCACGTAACAAAGTTAGCTGCCCTTGGTTGTTATAGCAGTAAGTATAAGCAAGAGCCTCTCTGCATACCATCCCTTGACATAAATTAGAAACAATCAGGTCTTATCACTCTGGAAGCAGCCTACAGTCTTAAAAATACGCTGTAAATTTCAGAGAGCTCAGTCACCTAGAAGAGGCTTAGCTGAAAATTGAAATTACTGAACAGAAAACTGGTTCTGTTTTACTTCAAACGAGGACAGAACTTCCCCAGAACACCTGGTTTCATATTTAAGGCCGTCTTTGATGCTCTTGGACATTGTAAGCAGCTAAGAATGCAGGCTGTGTTGACTGGCATTCTCGTGTGATTTCTGCCTGCACACTAAACTTTTGAGTAGGTCTTACCTGTCAGAAACATAGAAGGGAACTTGAATTTAGCAACGTTCCTTTTATTGCAGTCCCTAGGCAGGATCTTATTTCCTTGGGTATCGCAAAGAAATCTAGCCTAGGAAGGCCAGGCAAGAGAAGGGGAAACACATTTGACAATGCACCGCTCCTGTTTCTCGCTTCCTCACTTTGGCATCTGTAGAAAGGGTAATAACAAATAGTGAAACACCATCTTTGTTAGTGCATAAACATTAGAAATAGTGAGGTTCCAGAAAGTTTCTGAGATACAATAAGATTGAAAAATTACTTGCCAAACAAGCAACAAGAAGATCTTAAAACATCAATAAGGGAGAACAGATTTACTGAGATGAAAATGAGCTTAAACCCTGGAGAAAGATGCATTTCCGCAGTTCTCCCGACACCCCCCACTGTGGTTAGTAACACCTTGGTATGATGACTGTCATGTTGCTCTAATAACTGTTATTGTAACTTAAACTCAGCCAGTACATTGACTTATTTATGTTGGCATTTTGACTGAGTTTGAACAGAATGCAGAATTGATGAACTAAGAAACTACTGAGCCAGCATAATGAACACAACATCAGAAAAAATATAGCAATAGTGGTGTGATTAAGACAACTATGAATAGAAGAAAAGGAACAATGGCCTCTCAGTCAGTTCCTTGGAAGTGATTTCCCCAGAGCACGGAGGAAGAACATCTGCAAGGTGAGATGACCATGCCCAAGGGCACAGCAGCCGGAACTCTTTGGAGAAACATGGGCTGGGGAGGCTGCAGAGGAAACAAGCCACAGGCTACAGCAGTTGAGGGGCAGGGAATAAAAGCTCCAAAAATCATCAAGGTGGGATCAGCAGAAGAGAACCAGTGTTCTAGACCGCAGTGGATGAAAACTGAAGTCCTGTGAAGGGCAGCATCTTCTCCAAACCACCTCAATGCAGCTAAGTTTGTTAATGCAGCTTTGGGCAACAGGACCGGTAAGAAAAATCAAAGAAAAAAGGTATTTCTGACTTGTTATTCAGAAGCTATGTTATGTTTCACAGATGGTTTTTTCCCCTCTTCGACTGGTAGTCTATATATCCTTTCATACTTCTTGTGCCACAGGTACTCAGGAACGCAGAACCGTTTTAACCTCATCAGTACACGGCGCTCTGTCCCTGACCTTCCGTCTCCTGCCAACAAGCTGGTGTATTGGTTAGAGTATGCTCCGTGTCCTCAGTGGGGCTGATTGCACGCACATGCATTATTAACTCATCCTGGCATTTGTTCCCTTTTCCTACTTGTGTGTCAGGATGCTTTTATTATTAATTTTGTTTCATTTTCAAAAGCCTGCAGTCTCTGTGAGGCCTGGGACTCAACGCTGCACTTTGGTGCTCAGGTATCTGGTCTCCCTTGTTCCAATCATATTTGAGTTCTTGATGCCAAACCGCTTATCTTACTTTGCCTAAAGCCATGTTCAGCCTGCACCCTTGCCAGTGCCTACAGCCTAGTGCCAGACTGTACTCTCAAGTACCAGGTGCAGGATCTGTTGCCAACTCACACCCCGCAGGAGAAGAAGAAACTGCAGAAACTTCTCCTTGCTGAGTCATTTGAGTGCTGCTCTAGACTTGCCATGTCTGGATTGCCATGTTTTGTGTCATCAGTGGTTTTTCTAGAGTTACGCTTCTAAGGCTGAGGCAGGATAGTTTCTTGGCCAAATGCCCACAGCCCTACCCAATGCCTTGGCCGATACAGCCAGCTTTGAGATATGATTTCCCTGTTCTCAAAATGCTGATCAGTGATGCACAAGAGCCCAACCCTTCAGCTTTCTAGCAGAACTAATAAAGACAGGCAAGGATTAACAACCTGCAGCCTGAAAAAAAAAAAAACAGAGGTGAGCATCCCCTTTTGTAGAGTAGTTCACCTACTAGTTCTGCTAGTATTTCATGTCATACCAGGATTTTTCTTGGCATTTGCCCTGATACTTTGAGAATTACTGTTTCTCTGAGACTTGACACCTCTGGCAGACACGTGATTCCTGTGGATTCACCACTACCGTCTTTTAATCTAGAAACACCTCAATGCTGTTGTCACCTCAGTGGGCTCTCTGCTCTGACAAAAAGGGTTTGGTCCCATCCACCCCTCCAAGAAAGGGGAGTTAAACTCATGCAGCCCAGTGTGCAAGTTTCCGCAGGCTCGTAATCACTGCAGCATTTGTATGCAACTAACAGTACCTGCTTCCCATCCTTCTGTCCCTTGTCACTGAAACCGGTGACTCGTGGAGCCACAGGCTGAGAGGAACTGATGGCACAGCATGTAGTCTGATCCGGGTACTGTCAAACACAGCAGAACTTTAAAAAAAAAATAAATAAACCAACAAACAAAATCTTAAGTATATGTTTAGCCATCGTGAATGCTGGATGTATACTGTGCCTCTCGGGAAATTCTGGTTACTATTAAATTATTAACTACTAATTATTTAACTAATTAGTTGAGACTTAATGCCTGCCTTTTAGATAGCTGAATTCAGTAAGACGATGAATCCTACCTGTGAGGTATATTAATTGGCATGTAATGTCCACAGAAAAAAAATATTAAAATGACAAATTAATAATTTAAGTATTTTAAGTAAGTACGGTAAGTATTTTAAGTAAGATGGTCCCCTACAACCATCTGAGTTTTGTGTCATCTGCCAGTTTCCTGAGGGTCCCATCATCCAGCTCATTAATGAAGATGTTCAATGGTATTGGTGCTATTATCGACCCCTGGGGTACATAACTAGTGACTAGACTCCAGCTGGACATCGTGCTGCTGGTAACAACCCTTTCAGCCCGCCTCACTGTCCACTTACCTAGCCCATACATTATCAGTTTGTCTATGAGGATGTTATGAGGGACAGTGTTGGAAGCTATAGTAAAGTCAAGACAGACAACATCCACTGCTCTCCCCTCACCACTGAGACAGCCATCTAGTCATAGCAGGCTATCAGGTTGATCATGCCTAATAAATCTGTGGTGACTGCTCCTAATTGGCTTTTTGACCTTCATACATCTGGAAATGGCTTCCAGGTTTGTTTGCTCCACCACTTTTCCAGGGACTAAGGTGAGGCTGACCAGCCTCTAGTTCCCCATCTCCTCCTCCTCGCCTTTCTTGAAGGTAGGAGTGACACTTGCTTTCTTCAACTCCTCAGGACCCTTTCCCTTACTGCCATGACTTTTCAAAGATTATCGAATGCCCTCAAATAGCATCAGCCAGCTCCCTTGGCACCTGTGGCTGCAGCCCATCAGGTCCCAGGGACTTGTCAGTGTCTAGTTTATTTAAATGTTCCCTAACCTGATCCTTCTCCAGTGAGATTAAGTCTTCTTTGGCCCATACCTTCTTACGGGTCTCAGGTGCCTGGGATTCCTGAAGGAAAGTATTACCAGTAAAGACTGTGGCAAAGGTGGCATTGTCAGCTTTTTCCATGTCCTGTCACCAGGCGTCATGCCGTCCAGCGGCAGGTCCACATTTTCCCAGGTCATTCTCTTGCTGCTGATTTACCTGTAGAAGCCTTTTTGTTGCCTTTCACATCCCTCTCTAAATTCAATTCCAGGTCGGCCCTGGCTTTCATAACAACATCCCTGCACTCTCTGACAGTATGTCTATAATCCTCCTGGCTCACCTGTCCCTTCTCCCGCCTCTTGCACACATACTTCTGATGCTTGACTTATGTCTGGACTTCCTTGTTCATCCATGTACGCCACCTCTACATTAGCTTGGTTTCCTGCTCATTGGAATGGACCATTCTTGAGCTCAGAGGTGATGATCCTTGAAAACGGATCTAAAAATGTATGGACATTTTTTAAGTGCTTCATTATTTTTGATGGGTATTATAGCTAGACCATCACCTTGACTATTGTGAACCAACATAAATAAAGGTTCATCTGAGCTTCCAGAATGACTGCAGGAAGACTATTTGCTGGAATTGCTTTTCAAAGAATCATAGAATGGTTTGGGTTGGAAGGGACCTTAAAAATCATCTAGTTCCAACCACTCTGCTTTATGACAGTTCTTAGCTGTCACATTCATAAATCTTACTATAGGTTGCATACAACACTGTTTTTTCTTTCCCAAGATTGGGAAGGGGGTCCAGAGGAGGGCCACAAAAATGATGAGAGGGCTGGAGCAGCTCTCCTGTGAGGGCAGGCTGAGGGAGTTGGGGTTGTTCAGCCTGGAGAAGAGAAGGCTCCGGGGAGACCTTATTGCGGCCTTTCAGTACTTAAAGGGGACTTGTAAGAAAGAGTGAACAAACTTTTCATCAGGGCCTGTTGCAACAGGACAAGGGGTAACGGCTTTAAACTAAAAGATGGTAGATTTAGACTAGATAAGGAAGAAATTTTTTACCATGAGGGTGGTGAAACACCGCAACAGGTTGTCCAGTGGTAGATGTACCATCTCTGGAAACATTCAAGGTCAGGTTGGAGGGGACTCTGAGCAGCCTGATCTAGTTGAAGGCGTCCCTGCTCATTGCAGCCATGTTGGACTAGAAGACCTTTAAAGGTCCTTTCCAACCCAAACTATTCTATGACACAATTTAGAGTTGCATAAATGAAAAGACCAGAGCCCTTCTTGGTAGATCCCCAAATTCTTCTATCAGATAACACAGGAACTTGGACCACACGGTCCAGATTCCTGTACACTGCCCCACCCCTGCTTGAATCAAGAAAATTCCTGCCTCACATCTCTCTCTCCTGACACTAAAAGGTAGAAAACCACGTTGCAGCCACTCCTTTGGTAGTGTAGGCCTACACAATTTTCCCTTAGCCTCTAACTTTCTTCATAATAACTACGAGAGAACAACATCAAAGGTCACTTTTCTGTAAATGCGTGCCAGTGCTAACAGCCTCTCCAGCCCAAAAGTTCCTTTTTATTCTAACTCCATAAATCACTAATCCATAAAAAGATAAAACATACAACACATCCCTTATTTGCCCCCAGCACTAAACAAAGAGACGAAGAGAACTGAAGACCACGTCCAGTATCTCGGGATACTTGGCAATTTTGGCCAAATCTTCTGCTGTCATGTTACATGAATGAAACAGAATGAACGTGTACTCTGGGATTGCATAGATAATCCTTCTTGTGTTTACAGAGACTATAAAGAACAAAATTATATCATAAAATTTTTTCTATTGTAATCTATAGTCACTTTACTACTACTACTTACAGCAGATAATGTGGCCCTAAGTCATAATCGCCCTCTGTTTCAGAACAGTTTGCGGTAACTTTTCATTTACTTCAGATAAAAACTACTTCAGATCACATTAAAACTAGTTATTGAAATGATTCTGAACTGGGAACATTTTTATCCAAAGGCAGACAGCTAAAGTTGACTGTGCATCAACACTTAGCATAAGGTAAATACAAGAATTATGTAATACCATGCAAAAAGATCTAAATTAAATATAACTGGATTTATAGTTGTCAAGCAATCACATAAGACTATATTGTTTCAGCAGAAAAATAGAGGCGGGGGGGAAATAAGGACAGTCTCAGTTCAAATAAATTGAAAAACAGTAAGTTGAAATCTGGCAGCAATGGAATTAAGACAAAAACTTACATTTTAATCTGAAAACAATAACCATAGCATTACAAATTTTGAGGTGAACTTGCTATCTTGCGTGTACATATAGAGGAAGTATGCAAGAAGACCTTTCAATTCTGATTCCAGTCTGTGATATGAAGGTTTACAACACAGTATTACTAAAGAGCCGTCTCTAGAAGTGTTTTGCTATCGTTCATATACTTCAGCTGAAAGCATCCATTTAGCAAGTGTGAAAATCTTACTTCCAGAAGCACTTAGGTATTCTCTGGAAGCTCACAGGTATTGCAGACTGTGCTTCCCTGTGCGTATTCCTCGTCCTTCAGCACTGGCATCCTATGGAGGGTCTCTAATAACTAGCTTCGGCAACTATTCTCATTTTAGGACTTGCCATCAGCAGCAATCACTTCCGTTTTTTTCCCCCCAGTGTATTTTCTGCCTCCTTATCTTCTACTTCATAAATAAAATTCAAGAAACATCTGTTAGTTAGAGAACATGTGAAATAGTCAGATTTAAAGCGTGCCTGGTCAATTCCCAACTTAACTAGTGATTGAGCAGGAGGAGTCTGTTTGCAGACGACTGTTATCCAGACCGAGTAAAACTAGTTCAAGAGACAGCTAACTAGAGAAAACAGAGGAACTCCCTGCAGCTATTTTCTGTGATCTCTTCAGATACGTGCTGTGGAAGATATTGTCCGTATCAAGAATTCAAATCAAACCTTACCTGCTTTCCCACCTTTTAAATGTGGGCTTTCTGTCCTTATTAAAAAGATAGACTAAAAAAGCCCCAGAGATACATGCGCATCCTCGGTGCTGTTCATTTACTGATTATGCGGTCTAGATTTTCACTAACAGACCAAAAAAAAAAGAGCTTTGTAAATGTTGAAATCTTGCTGACAGCTGTACCATTCCTTTTTGAAACACAGGTATCCAGGGAGAAAGTTACCCTTGGGTGTTCTGTCCGCTGTTTAGGAAGAAAACAAAATGAGGGAAGTGAAAGATTTACAAATCCTCCATGGAGTGCCTGAAGAGGACAAACACAGGAGGGAAAAATAAAACCATCACGGTGTGCTGTGTTTGTGGAACACTGGGGGTTCATCACTCTGATCAGCAAGGAGAGAGGAGACAAGTTTCATAAGTGTTGCATGAAGAGGACGTGAACTCAGCCAGCCGCGAGAGAAGAGCTTTCAATTGCAGTTTTTGGAGGAGAAAGCAGTCTCTGCACTTTTTGAAGGGCAAGAGGAAACAAATACCTGCATTTGAAGCATATTGTTTACCTTTCTCCTTCCCCTGAAGATTCCCACTTGCTCTCTGTCCTCAGGTGACTCACGGGGAGGGCGGCACTTGCTTGGGAGGAATGAAGGCCATAACCCTTCAGGAAGGCACGTGGTGCGTGCAGCTCACTCCTGTCCCGTTCACCTCAACCTGCCTGCTGGCTCACCACCCCAACGGAGAGCCCCACAGTGAGCACCCCCTTAGCACCCAAGCTTTGCTCTCTGACCCTTTGGAAAATCTGGACGTGAGTGGACAATGTACACTCACAGCCCAGAAGGCCAACTGTATCCTGGGCTGTATCAAAAGAAGTGTGGCCAGCAGGTCGAGGGAGGTGATTCTGCCCCCCTCCTCTGCTCTGGTGAGACTCCACCTGGAGTACTGCCTCCAGCTCTGGAGCTGTCAGCCCAGGAAAGCCATGGACCTGTTGCTCTCTGCCCCTTTGGAAAAGGCCCCAGGGTGCCCCACTGGCTCAAGAAAGAGCCAAGAACTCATTCCCACGCAAAGAAACAGCTGCCGGGACCTCCCATCATGAGAACATCACCGAGGGGGTGACTCCCCTCCCTTGAAGGGGGGACCTCTGGGAGGGTCCTGTCCCTGTCCCACAGGATGGAAGAGCTCCCCCAGCAGAGGGAACGACCACCGTTCCCTCTGCTTCCCCAAGGGATGTTAAGTCATACAGATCTCTCCTAGACTAGACGTTTCTGGAGCTTGAGTGAAAGCTAAATACAGGAGCATCAAACGGAGATGAGAGAAACACCTACCCACGTGGCTGTGCTTGGTGCCTAAGAAAACAGCAATCTTTCTCCGGATTTACCAGATAATCTCAGCGGTTGCCTCTTCCCTCAGCGCTCCTTTGGAGGATTAATATATACCTTTCTCCTTCCTTAGATATATCCTCTTTGCCTCAGGTTTCTTTCATCTATTAGCCTCTGGAGTTTGGCCTGCTTTTCTCCAGGTTCTTTTACAGAAAGGAAACTCCAAATTAAACTATACATTGGTGGTGGGGTTTTTTGTTTGGGCTAAGGTAGACAAGAAGTCCCCTCATACTATGCCCCTTAAAAACAGTATAAATCCTGTTACAGTCTATGCTAACGCTTGTATCCGTGTTTAAACTGTGATTCTATCATTTACCCTAATTCACGTGGCCTTTTTCTGACGTTTGTATGTAGAATGGCATCTCGGTTTAATCTGTTTTAAGGAGTGCGGCAGACGTACGCAATCCTCAGCATGGCACGCTGTTTCTGTTTGAAAGGCATACAGGGGAATGGAGCCCTAAGAACAGCCTTTCTCATTTAAAACTTAAGTAGTTCAGCAGTTTCAAAGACCAGCCCAGGTACAGAACAACAGTTCTAAATGTATCTAGAGAGGCTCCCCTTTCCACATCTGCATTGAAGTGAAGGCTAACTACTTCTTAGTCAATAAAATAAAATTAGGAGAGTCTCACTATTGACTACACGCAATGGTGTATTTCTTTCCCAAGATTACAGAAATTCTTCACAAATCTCAGTTTTAGAGAAAAGTCTCACCTTCGGTTCGCAAGCTGCAGCACGTCTGTAGTTTCTCCAAGGCAATTCTTTCCACCTGGCCCATGATGTGAGTGAGCGTTTGAACAATCCTGTGTCTCACGAAGTTCTCATTCTGGGCACGTCAGAGTTAGGCAGAAGTGAGGCGGTTTGTGTAAATAAGCCTGAGACATCTGATCACAGGTTAAGCAAGGCAGAACCTGCTGTGACTGCACACATTATGCTCGATAAAGTCACCCTAGGATAAAGTCTCCATCCCCTCATTATGCAAATTCCATCTCCTGCCTTCCTTTTCCTGTGAACTGCCAACTCTCTCTGTCTGCACTGCAAACAAAAGCTCTTGTAAAATCCATGAGCAAGCGTTAGAAATGGGTAGCTCAGCTGCCTCCAAGAGCACAACTGTGCTAGAAAAGATCAACGTTTCTGAAGGAACCATATGCACTCACCTGTGCCTCTTGGAATCACGTACAGTTAGAAAAGGACACTCCTGTTCTCTTTGGAAATAAACCACTTCAAACTGACACCCATACGCTCCTTAATTTCTATACTTAGGCTCACTGCAGAATGCCATTTTGCAAGTGTCCGTAGCCTCAGCAGGAGATCTGTAGGGTTCATCCAAACCACCCACAGCCCTGCTGACACGCTTTTTGGGGAAGGAAATGTGAAAATCCCAACCTGGCTTTGCGATCAACGTGGAATTTCCACAAGGCAGGCCAAACTCCTTTGAAATTGCTCCATTTGACAGCTGCAGGTATACGAAAGGCTAGTATAACTCCTGTCCTTGATTCCCTGTGTCAAACTCGAGTGACTGAAGTGTCCGCGTTTGTTACTCGTTTTTAGTATTTATATCCTTTTCTCTTTCCCTGTGTAAAGCACTCATCATAACAATACGTTTCTACTGAAATAACTGCAGAGCAAGTGCTCTCAAGCACTATGAAGAATCAATTGAGGAACCAGAGATAACATTTCCCTCATCTTTTGGCAACCTCTGCGCGCTCGGGAGTAACAGCTGCTGTAGTACATAGAAGTACAGTTTTAGGTCAGCCGCAGTTTGAAAAGAAGTAAACACGGAAGCTGGAGTTAGAAAGAAGCCTGGGCTCCCAGGCCACCATCCGACTGGCAGCGGTCTCTCTATCCTGAAATCCAGGGCAGGTTCTTTTGTGTTCCTCAGCTTCCCCTATCAACTGCTACCAAAATGGGTACTAATCAACTGGTACCAAAATGCTACTAAAGATACAGAACCCCCTAAGCCGAACCCTGAAGCTTAGCTATGTGGTCAGTCTCGGACCAACCCTTACCTTCCCCTGCCCTTCACCATTTTCAACCACCAGCTCAGGAGGAAAGTTACACACACTTGCTGCTTTCTTGCTGCTTGCTTCATTTTTCATCATTTTCCCTGTCTCCGGCACTCTTCTGTGTTCAAAAATTACCTTCATCTGCCTCCTGCCTTCATCTACCCACTGCGCAATGAAAGCCACTCCACCTCCCCAAATCCCCTTTCATTTCGATGTGCAAGCGTAAATTATCTTGCTTAAAGTGAAAGCGGTCTACCAGCAGCCTGCACAGGAAAAGAGAACAGGTGTATTCTTCTGGCTTGCTTCTGTTGCTGCTTACCCTTTTCAACGTTACAGACAACTACAGCATGAATTCTTCAAGATTATTCAGCATGTATGAAGAGTCCATCACCTTCAAAAGTACTACTTTTATAAATCTGAATTTTAAGACTAGAAAAGGTCATTAGGATACTATAGAGTGAATTGTATACTCCAAATTGGAGAACATACTGACAGTCGGTCTTAAACACACATCACAGACACGGGATCAGCGGGATTCCTTTGTTCGTTATGGACAGGCCCCACAAATTTACATAAAATCAATTCAGAAGCACAGCTTGAGACCTTTTGGTCCTCTAAAACTGTCCCAGCCCTCGACTGGCACTCAGCTACTGCAGGCATTAGCCTTTCTCATTTTTAAAAATCCAATTTCCCTCATTAGAGGTGCTCATTTCCCAGATGATGGGTAACAGGTGGCTTCAGCCTTGTCTACATATGCTTTTAGAAAAGCATATGCTTTTAGGTATCAAAGAAGAACATTCCACTTCATTCATTGATTTCTAACACAGATCTCAAAGCATTTTAAATTGTTGTATTTTCTCCCTTTGCAGTGCTACTCAGAGTAAAAAAAATCATGAAAATCACAAAAATGACATGAAAAGAATCATTAGTTTTAAACACTACAGAAAAATCATTTTAGGTTTTGCAGGACTCCTTCCAGAAAGAATTTAGGACTTTCTGGTGAATGTCCTTTTGCCTGTCCGGTAGACGATTGGATCAAAACCAAAAGGAACCATAACGATATCAACAGTTAGGTCGTATATGTCATGTAATATCTTCTTTCACGTCTCTGATCAAAGAGACCCCATTAAAAAAATTTAAAGCTCTGACTTAGAAGGGAAGAAGACAACATACCTTCATCCTAACAAAACTGAAGTTCAATTTGAGTAGGATTAGCAGATTTGGTCAGAATTCCAAAACTTTTTTTTTATAGAATAATCAGCTTTTGAAAACATTTCTAGGAAAAAAAACACCACCAAACCCAAACATTCAGCATTGTTAATTTACAGTTGCCTTTTCTTTTTCCATATAAAAATAGATCTTATTTAAAAAAAACAAACTGTATGCTATTAACTGCATACACCTGGTAGTCACTTCATATGTTGGAATATAGAATTATGAATGACATCACTAGATTACAGAAGTGATCTCAAGTAAATTGCAAAATGATATATAGGAATGACACATAGGAAAAACAGACAGGTGGAGGATGGAATAGCAAGTGATAGCGATTCCAGAGAAACTGTCTAGAGAATACACAGGAATAGCACTTAAAATAAGAGATGTTGATGATAGAAAAAGAAACATAATGGGGAAGCTCAGAGAGCTGCAACACATGTATTTCCCTGAGATGATGCTACAGGCAACAGAATATTACCTATGAGGGTAGACAACTCAAGCTTAGAACTTCCATTTCCAAGAACATATTCCAGATTTCTAATAGCTCAACCAAAGGCCCAGGCTGTGCATCTTAGAATGTAAGCCTGGAAGAAACAAAAGTGTCTCTGAAAACTTAATTGGCAAGGTTACATCTAAATAAGCCATTTTCTTGCAAGCAGAGAAGAATGATGGCCTTAGATGACTTAATGGACATGAGTTCCAGATTTGTTATGAGTTTGAAGCATGGAGTTTTGGAATCAGAAGTGGTATTTCATAGGGCAAACTAGTATTTAATATTCTGTATCTAATAGCATCCCGTATGTGAGAAGGAATACAATGACACTCAGTATTGGAAGGAGTTTCTGCTATGGCAGCCAGTTTGTTCCAGGTCTCCAAGAGCTGGCTACCAGCCAAACAATCTCTTAACGTGACCTTTAGCTGCAAGGTTGGGAAGAAAAAAAAAAGTTTAACGACTAAATGTTCTGATGGTTAACATTGTTAAGAGTTGTTCTGAGCACTGTGACGGATCAGAGTCAGGATGACAGTGAAGCCTGCAACAGCAACGTCATGATCAGTGCCTACTCTAGGCCACCTCATCAATGACAGGAGGTGGGTGAAGCCCACTTCAACTACGGAGAAATCGTCCCTTGATCTCAGGTCCTGCTTCTCATGGGGGACTCCACAATTCCAACATCTGAAAAGGCAACGTTGAGAAGGGACAAGCAATCCAACAGATTTTATGGACATCGAGGACAACTTTTTTGACAAAGATGCTGGACACACAGAATACAGGAGATGCTCTCCTGGATCTGCTGCTCATAAATGAGAGGGAGCTGGTCAGGGAATGACAGTCACGGGCAGCCTCGGCTGTGGTGTCTGCAATAGCAGTGCTTAAGACCCTCAAGGAAAAGGTGCAGCTGTTACTACTGGGGAAGCAGTGTGTTATGGTTTGAGAAAACTGTAACAATTTATTGTTGTTTAAACAATTATTCTATCACCCAATGACCCCTCCCCACCCAGGGAAGGGGAATTGCAGAAAGCAAGGAAACATAAGGGTTGAAATATAAATAGATTTAATAGGATAAGACTAAATAATTAACAATAATACTAAAGAACCAGTATTGATCCCGATACGAATATAAGATATACAAGGATTATACTCAGCCAATTCTATCAGTAGGAAGATGTGCACTCCCAGCAATGGACAGCAAATGTCGGACACTGTGAGTGCGGCTTCGGGAGGAAGGGAAGGGGTTGGAGTCCGGCACCAGGGCAAGAAGTTCTCTGGACATCCACCATCGAGGAAGAGAGAAAACTACGCAGCAAACTTTCAAATTTATTTTGAACATGACGTTCATGGTATGAAATAATCCTGTTGGTTAGCTTGGGTCAGGTGCCCAGATCTCACTCCTCCTCATCCCTACACCTGACAAGACTCGAAAACAGCGAGACCTTGAAGCCCACATAGCCTAGCTGGCTATGAAGTAAATATTTTCATGAATTCAGACACTAGAGGCTTCTGAAAGTGTGGTTTTCTCAAGCATTAGAAGAGAGGTTAGTCCTGTGTCGCTCAACACAGGACACAGGGACTGCCTGATGGGGATTTTTCTGAGACAGCAGGTGAGTCTTAAATAAACAAGAATTGATTTATGCTGCAGCTACAAAGTAATCCATCTGTTACTAACGGAAAATTAAGCATTAATCAAACATTAGTTAAGCTTTATTAGGTATACGATACCACGCGTCTGATGCTGAGTTGTTGGCTACAGTCACTGTCTTTAGTTTTTGGTCTGCTTGCAACTAAGGAAAGCAAACAGGTATTGCAAAATATTTTCCTACTTTCAATCAAGCAATTCTGTGGTATATGTGGGTGCAAGGCAAACAGGACTTGTTTCACAAACAGGTCTTCATATTACAGAAGTGAGGAAGAGATGGAGGCTCTGACTTCAGGGAAGCAGACTTCAGCTTCTTCAGCAATCGAACAGGCAAGATATTTTGGGAGGCCATCCTGAAGGGCAAAGGAGCCCAGAAGAACTGGCTGATCTTTAGGGACAAACTAAAAGCAGAACAACGGTCCAACCTGAAATGCAAGGCAGGACCTCAAGAGGCCAGAGGAATGAGCTCACAGGAACCTCATAAAACTCAGCAAAGCCAGATGTACAATCCTGCATCTGAGACAGAATAACTGTATAAATCAGTACAGGCTGGAGACTGAAAAATTAAGTAGCAGCTGTGCAAAAAAGGCTTGGGGGTCCTAAGGACGAGTCAAGAATGAGTCAGCAAAGGGCCCTTGCAGCAATGAAAGCTAACAGAAAGCTCAGGCTGGGCTCCATTAGCAAGACAATTACAGACAGCAGATCAAGGGGAATGATTATTCCCCCACTACTTGGCACTTGTGAGGCCATATCTGCCAAGTTTTGGGACACCCAGTATAAGAAAGACATTGAAAACTTGGAGGGAGTGCATAAAATTTATTTCTGTTGGGATAGTAAGTCACAGAAATCAGAAGTGGAAGAAATTGCTTGGACCATACCATGATATATATTTTTACCTTGAAGTTGAGTTAAATTTTATTCAAAAGTTGCAGCACAGGGTACAAATTAAGTTCCTATGACCTGGAGTCAAAAACCCCCGCCACTTTCGTACAGGAAGTGTGTTCTTCCTTTGGCTTACTGAGTAACTCAGGCACTTAATCTACATGTTTTGGCTGAAGGTACTTGTGCAGCAGCTCATTCTCAGCTCACGCAGACAGTGTTTCTCAGCAGTTACCGTCCTCAGTAACTGGCTGATTGTTTTTTAGCCAATTACTTTGCTAATTTTGCTTTATAGTTGTCCAGTAATAACAAATTTCATGACAACAGACCTCAAGACTTAACAGTTTTCCTTGAAGCCAGCTTCAGCCTCCTTATTCTTGATCTTTCACACCTGATCCTCAAAGAAACTACCCTATGTATACCTTCCAAACATGAGTCTTGTAAAACTCCACCAATACAGGGCTTAATACAGATAATTTTGTTTTATGCCAGAGCTTAATCTGCCCCCCTTCCCACAATTAACCTCTTTGAGTTCCAGAGTCCATAAGGTACACGTCTCTAGTTTTTTCTGTAAAACACCTATACTATCACCTTTTTCATCACACCTCCCCATTTCTGCTTCCTGCAAAATTGCCCTCTAATCCATCTGTATCAATTATTTTTACTTAGACACTTATCCTGGTTTCAGCTGGGGTAGAGTTAATCTTCTTTCTAGTGGCTGCTATGTTTCAGATTTGGTATGAAATGATTGTCAATAATGCATATTGTTTTAGTTGTTGCTAGGTGATGTTTATAGTATTCAAAGACTTTTTTCAGCTTCCTATAGAAGCTGAGAAGGAGCATAGACAGAACAATGGAATTGTTGTCCCAAAGCTGTGTTCTTTACCCGGTGTGCGAGCCAATAACGCACAGAGCAGAGGTATTTCCAAGTTTATTCCATTAATGTGCAGAAATGGGGTGCTCGTCCCAAGGGAGCACACCTTAGTTTCAAAAATTTCCCTTTTCATACACTGATTATTACATATTCTAACAATTAATACATATCCATTGTTATTCTCTTCAATGATTGGTCAAGATTTCTTCGCTTCCTGTGTAAATTAGTGCACAGACTCTGTTTTCTTCTTCCATTGTTCTCTTTTGAGTAGGTGGTATCATTTGGGTAGGTGGTAAATGGGTAGGTGGTCACGATCTCCCCCTGCCAAAATTACCTTTTATCTACTTCTCCTCTATTCTTGGCAGTTCCAGGTGGTTTTCTCGGTTTGCTGACCAGGCCTAGAGTTCATCACTTTACAGGAATATCCTGCTTGTCAACAAAGTGACATTATCTGGTAGTCGGTTCCTTAATTTAATCTTGGATAAATCATGTCTAGTTACTATTTCTCTATAAATCATCAAATAGCATTGGTGCTGTAGAGAGGACTTTTAGCAGCAGCAGCAGCAGGTTCCCTTGGTTGCATCAATTACATGTTACATTTCATTTTTCTAGTTAATATCAATTTTACTACAACATTGTCACTGGCCAATCCGGCCCAAACCGTGACAAATTTATTGATGCCCAACGCGAGGCAAGACACGATGGATTCTATTATTAATTACACTTTTGGTTTCACCTGGGGAAGGTTTATTTTGCCCTTTAACGCTTATGTCACAGAGCTAGGGAATGGAAACTTTTTGGGCTGTTTAGAAAATGAATGTTAGTTTCATAAGATCGTGATTTAGTTGCTGGTTCTCCTGAATGTGTTGCAGGGGTGGTCATCAGTGCAGGAGTGGGTATTGTGTGACATGTGCTGCTGCTACTCAAATCCCAGAGGCCAATTCACAGCCAGCACAGGCACAAACCAACCCCCAAGCAACTCCCCAGTGGCATCAGCCCCACAGGCACCATACCCAGTAGCATTGACTACCCCGGCACTCGCCCCAGCGACATCAGCCACCCTCCCAGAGGCATCAGCCACCCTGGCCACCACCACACCAGTGCAGGCAACACTCCTGCCCATCCTGGCACCAGTCACTCATCAGCATGCATTACTCTGCCGCCTGCAGCGGCACCAGTCACCCCCTTGCAACCTGTATCACAAGCCCTTCCCCGGCCTGTCTTCGCACCAGCTGCTCCAGCCTCGACAACAGGCACTGTCACTACTCCAGCAGCTTTGACAATGAGTACTGCTGCTACTCAAACTCCATCAGAACTGGTAAAAGTTGCCCCAGTGACCAGGAGGCAGAAAAGGAGATCAGCTCATTCCCCTGCCCCTTGTGACAACAACCAGCACAAGCCAGGGAGCATGGGAGAGAGTTCTTCTAAAGCAGATGAAGGGAAAGGGTCCTTCTAAAGCAGATACAGGAGGGGGTCCTTCTGGGGCAGCATCAACACAGGAGGAGGACTCAGATGCAGAGATAATCATTAAATCCTTCGCTATGAAGGATTTGTGAAATATGAGGAAAGACTTTAGTCAAGAAGGGGATGACACTTATCTCCCTGTTGCTCTGATGCTGGGACAATGGGGCGAATATCATAGACTTAGAAGGCAGAAAGGTTAAGCAGTTGAGAAACCTGGCCAAAGATGGAGGTATTGATAAAGCAATTGGGAAAGCAAGCCCTGATGGGACACCTAGTCTGTTCATAAACAACACAGGAGCTGGGCAATCCTATCGGTCCACACTGCAGAGTGTGGTAAATGGCATTGGTGAACTGGATATAGAAAAGGATGCTCTAAAGAAAGTGGACGCTCAGGCTAAAGACACGCCTTATCCCGACTGCCCCTTCCTACTTTTGGACGTATGAGACCAAGACACGTACAACCAATATCACATTATTGGAGCTTATTCCTACCCTATTGCAACACTGTCTAGAACCATGATCCCTTGTACAAATAGTATTCTGGAATATAAAAATGCACGTGGAAAAATCATCATTTTGTATGACAATGATGAGAGGTTAGCTAGCCAGGCTGCGACAACCACGTGCGAGAGGGGCTTTGAGAACTTGTTTATGTTATCTGGAGACCTCAAGGTCCTTGCACAGAAGATCCCAGAAGGACTGATCACCGGCTCACTCCCCGTGGCCTGCCAGGCGGCAGCTCCCATTGGACCTGCCTGAAAAAAGACCTCTCCCAAAGTGCTAGCCGCTTGTGCTGAGAATAAACAGAGATTTTCTGCAGATGATCTGCAGATGATCTGCGGTGAACTGACCACAATGCAAATGGTATGGAATAAGGGGTGGAATGTTCTGGTTTGGGGAGGGACAGAGCCAGCTTTCTGTTCAGTGAGACAGGCTCTCGCTTACACTTGCTGTGGCAGTCGGGGTCGGCTGACTTGGCTGTTTACCCTGTGGAGGGGTCGCACCTGTGGGGAGGAGTGGACGGGACAGGTGACCCAAACTGACCAAGAGGGTATTCCATCCCATCTGCCATGCTCCATGTAAAAGCTGAGGGATCAAAGGGTTAGCTGGCTGCTTCAATGGCTCACTTTTTCAATGGCTCTCTTTCTTTAATGACCTATGTCCAAAGAGGCCCCCTGTCTGTTTGTCTCCCTTTGATCCCAATCAGTGCTTCCTGAATCCAGATCTGGAATCTAGTTCCCATCCGTCACTGAGTCCAGTCTGGGACTTCCCCAGTACCTGCTGGTGACATCTCCCTGAGAGCTTGATGCAGTGTTTTAATATATTGTACCTTCATTATTTCCTTTTTATTTTATTATTAATATCTCATTAAAGTAGTTCAGTTTTTTTCTAAACTCATAAATCTCTTTATCTCTCTCCTTCTCCTTGGAGTGAGAGGTGGGGGAGAGCACCTGTCGTGTTGTCATTGGCCAATTCGGCCCAAACCGTGACAGCCTACAAGCTAGAATAGGATGGAGACGAGTCTTCTGTGCCCTAACCTGGTAATTCACCACTCTTTCTGGTATGATATTTATTACAAATAACCGCTCTTTTCTCATCAGTTCAGTTTTGTAGGTACTAAGGACTAGAGGAACAGCTGGCATTGTAAGACCAGAAGACAGCACTGTTTTCCATAGCCATATAAATTTCAGCATTACAATTTTGATGCTGTAGAGGAATGGACTAACAATTCCTCTACAGCATTAGCATCACCAGGGCTATGGGCAATAACACTGCTGCTGTTTCTCCTGGAGTACTGAAATGAAGTCGATGTGTATACCTTGTTACTGTTTCCTAAACCTGTTTCCTCGCTCCTCTTCTCTGCACCAGCAGAGACTCTAAAGTACCCCTACTGCATGGAAAAAATCCTTTTCGGGATCGTGGCATTCAGCTCCTGGCGATAACTAGCTTTTTGCAGATACAGCCAATGACAGCAGAGATGATCATCAGGATAAAACAGACAAATATTCAAAGCTTCTGAGGTTAAAGCAGTAAGCTTTCCCCTCCTCTTTATTCTTATTTCTTTTTCAGAGATCCTAGCTACATGGATAGAGATGGTATCATCGTATGCACAACGGGGCATCTCTGTTTACCGTTAACTTGTTTTTCCCTGAGCACTTTTAGAAACATAAGCTATCTTTCACAATTGCATGTTGGATCTGGCTGTGTCAAGAACCATTTTGTAGTCACAGGTTTCCACAAAAATACCAATCCTTGAGGCTGAATGTCCTCAAAGGGACAGAAGAGCTCAAATAAAGGAGTTTGTGGGCTAATAATACCATACAGTCTATACGAGAGGACTGTATATGGATGTTTGATTTAACTACAAGATCAGTCTGGACAGGTTGTGCTTTTTCAGGCTGCTGTTACTTATTTCACAACTCTCATTTTTGCTCAAGGATACCTTCTCAGCAGAACCCTTATTTTCTATATTACAGCTGTTAGCAGGCAGCATTGTACCACACTGTCCTTGTTTGGTCCAGGGCTGGATGTGCAGCCTGAAGGTGGAAGCTCTTTCCTCTCGTGTGAGAAAACTTGGATGAAAACCGAGGGCCCACATTAGGAAACTGAAATGGGGGTTCAGGGGTGGCTGCCCAAACCATGTTGCCTGCTTTTGGAGATGCTTGCAGGGAACGAGTCCCCTCAGAGGCCAGGTAAGCTCAGGAACTTCCCACCTACTTACTTTCTTGAAAAATCATAGAATGGTTTGAGTTGGAAGGGACTTTAAACCATGTCATGCGCTCCAACCCCCCTGCCACGGGCAGGGACACCTCCCACTAGACCAGGCTGCTCGAAGCCACATCCAGCCTGGCCTTGAACACCTGCAGGGATGGGGCATCCAACAGCTTCTCTGGGCAACCTGTTCTGTGCCTCACCACCCTCATAGTGAAAAATTTCGTCCTGATATCTAATCTAGATCCACCTTCCTCCAGTTTGAAGCTATTACCCTTTGTCTTATCACTAAAAAAAGAGGATGACACAGGTCTTCTTGCCGGGGGTGACCCCGAGCCCTGTTTACCCCCTTCTCCTTTCCGTGCCTAAAAAACCACTGCTGATCTTTGGTTCTCCTTCCAAGCATGAAGGACCTTGACGCTTCCCCGCAGGGCCTGGCGCTGCCCGGCGGCCGCAGCGGTGCAAAGTACAAGGGGTGGTGCCGGCCCGGCCCCCCTTTCCCTCACCTCCCCCCGGGGCGAGGGGCCCCGCCGCCCCCGGTTGTACCCCGCGGCCGCCCGCAGGCCTCGAACCCTAGCCACCGATCCGCTCCGCCGGGCGGGCATGGCGGCTCTCCCCGCCTCTGAGGGCAGCACCGCCCCCCGGGCAGGCCCCACCCCGCGGCGGGGCGGGAAGGGGCGGCCCCGCAGCCGCCCTATAACTCCCCTTTCGCCGGGCTGGGCGGGAGGTAGCGGTTCCTGAGCAGCGGGATGGAGGGGGCGGCGGGGCAGCAGCAGTCTGCCGGGTCGCGCTCCCTGGCCAGACCCCTGGCCAGAGCCCTGTCCCGCGGCCGCCCCCAGGAGCGCCCCGGCTGCCCACCGGCCTCCGCCGGCGGCTCGAAGGCCGAGGCGCGGGTGCTGGTCATCAACACGGGCGGCACCATCGGCATGGTGCAGGACGTCAAGGGTGAGGAAGGGGGGCTCCGGGGGGGAGCGGGGCGGCGGAGGCGGGCTCCCCCCTCAGGGTACGCTGCTGAACCGGCCCTGGTGTGGGGCGGTGGGCTGGGGGATGCGCCGCTTGTCCCCTTGAGGCTGCCGCTGCCATAACTGACAGCCGCGCTCGGTGGGCGCTCTGCCTGCCGCGGGTCGTGCCTCAGCATCCCCGGGTTTCACCTGGCCGGGAAGAAGGGCGTTGCGGCTTCCTCTGATCCTCTCTTCCCACCGGCTGGTTGTTTCAGTAGCTCTGTCGATAGGCATCCTTACGACGAGTGAGCCTTACAGCTAGTTAGAGCAGGTTTTGGCAGAGGGAAACGTGTTTCCTGGAACGTGAGTCCTTTCTCCTCTCCTTCATGCACTGAAAATGAAACCGGCTTAATTGTGCCAGTCATGCGGCCTTTTTTTTTTTTTTTTTTTTTAGCCCCAAAAGAGCCACCATCCCAGGCTACCTGGAGAGCATGTGCCTGGCATTCCCACTGGGAAGAGCGTGGGCTGTTGGAGGTGGTGGCCACGTCAAGGATTTTCAAGTGGTGACCTGACAGACACAGCTGATGCAAGTGTGGCAGGGTACATGCTGCCAAGTGTAGTGACGAGAGAGATCAGATGCAGCAGCATCTGTGCTCACCTGCCTCTGGGCAGCCTCCTGCTGCTCCCCTACCAGCTCCTGACTTCCTTCAAGAAACCACTGAAGGGTTCTGCTTTACCTTACCAAGGGAGGGTGAGACTTACCTTGATGAAAAGGCTAGACGCGCCAAGCCCCCTCCCACCAGCGGAAAAATGTTTCACTCCAAAAATTGAACTCTGAGATCTCAGTATACTGTCTGTATTTTACCTGAAAGCTTCTTAGGTACCTAAGGTATATGCTGTGTGTTTTCAGATGTCCCTAAATATCAGTAGGTAGGTGCCCAAACTCGCCTAACATCCCCCCTAGACCCCCAGTCCAGAAGCTGAACGGAGGGGCACTCAGACCCTCACTCAGTAGGCACAGATCTCGGGGGATGCCAGAAGCATCAGCCAACTAATGTGTCTGGACAAAAGAATGGATTTTAGCCATGTCTGACTTGCTGCAGGTCTGTGCGTTTGCCAGTGTTGGTATAAAGGGAAAGAGGGTAACATATGGGGCAGGGGGGAGAGGGAGGCAATCTGATTTTGGTGAAAGTCTATTCAGTTTCCTTCCTACTTCACTTGAAAGGCAGTGAAGCATCCCAGGGCTTCCAGAGCCTGTGTCTGTCTAGGTTCAAAAGTATAGGTGCTTGCGTTCCCTACTACAGAATTTCAAGCCCCTGTCCGAAATACCATCTCAGCTTCTCATTTGTAGACTTAAAACACTTGGGACTTCACCTCAGAGCTTCCTAGACTAGACTTTTTTTTTTCTAATACATATCCTTCTTCTCGGAAGACAGTGGCTGGCTGATCTGTATTATTGTAGGGCAGATGTTTTAAGGCCTTGTTCTGCTTTGTTTTTTATGGCTGTCATCTTTGTGTTTAATCTATCAAAGTTGTAAAAAAAAAAAGTCTCTATTTCAAATGACATGTGGTGACTTTCCTCTCTCTGTCTGCATCATTAACGCTAAAATAATATCCTGCTTCTATTGTTTCAGCTTCCTAAACACCTTTTTTAAGCAAATAAATTAAAATCATGTCTAATTCTTTTGTAAATGAACTCCATAACCTCTTCTCATCTTGTATGACTTTTTTTTCCCCTTTTGCTTAACAAGTGTCAATCACTAAAGCATGTGCAAACAATCTAACAGTTATGATCCAATGATGCTGACTTGCTACATCCTGGTGAGGGTTTCAACCTGCTTTTCATACACAGATCTAGCAGCAGAGCAGCCAGAGTACCTCTTTCAGAATATTTGGCAGTCTTTAGTGTTCAGACAGAAGCTGGTGAAAGGGCATGGGAAAGGCAGCATGCTTCAAAGGAAAAAGCAATAGATGCTCATTTCTTTTATGAATCGATGGATAGAAAGTGCCTGTTTACAACCATAGCCAGAACTGCAAGTGTTTTATTTCAAGCAAGGTGAACAGCAGTAGCTTCCTTGAACTGCATGAAATCTTTCAGAGCAGCAGCTGCTCAAAGTGAAGGGATTAAGGTAGGTTTCTACCTAACTAATTTCTGTCTAGGCTTAAAGCTTTTCTATGGCCTTTCCAGTTGCTGGGAGAAGATGTTTTCATTTTTAAAATCAAGTTGTTTTGATAGGCCTAATGCGTTCTGCAAGGAATATGTTCCTGTGCAGAACTGCCCCTATGTACAAGACTTATACAATCACATTCCCTGGGCTCATTGTGCATGTATGGAGCGATTATTTATCATCATGATATCTGATGGTAAACTTCCTGCAGAGGTTCTGCAGTTGACCTGGGCATGTGTGTCAACTCCAGCATGTCTTGGACCTGTTGGCCTTTCTGCACACCTACAGGTTACCTGTGCAGGAGTCATTTTCAGAGGATGGATAATCTGTTTCTGTTTGCGTGAGCTGGGTGACAACCAGACACAGTTGCAGACTCTCGCAGTATTCATGTTTTTGCTGTCAAATAAGCCATTTCAGCACATTTTTTAAAATTTCTTCCTTCTACTTCCTCCTACTTATTTCTTCCTATCACAGCCTCTTTTTGCTTATCGGTAGCTCATTTCAGAGAGAGACTCTTACTGCCACTCCTTAGTGAGGTTACCGTGATACTAATCTTTGCATCAAGTTTATGCTCATGTTCCTCCTGGCTGGTGCCTTCAAAAAGATCTTTTAATCAGGCTTGTGGGCTGGATCTCTTTCCTAGCTTTTACCTGAAATATTAAGAAAAAAACCCACCCAACAAACACAAATAGAACTAAGCTAAATCCCCTTAGAACTATTACTGATCTTGGAATAGAGTCTGCCAGGGTAACTTAATTATCTGTATTTTCTAGATGTACTAGACTGCCAAAGGACTGGCTGCTGTAGTCCAACCTTTTTTCTGTTTGAAACCTATGCATCTCGCTTCTAAAAGCTCCAAGTACTAGGGCTGCAGAAATGAGTATTTTGGAGAACGCTTTCTGCTTCTCTGCCTTTGCAAAATGTAGTCATTACTTTTGGGATCTGGCACCGTAGATGTACGTGCTGTATCTATTGATACACCTACAGGTAAAAACTGGTTTAGCCAAGTCCTTTATATTCCTCAGCATAGAGAGTTTGTTAGGATTGGGGATGATGACTGCAGCATGCTGATGTACAGTGTGCTCCTTCTCCCCAGCATCTGTGGTTTCTTGGGTGCAGAGCCCCACTGACACAATGGCATCAGACTTTCAGTTCCCTGTTCTCTGCCGCAGCACAGATTATAGGATATTTTGACTGGCAAATAGCTATCACTGTGTTACCTATAGCACCAGAGTGGAAAAGCAGAGTCCTCCGCTGTAGACGGGACAGAACCATGCTTGTTCTCCTCAGCCACAGTTGCTTGTTTGCTGTTCTGCCTTTGTCTGTCTGCTTTGCGATGCCGGGGTTGGCCAGCTAAAGAGGGAAAGGACAGAAGTTGACGAGAGCTATTTGGACAAGTTGTACAGCCTGCCTCTTCTCTGCAGGGGTGAAGTTGCTTCAAATACTTGGTTAACAAGCTTGGCTCACAAAAGATGTTTTCCATGCATAATAAAGTAGAAGTGTTCTTAAAACAGTTGCACTTGAGTTCCCCTGTTTGCTTCTTGTGGATGCATTTAGGGGACTGCATAGGTTGTAAGTGGGTCATCTTGGATGGATCTGCAGAATGTCTTAAAAAAAGGTTTAAGTTCAGTGCAAGAAATCACAGAAAAATCCTGACAGACTTGTGATGAAGAGGTGAAGAGCTGCCATTATAGAGAAGGGATTTAAGAATATTAATGTACATCAGGTCTCCGGTTCCTGGGGCAAATACAAAAAATAAACAGTCTAATCCATTGTCAATATTTAGACCAAGATGAGCACTGGACAAACAGAAGAATAATCACAAAACACCCAGAAAACACTTGAAACTGGGCTGCACTTCAGAGCCAAAATGATTGTATGCCCAGGCGCAGTAGAAGTGGCCATTTGTGACTAAGCTAGGAACACCATTAATAGGAAAAGCAGGGATTATAGCTGAATGAACAAAACAAGCAAAGTTTGAAAGTGTGTTAAGTATATTTTGTAAAACAAAGTGTTTCGTCAGGAATCCAAACAAATCCACTCAAATGCTGTTGCTGTCCTGTGAGAAGGTTGGCTATGAAGGGGCTTGCTACTTCATTTAAGGCAAGCCAGGAGGGAGATTAGGGAGTTCTTAAGGATTTTTCCATCAGTTTGGAAAGTAAATGGAAAAAGATAGAAATACTATTGAAAATACTTTCTGTGTTTTGAAGTATTTTAAATGAACTTTGCTGTTTGAAGGTGAAACAAACAAACAGAAAAAATGCAGATGCTAACTTGGATGAGAATTCTTTTTAAACAAAGAGAAGAACTAGGAAGTAGGAGAGATTTACCTGACCTTAAGCTAGGAATAACTAGAACTAGCAGAAGTAGAATAATGAGGTTTGAGAGTTTGTTTGCTATCTGAACAGGTGGTATAAAACATTCACTGAGATGAAACTGAACTGGACAGTGACACCAGTAAAATCTTGAAATCCAGAAGGACATACCTCTGATGGAAGTTCCTTGAGTGAAAAACATCTCAAAAAGTCAGACTTAAGAAAAACAGGGTGTCTTCTGACTCTGGACACCAGGTTTGTTGCTGTCCTTTCTGAAGCAGGGTATTGGGAGATGAGTATCAAGTCAGATTCACAAATGAACTCAGATCTATGATGCTCAGGATTGTAACGTCAAAAATCTAGGTGCTTTTCTGTTTAACAGAGAATGGCATGTGGATTCCCTTTGAAATGCCTGGTTGCAACCAGGACAACTGCAGATCCAGCAAATGCTAAATGAACTTAAGCCCAGCTGTTTTAGGGCCCCTGCCATAGAGAGAAAGATGGCATCACAGGCGGGGAGAGGGTGAACAGAGCTTAAGACACATCCACACTTTTGACTTTTTCTATTCAGCAGCTTATGCACCTTCTCTTCCTGTTGTCAGTTGAGATGTTGAGTCCTAAACCTGCTGTTGGAAAGGACCTATTAGAGACAGAGCGATTAGAGCACTTAATTAAGACTCTTACGGGAAGCTGAAGTTTCTCTATCTTTGTGTGTATATATATATCTCGCTATATAGATCTTTGTCTATATCTGTCAATGCTCAATACCTACTGTGCTGTTTGTTTTAGCTTTCTCTTTTTTTTTTCTCTATGGAAAATGCTGTTGCCATTGACAGTGAGATATAACACGCAGCTTTCCAATACAGTCAGTACCTTGTTGTTTGTGCCAGTACTGCTGCAGGCGAAGCAGCTTAGGTAAAAATATCACAACTTGGTAGCACAAAAAAATTCTCAGTGTTTTGTAAGTCTTCTGCCACTAGGTAGAGGATAGCTATGGCAAATGTAAAACAGCATGGTGGCTTTTTTGGTACAGTTGCAAAAATTGGCTTCCTGCCCCTACTGCTGATCAGTATTTGCACACAAGCAACAATTAAAAATAGGTAAAGCATAAATAGTTGATGTGGAAGAGACTTGTAACATTATTTCTCTTAATTAAAGGATTTATTTCAAGTCAAGAAAAGGATAACTGCATGGAGAGTCATTGGTTATATTCGGTTTTCACATTCTTAAACTGGCAATAGACTGTTTAAATTTCATTTGGAAGGATGGGCAAACAGCTGTGTAACTTGACTTCTTCCCTCCTTATTGTGCCACTCGCGTCCTTCCATCCTTGCTCCTTCATTTACTTCCTTTATTTTTCATTTTTAAGGACTTGCTCCTGAGGCCAATAAATTAGTAAGCAGCTTGAAAACGATGCCGATGCTGCATGATGAGGCATATGCCCGGGAAACAAAACTGAACAACTTCCACGAATTTCCAGATAACACATTGGTGCTCCCGTAAGTACATTTTTCTTGGGGAGAGGAGGGGGTTAGGAAGTATCTTGTTTGGAGATGTAATTATCTGAAAATTAACATTTAATATGAATAATCCATTATGAGATTAGCAAAAGTGCTTATACTGACTTAAAAGGAAAAAGCCTACCACATTATCCTGGTTTGAGGCCTAAACCATGGCACGTATCTGGCACAATAGAAAATGTCTGTTTTGATATATTTGCAATGAAGTGTCTTAACAATGGCTTGAGAAATAACTTTTAAATTAGGCAACAAGTAAGCATTCTGGGTAGCTTAGTCCTGCATCTTTTTCTTGTTTTGGATATTAATTTCTTACTGTGAAAACATACAGATATTCTGTAGAAACTAAGAAAACTCGATACAGCTCTGTGTGAACTATCTTCAGCCTATGTCTGAAAAAGTAGCATCTAATTAATGCATCTGTGAATAGGCCTCATGCTTTAATTCTGCAGGCCTTCTGTTTTTAAAAAACCCTGAAAGCTGATTGTCTTTGCCAAATTTATGCAACATTATGATAATAAGCGATGGGCTTATAATTAATCTGCATTGCTTCTTAACTGTTGGGCAATGATTAATAAGCTTATAGGTTTTATTTAGAGGGCAGTATGCTAATTCGAGATATTCCCCAGCTGTGATGCATGACTGTACCCCTGTAAACATGTTAACTTTGCACAAAGGATGATTTTACACAGTCATTCAAAAGTAAATGGGACTATATTTCTTTTGCTATGAGTAAAAATGGGTGTTCTTTAATCTTTAAGGAGAAAATTGAGGCACGCATAAAAGTAAGGTTTATTAATTTCTTTCTAGTTTATATTGAGGTCTCTGTGTAAAGATTTTAAAAGTTACCACTGAAAAGGCAAATGGCAGGAAAAGGGGTAAAGGGAAAAGAAATGAACTCCCACTGGAGTAGCATTGATGTGAACATACAGTTTGTGTGAACTATGATGGTTATACTAAGAAAAATGGAGCTCTGTTACGATACTGTGCCTGCAACTGAACAACTTTTAAATACTCTAAGGTATTTGAAATATAACAAAACTACGCTAACACATCCATCTGAGTCCTAAATATACTTCTCCTGGCCCATCTTTTCCATGAAGAACAGAAAAGCTTAAAACAATCATGCACATCAAAAACTGAGATTTAAAAAACAATCTTGTCTTGTTTTTCTGGCACTACTGAATGCTGTTCCTGGAGGTTAGTCATGGCAATTTGCCATTTTCTCTTTTGTGCTTGCCGAGTGATATTTTAACTAGGTAGTTGAGAAATATTGTGAGTTTCTGAGGGGAGAAAATAGGAGTATTTTGTGAACTTTGTATATCTCTGTGATAACCTTGATTTAAGAGGAACGGTATGATCTCTCTTTAGAGAGAGACATCAAAAGTAGTAGACTAGGCTGGTCTCCAGCGTCGATATGTTAAACAGCACATCCTCAGGGGACCTTTCTTTTCACAGATTTTCAACTGGCTTCCCAAGTTACTCTTAGCATGTGTAAATGTGATATCCAACAAGGCAATTTTTATACGAAGTCGTAACTACTTAGGTACAATATGTCAGTTGGTTATGAATGAATACTACACATTGTTTAAATGCTCTCTCTGCTGTCTTAAGACGTAACTGTCTTACAGACCTCATAAGGGGAGTGAGTCTGCAGATTTTATCACCTGATGAATTTATAATTGACTCTTCGTTTTGTATATTTTATATTGCTGTAAATATATACAAGAATCGTAAGTGGGAACAAAACACTATTGCAGATGTCGAGGGAAGGTAATCAACTGTTTTGTGCTCTAAGCACCTTATTTCAGGAACTCTTATGCATCTATGCAGTATCCTGGTCTTTTCTATAGCCTTTGACTGTCTTCCAGTGTAAATATTGAAGTATCTATCACAGTTACAGCTGGCAGGGAACCTTACATCATCAGCAGGCAGTGGAAAAGCATTGAGAATGCTCTGAAGATGGTCCTGTTAAACATGCTCTGGATGGCTCTGCCTCAAAGAGTGAGTAGGTGTAGTAGAGCTGGCCCCCTGGCAGTTCTTCTTTGTTAGCTGCTTGTTGGCCACTGCATTGCTAAATAGGAACATATTCCAACTAACATAAGAATGGGTGAAAATGGTGGATATTCTATCCTCTTCCAAGCTTCAGAAGGGTAGGAGAAAATATTTTTAGTAAGGTTCTTTTATTACCCCAAATCTTAACTGCCAAGTTGAATTTATATGTAGTTGACTTTATTCTGAGAGGTTACAAAGTTAATGTGGAGAAATGAGCATGTTTTGTGGTGTAAAACACATGCTCTGTATGCAGGCCATTTGGCTGTCAAATCAAAGGTCTTTGAAGATTGAGATTTCTTGAGATAGGCAGGTGGAGAAAGGGAGACCCTCCTTGGAGGCAGGGAGAGCAGACAGCATGGTTAGAGCTGGGACAATCCCACTGTGATTCCATCACCATCATCACCTTTGGTAAGTCCCCTCCAGATTTGGGATCGTGTACTTTTGTAAGATGCTTGAGTGTCTCGACGCTACTTAATCTTTGGTCTTCATCTGCTGGGCTACATACCACATGATGTTTGAAAGTGTTACATTTCTCAGCCTAATAGGCTGGGACCGGGGTTTTACAAAGTTAGCCTATTACTAGGAAAAGGCAACAGTTTACTTGAAGACCTTAACTAACAAAGAGAGTTTTTTCTGAAATCTGAAGTCAGAGAAACTGAGAAGAGTGGATCTTCTAAAGACCACAAAAATGAATCCCAGTCATAAGACTCTTTGTGTCAGGAAAGTGTATCTCTTTATAGGGTATCTATTTATGTTTATCAAAGGATCAAAAAGTTGTTGCAGCTCTTCTGTTAACCCCTTATAAACCTTGGGAGCTGTATAGATTCTTCTCAGTAGTTTATGAAGCATTTTTAAACCTTAAGGCTTCACATCGACTTTTGTTAGAACTCAGTTCCAAACTTAAACAAAGTGTTCTTTTCTGTCTTTAGTTTTGCCAGCCCCTCTCCACGTCCCAAATTAGTTTATTGTTAAATTAAATTTAGGGATTTGTGCTTTAAACCACATCAAGCCATGAACTTCTAAACTTGGAACTTAATGTTCAATATTTAAGACCTTTTTTTTTTTTTTTGCCATAGACGGGGGGATGGTGAGGAAAAGGGTGAAAACTACTGATTTAGACAAAAAGTCAGAAGTGATGAGCTGATATTAGCTCTGAGAAATTTTTTTCACAATTCTCTCTCTTCATAGTGTCTCTAAGCAAAACAAAAGAATTTTTTACACAATCCTGGAGCTCTCACCACTGCTTGATTCTTCCAACATGACGCCAGAGGACTGGGCCAAAATTGCAAAGAAACTTGAGGTACTATGGTGTGGGAGAAGAATTCATTTGTTGCTTAAACAAACCCAGCATTGTACCTAGTATACTTAGGAAGATAAAACAATTCAGTAATGCTATATATGTGTGTGTATATATATATGTATGGTCTAGATGGTCTAGTGGACGGTGTCCCTGGCCATGGCAGGGGGGTTGGAATTAGATGATCTTAAAGGTTCCTTCCAACCCGAACCATTCTATGATTCTATATTTGTTTATTTAAAATGTAAATGTTAAGTACCTTGCTTAGTTACTTACAAAGTAACAAGTACTATGCTTGTAATGCTTGCTGAATTTTTTTTGCTTTTTAAAAATGTTGCAAACTCATTAAAGTTGTATAGTTCCTCCAATGATAAGCCATGTCATAATTCTGTACAAGAAAATAAATAGGAAAATTGCAGCTATGATTGACTAAGGTAGGTAATGGGTAGGTTGATATGTTCTAAAATGTTGACTGTCCAAAAATGTTGAATAAAATCCTTAGGTGTAGGTAACTTAACTGAAGGTTGCATAGTTGCACATCATTTGAGTGTTCAAGTAGCTTAATAGTTGGCTATTGATATAGAAAATAATTTAATGTCTTTATGCCTTTCTTACTCTGGACACAGATGGACTTGACTAGCTTTGGCTTTACAGCCAGTAGAAAAAATGCTATCATGGTTAGGTTTTCCACAGTGGAAAATGTTTAAAGCCCTAGTTATTTCTGTGTATATAGAAAATTTCATCACATCCTTCTCTAGTCTAAAAAAAATCAGCATTTCTCTGCTCCTGTTCCCGTGTCTGAACTTAGCTGTGTGCTTTTAAGAAAATAGAAATGCAAAACACTTCAAATACTTCACACCAGGAATTAATACATAGCTGTTAGAGATAAATAATCGTAAGCCTACTAAAATATTGCTCTTCCACTCCTGCGCGCTCTGCGATAGTGGGCTTTATGGTGGAAATTTCCTTCTCCGACCAAGCTGTAGCAATGCATGCAAACAGTAATAACTCAGGGAATGATGCTGAAGATTCAGGTAACAGTCTTTCACTTTTAGATCCTCTAATCTTTAAACCACCATACTAGGAATGATGCTTCTCCTATGGAATGCATCTTGGCAGGGCAGAGAAGAGACAGAGCTGGTGTATAGGTGGACAGCCTGTAGAATGGAGCAGGGATGCAGCTGGGAAAAGCCCAGGGCCAAGAGTAGAGTAACATGAAGGTAGCAATGCCATGCTGAAAAGGAGAGAAGTTACCTTTCTTTCTTCATGGCACATTAGTTTTATTTAAACTCCCGAGGTCAAAAAAGGCTTCTTTCTTGTACACAGAATGCAGCTACTCTGTCTGGTACATGTAATCCAAGTGAAAAGTGCTGAGAAGGGAAAAAAACAAACCACCTTTAACTGTCTAGCTTATGTATAGACACTGCCACTTTGTGTTCATCTTGGACACGTACTTGGCACCGCTGTAACATGCTGATGACTTTCCAGACTGAAATGTTCTCAGATGCTTCTGTGGGATATCTCTTTAATTGCCAGTCTGATCTTTTATGTTATGAAGGTTAAATTAAACTATGTTCTTCTGCATCTAATAAGGTTCATAAAGCTGAAAATATTTGTGAGCATACTGATCGAGCTGGAGAGGACAAGTGGCTATTTCTGTCATCTTAGCCCTTCTTCAAACTGACTTATCTTGTTACTGCATTGGTGAATAAATGCAGCATGCTTTTTGCATCACACTATAGTTCGGCCTACAGAAAGATCTTGCAACACTCACTGTTGTTCTGCTGGCTAACTTGTTAGAAATAAGCAGAAATCCACTGAAACTTCCAGGAGGTAGCAACATGTAGGCACAAGTATCAGTGAAGAAATAGCAAAAGGACAAGTAGAAATCTGCAGGTGAGTTTGGAGGTGACCTACCTTATTATCAGAAGATGCCAAGCATGTGTGCCTACTGTAGCATCAGAAGTGTAATTAAAAAGAAAACTCATTTAATTCTACGGCAAACCTCATTTTCCCCCCCATGCCGGCACTTCATATATCTGCTTAGACTTCTATGTGATCCTTTCCATGTTACCAAATTACATCAGAGACATCAGTGTCTCTCACTACAGTGTTTACTATGTGCATGACTCTTAAAATAAGAGGAAGCAATTTTGGTTTTCCTCCAAAAGCCAGCAGATCACTTTATTCCAACAGGATCAGCTGTGTGATTCATGGCTTTGCATTAAAGAACTCCTGTGTGGAACTGTATGTAGATTAAAGTTGTTATAAAATTTCCTTTTGCATCTGTATGTGCAGTCTAAGGGACTTCTCAAAAACCAGCAAGTGTGTGTGCGTTAGCGAACAAGAAGCCTCTTTACCTTTTTCTGCTGGTCACATACTGCTACAGAAAGGATGACTTTTCAACAGAAGAGGGCACTCTTACACTGGCAATTTGCCTGTCTGCCACCCGGATTAAATGGACTGGTTTTTCTATATGTTATGATAGCCTTGGTTTGCCTAATCTGTTCCTGTAAATGGTGTAATCCCTAAAGTAAAAGCGGCAACAAGAAATAAGACTATACGACTAATTTGCATATGTTAACATTCCTGTTTAAAGCCATTGCTAAGCTTTTCTTAATTAGCAGTCTTCTGGTTTAAAAATGCTGCATTAATATGTATACATAGAAGAATCTCTTTGACTGTTCCATAATTAGAATTACTGGCTCTAGTGCTTAGTGTCCTATTAACCCTTAATTGTAGTTAAACTGAAAACAGGGTAACTTTAGGAGGAATTATGCGTGTAGTACACTTTAAAGTATTATGCTGTTGCTTGCATCAGTGAACGTAATGCAATATGTACCTCACTTGCTGACACCAGCGCATTGCTCTAACAATGTGAAAACTGTCTCTCCATCTCCAGGAGCACTATGAAAAGTACGATGGTTTTGTGATCCTTCACGGCACTGATACCATGGCCTATACAGCTTCAGCCTTATCCTTCATGTGTGAGAACCTGGGTAAAACTGTTGTTCTGACAGGATCTCAGGTAATGGACTTAATTTGAAGTCAGAAGCCTCATTTTTGGTTTTTATATGCAAAACTAGGTAGTATCCTGATTATCAGTGTAGAGTTCGGTAGTGCAGGGTGAGCCTCTGGCCAGGGTGAATGGTCACAGTCCTGATAGAAATTAGTGAGAACTGACAGGCTCACCAGCTGAGGATCTGCCCCATAATTTTGTCATTAATGACTTTACAACTCTGTACCAAATCAGACCAGTAGTTCATTATGGCTGGGGCCAGATGCTTCAGAGAAAGATATAAGAGCCTGTCATTGGCCATTGTGTATTAATCAGTTTATAAGAGAAGCATCTTTCCAGCCTCAGGTGGCTGCTGGTTGTTAGCTGTCTTTTTTTCTTTTAAAGCCCTGAAGCTTATTACTTCTTACTTCATCAGCTGTTATCCCATCTTATGTTACTCATTGTTGCCTTCTTTATAATTTTTTTAATAATCTCTAAGCATTAGATGCATTTTTAATTATTTCTATTCCACAAAGCAGCTAATATGGTCAGTTTCCTTTCCTCTAAAGAGTACATTTATTGTCATTCTCGTAGCTGGAGATCAGCCCTTTGCATATTGTCTGAGGGGGAGGGGTTGTCTTACTAGAATAGCTTGCTTGAGTGTAAAATACAGCTCTAATCACAAAAGAGAGACAAAACATTGCAGCGTAAAATTCCCCTCCCCCATCTCATAACTTCCCTTTCTCATGTGGTCTATTTGAAGTCAAAATACAAAAGTCTAGGAAGGAGTAGGCTCTCACTTACTGTCTTGACGTGGGGCAGTCTAGTTGTGATACATCATATTCAAGGTTTTACTTTCTTTTTGGCTTTATTGCTTGGAGATCTGCCTGACGTATGATCTAGCAATGGAGCATGTGATATTTTTTTTTTTTCATTGCTGAAAGGAGCTCTGACTCTCTGTTAATAGAGAGGCAATCTGAAAAGGCACGGAAGTCATCACTCAGCAGACCAAATTTCTGGTTTTAATCTTGTCCTTTTCTGTAGGTAATAACCTGCTGGCTCAGTTTTCCTGTACTATGAGGAAGTATGGTGCAAGAGAGCTGTTGTGAAGCCCGTATAGGCAGTTCTGTATGATCTGGGGCTTTTGCTTTTCCTCTGTACAATCACTTCTCCCATGCTCAGTCACTTTAACAATGACTGCTTTCTATTTTTAACATTTTTCTGGAATCAGTCATTTAATCTGCTTAATCACACTAGAATCATTTCTATGTTAGATTTTAAGCATTTAAATTATAAAAGTCTGTTGAGCACAGAGGGAAACCCTGCCATCTGCTGCAGTCTAGAATAGTTTGGATGAAGAAGGAAACTTTATTTGTCATAAATCATTGTTACATAGAGTGTTCGTGTATTTGTATTGCATAAGTTGGACTCTTTTTCTGCTGTGTAGGCTTTACATAAGGGATAGGGTGTAATTTCAGTCTCTGCTCTCCAGGTGCCCATATATGAGTTGCAGAATGACGGCCGAGCCAACCTTCTGGGGGCATTGCTCTTCGCTGGGCAGTTCGTGATTCCTGAGGTCAGTTTGTCTGTGAAGACCATCTCAGAAATTGCTTTTTCCTCCTCTAGCCAGGACACATACTTACTCAAAATATCCATTAGGCAGTAAGGAATTGCACTTAAACAGGAAGATAAATGGACTTCACTGAGGTAACAAGCACTTGCATGGCAAAGCATGTGCTGTTTTCTCAGGAGTCATATCCCATTTTGCTCATATACAATCTATAAAGACTATCAGGTCTGAAATGTAGCTTGCAGCAGACTTGAAATCAGAGGTTCCCTTGCAAATGTGTGGAATCTGAAATATTTGTAAGTCAGTATTTTAACTGAAAATTACTTTGAAGTTCTAAAGTTGCTCTAGAACTGGTAGGAGTGTCTTCTGTCTCTAGTTCCTGAAGACTGAAGTTTTGAGGATGATATACCTAATGAACATGGAAATACCTTTGTGGTGTCAGCACCCTGCCTTTAAAGATGTTGGTGCTGTGCAGCCCAAAAATCAGAGAGAAAACCGGTCAAGTTACACCCCATTTCACTTCTGCCATGCTCCCAAAGCCAATTCTCGTAAAACAGCAGCAATAACTGACTGGCCAAGATCTTCATAACTAATAACAACTTTGAGGTACCTCTTTTCCTTCAAATTCCAATTGACAAACTTTGAGGGACTTGAGAAGCAACCTAATTATTATAACGTGTGGTAACTCTTTTGAAAGTTATGCTCATTTTCACTAGGCCTTTTGTTAAGGTTTTGGACTCTGAATTTAGCTATAACTGATGAACTTATTAAAAAGTCCACACTGTTTCTTTCCTCTATCTCTGAAGTGGACTCAGGCAAATTTTCTGTCTCCTAGACTATGCCTCATGAGAGGATTACGAAACTAGTTAGCTCTTAACTTGTTTTGTTCTTAAATTCTTAAACCAATGTGTGACAGATGTGCCAACTCTTTTTGAAAGGGTAAGAGTTGTAAACATCTACTAGCCTCTAAGTTGCTTTAAAGATTTAGAAAACACTTTATAAAGGACAGACTACAGTATTTATCTGCTGAATCTTTTAATTACTGGCTTATTCATAGACCTGTTTCTTTACTTGTCTTGCAGGTGTGCCTGTATTTTTATAATAAACTGTACAGGGGAAATAGGGTGACTAAGGTGGATGCTGGGAGTTTCAATGCCTTTTCCTCACCTAACCTGCCTCCACTTGCAAATGCTGAGGTTGATATTACAAGTAAGCAACATCATCTCTTAAGCCTTGTAATTTATGCCACATGCAATGTAACTCTAGCTGAAAAGAATCTGTGCCTGTGTAGTTGAAATGCCGTTTTTAAACTCAGATATCTTTGAAAGCCCTGTAGCTTGACTCCACTTTATCTGCTCTGAAACTGTTTAAATATTAATAAGACTGAGAATTTGTGATTCAACTGCATTTATCTGTTGAACATAGACGTGAGCTAGACTGACTTTGACTAAAGATCCAGAGTAACCAGAGGGAATATTGTCCCTGTGTCACGAAAATGCTTGCTCTGAAGATAAAAATGAGGGAGTGAGGACTGAAAGAACAGAGTTTAATCTCATTAGTGACCATGCTGGGCTCTGAAATCGGGCAAAAGAGTCATTGTAGAGTACTTGCAGCTTCAACAGATTCTCTGTTTGATGCATGTCATTGTGTAAGATGTTTTACTGGATATTTAGGACCTGTCTAAACTGCAAACACACCGAAAACAGCAGACCTAGAATATGCTCTGTGTGAAGTTTCCCCCCCGCCAAACTTACTCAGACTCCCTATAATTTCTGTGTGTCTGTTTTTTAAGGAGAGGAAAAACTACATGAAGATTTCAGTTTGCAAAGTCATTAACATGCTGATGGCTGTTCTTGGGTAAATGGAACCTTTTATTTGGAGAAGGGACAAGAGAGACACATTTGGAGTCTAGCCAAATGAGGAGTTGTCAAAAAATGTACTAAAAGACAGTTTAAAAAAAAAAAAATAACACGTTATGTGAGCTGCTGTTGCATAGGTTAGGTATATTAAAAAGGAGCAGGACTTTGTGACAATCTCCGTTATTTCCAAAAATAGGAAATAGGGGATTCCTGAATTCTTTTGCTAGGTGCCATCAGTGACAGCAGGACCTCTAGCCCTGTGCCATGCAGTGTGCCATTTTGAATGGTTTCTTCTACTACTAGAGAGAGAGAGGCAGCCTGCAATTTGGAAAAATAAACTTATCCCTTCCACTTAACGAGTGGGAGTGACCTAACAAAGTTTGAGGATCAAAGCGCTGTGTTTGTAGCAGCCAGATACAGACTGAGAAAGCCTGTGAAATACTGTAGTGGGCCATTAGGCATCTCTCAAGTAGAGAGTCTGCCACTGTTGTATTACAATGCTGTGTCAAATATGGTGTATCTGAAATTAACAGAAATGCTGTCAGTTGATTGTTGCAGTAAATTGGGGAGAATCTTTTTTTCTTGGGTTTTTATGAACTGCATCAAATAGGGTATAAATAAATTCCGTTTACTGGCTGATCAATAATGAAATCAATGTGCAAATTGCATGCTACTTCTCTCTTGGATTTGAATGAACTGTTTTGTGATTCCTTGTCTATAGTAGAAAAATGAGAAAGTTATTAAGGACTTCCCTTGGCCCATATTGGGTCCCATTATCTTTTCAGCAGAATGCCCCATTGAGATCAGTGGTTAAAAACTGATGGTGTGATAGGCTCTATTTTCATTAGTTTCACTTGATTACCCAGTTAGGGTAGCATCATTTATCCAAGATGATGGTGTCAGTATTGAAGGATTGTTTCATTTTGAAAAAACATAGTTTATAGTATGGTCAATCAACTAGTGCTGCTTTATTTTGTCCAAAGTAATTGTTTGAAACATGGCTATCTCCCTTGAGTTTGCTTGTACAGTCGTCCTATGAAGCTTTCATGGAGACAAGGAACCACCTGGGCTTTTAAAAACAAACCAAACAAATCTAGCATCTTTTAACTTCTTTTTTCAAACAACTTTATTTAATGTGTCTTAATCCTCCTGAAGACAGGGCTGACTGTAGACAGGGCTGACTCTTGTTGCTTCAGCATTATGGAGAGCAGCCTGAGGATGCCAGGCGGGGTAGGCCATGTGCAGAAACTCTTCCTCAGGCTTCCTGGTTCTAACAAAGTCGGGAATGAAAATTCCAGAGAAGCAGAGGCGGAAAGGTGAGAGGATGGAGGGAATGGGGAGTATAATGGGATCGTGGGTTGGTACACAGGAATGAGGAGAGGACATGAGTTTTGAGGCTTGGCATGCCATATAAAAGCAATGATCTACTTCAGAGCCAGAAAGGAGAAGAAGAAATTTAGTCCTCTTGCCTTCCCTAACCTAGTTGCAGCTCTCCTCTTCATTTTTTTATATCAATTTTTTACCGTGTTCCCCCTTCAGATGGGGCTCCCAGTGAATTTCTGATCCCATCAACTGGCTGTGTTTCTTGGTCAGATCTTTAATTGTGTTAGAAACACCTAAGAGTCCTGTTATACAGCTTTAGACGAGCGAGTGCGTCAGCTTCCTCAAGACTTTCAATTAGCGCAAGAAACTCATGTAAGAAGTGAAAAATTCTAGCAATCTCCTCAGGTGGGTGAGAAACCCAATGCCAATGGGAAATACTTTTGCAGCAGAATCAGAAATCTCTGAATGAAATGGATAATGTTGGAAAACCAAAAATATTTCTAAGATCCTAAAACATATCAAATAAAAGACCTTGCCTTATTTTTCTCATATTTTGAAAAGAGGAGAGACACGGAGGACTATTTCACTTGAAATGTGTAAAGAGTCTCAGTATATTTCATAACTGATTGCTCTCCTCTGCTCTCTGTTGTCCTAATGAAGCAAATATGAAACTTGCTTTGTTACCATGGCTGGACTTTCTTCATCACACATGCATGTCACTTCTAGGAGTGGTGCACATGTACAGGACTGTATGATAAGCATAACTTGTGCAGGGGACAAACAGAGCCCATGTGACTGTGCGTGCAGATGTGGGGCAGCAGATTAGAAGTCACTTTTGGGCTCATCTACCCACCAGTCTCATTAGAAAGAAGCTATTCGTCACTGGCCGAATCTGTGTCCTGGTTGGCAGTGCTGCTTATTTATAGTAAAAAGCCCAATAAATTTATGTATTAAGGCAAATGCCAGCTCTCTTCATTGAAGTGCTTTTGGTCGTCCCCCCCCCCGCTCCCTTGTAAGTAGGCATGTTGATTCTTGCAACAACACCATTCAATTTAAATATTCATTTCAGAAGGCGTGTGTCGATTGTTTTATAACGAACTGCCAAAAAAGGGGTCTGTGTCTGTCTGCCTCCTTCAGGAATTTGCACCCATAGGTTGGCCGGCACTCCCCACCCCTTGGCCGCCGCTGTGGATGGTAATGAACGCCGGGGCTCCTTATATAATGGTAGGGCTCGCCCGTAGCCCTGCAGAGTAGGACGAGAAGAAAGCCTCACTGTTTGTCTGGAGCTCTGCAATCACGAAAAGCTGTATTTCTTGTTTGATTTCATAACTTGGAGTTCAGTCACCACTCCTAAGGGAGGTGTCGCTCTTAGTTGCTGCTCTCCCATTATAAGTTGAAACCTGCATTGTGGCATAGGCGCTGTTTAAAAAAAAAAAAAAAAAAAAAAAAGGGGGAGGGGGTTGCTGCTTTCTAGGCTGTTTAGACCTGCTTCTCTTTTTAGTTTTATTTTCAAGTCTGGTTGATGTTTTTTCTGCACTAACCCTATCACCTGTTCTGTGTGTTTGTGTATGTGCAAATAAAGCTGAATAAGATAAGGATGTATTTTTGAGATGTATTTTTAAAAGCTGTAGTGTTTGGTAGGGAGGGGGAGATTGGAAATAGCAGAGTATTGTTTATGTGATGGTTTTGTTTGGAAGAATGAACAAAAGGCCTTAGTATCTTGAATGCAGTCTCCTTGAATAATGCAATCTTTTCTATGCCAAGCCATTTTGGAGACAGTATATAAATAGCCATTGCCTCTTTATTTTATGTACCTTGATTTAAAAACTTCCTTTCTGCTGTGCAAGACCTGTAGTTAGCTTACATTTGTTCCTCAGCTTTCTATCCATATTTACGTAATGCAGTGCACTGTATCAGTTAAACTCTTCACAAGCAGAAGCATCCAAGTCAGAACAGCTTACTGTTTTCTGTGTTATGCCAAAATCACTAATTGGGATAATCCATAGGATAAAAAGCTGTTAGGAACACCAATATATACAGCCTTTTGTACTTCACCTGCTTGCATATGAGCTTCATACTTAAGAAGATTGCTGCGTGGTATGACTATAGGCTGCAAGACAGCTGGTTTATTCACTGCAATGAAGATGCTTAAACTTTGCTATGCGATATAAATGTTCTTCCTTTTCCGGGATGTAATCTTTCAGATGGAAGATGCAAAGGGTGTGTTCTAAATTTTTTTTTCCCCTGCATGATGCTCTGCCTCACTTACAGCAGTTCTAAATAAATCTGAGATGAAGCCGTGCTTTTATGTATATTTGTTTGTCTTTGGCTCTTGCATCACACTTGCCTTTTGTTCTGCCTTTTAGACTCATTTGTCTAATGCAAAACTGACATCTGTGGAGTCTGCAGTACCGAGCACGTTATGTAGGCTGACGAGGTTCATGACCAAGAGAATGTTAACTCAGGGACAATCTTCAGTTCTTTATTTTAATATAATTTGGAATTACATCACTGTACTATGTCTGCATGCATTACATTTATCTTGAAGATGATGTGTTAGTTGGTAGAGCGTACTCCAAGAGTACAGGTATAGGCCTGGTATAGGTCTGACTTCTGAACCTATCCTCTGATCTCTCTCCTTGGTCTTCTACTCTTGGCAATATCTTAGTGATCCATGCCAAGGCAGGTTTCCTCAGTTCATTCTTCAAGTTCGTTACAGGCATTAGGGTTGTTAATAGTTGCCAAACTTAGTAGTAAGCATTTGTGAAGTTTTGGCAGGGACTCCTAGCTTATGGAGGATAAAGGAAAGAAAGCTCTGATATAATTTTATTGCTGTCCCTTCTTATAGAGGAGGCTGCTTTTAAGGAATTGGTCTGTGTGTTAGAAGGTTGAAAGGATTGGATTTATTGCTGAACACTGATGCTTCTTAAAGCACAGCGGTCATGAGTGAGTGTGGTTAGCCAGGCCTGTGAACTTCAGGCAGAACAAACGCAGGGTTTTCTGCACTGACCCGTGTACTTCTTGCCGGTCTCTAACTCACTCTGTAAAGCTCATGGAGGCCTTTGTGAGCTACTTGGCTAACCGCTAAATCCAACCCGGTGGTTTCAGAACCGCGATGGCCAAATTAGCACAAAGAAAGAAACTGTAGAAATAGTCTGTATTTCTGTTCTCCCATTCCTGGGGCATTAGGAATCCACGTGCTGAAGTGTGGCTGGTTGGATAAACATGATGCCAAGCCAACTGCTTGTGACCTGTTTAATGACATATGGTGGTTTTTTTAGAAAGAACATACAGAGGCTCTAGCTGCTGACAGGGCACTGCTACAGGAAGGGAAAGTTCATCAACTCTTATAGGTGACTGCTATTTTCTGTTCTGACTTAATGGATTATGTAGTTTTTCATATGTCTGGTAATGGGGCAATAGAGTAGCCTTCCATGGAGGCTTTAAAAAGTACTCTGAATTTTCTTGCAAATGGCTGTCTGCTGATTGCAAGAGATTGCAACAGTAATTGGTGTGAGTAACTCTCCACATGGCTGAGAGCAAGTCAGTATTATGCATGCAGATCTTTTATCTGTCTTGCTGCTTGGGAGTTTCTCCAAAATCTAAAAAGCTTAAATCATGATGGGGAAACAGGTAGCTTTATGGCATGGTCTGCCTTCATTGAAGCATGACTCTCTCAGCTGTTGGCTGCTGTTTGTTAAAGCTCTTTCACTGCTTTGTAGGAGCCATCAGTGCTACCAGTGCTGCACCCCTGCACTGGGGTAGTAAAATTTTGAAATCAATAATGCATGACTTGACTTCTAATAGTGCAACACAAACAAACTATTAGTTAAACAGCTGACTTCTGGCTCTAAATGTATAATCGGAGTTAATTGAATCCTTGCTATTCTATTTAATCGTTAGTAACTACCTAATAAACTCTGGAGGAGATTAGCGGCAACACTAACTGTATTTGTCATCTCTTATATCTGGGAAGATGAAGGTCTGTTTACTAAACATGAATCCAGGCTGGTACGAGGCCAACTACATAACAATGAAGTTCAGGTCAGTGCGTAAATATCTCACGTAGACCTGCACGATGCTCTGTTCATTGAGACTTTCTGAGCACTCTGAACGGGGAGAGTTGGCACTGATAGGATATGTTCAACATTGTGAACCCATCAGGTCTAGTACTTGGATGCTTTTCACAGCTATCAGACTTCTCTTTTGAAGAGGTTGTAGTAGAGGTATACAGCTTTGTGTCTGATAGATCATCCTATTCACTAATGGTCATTGAACTAAAATATCCATTTTGGAAGTCTTTGCTATAAAATGCTGTTTAGTTGAAATACATGGTAAAGATCTCCTTGAAGGGCACTAACGTAGAAATATTGATGAGTAACACTGATTTATCTCGAAATCTAGACTGACTTTGAAATTAAAGCTAAAATATAACACAGTTGAGCCTGACCTGGATGTGCCCTTGGAGACATATTTTGTGGTACCTAATAAATAAGGTGTGTTAGATCAGCTGCGATGGCTGCTTTCTTAAATGCGCTTTCCTCTTTTCAAAAATACGTTGTCTTTCATGAATCCCTTACATAAGAAATAGTTTTAATGACAATGTCGTAAGTATGAAAGGCTACAAGTCTACTTAATATTATGTCTTAATATTAAACTAAAAGGGCCATTTCTCTTTTAACAGTAAACTGGGAAACGGTGTGGAGAGCCAATACCAAAAAGAAATTTCAAGTTCACACCAATATGAACAGGAATGTTGGGCTTCTGCGAATCTTCCCAGGAATCACTGCTGCTGCTGTAAGTGTCACCACTTCATTTTGGAAGTGGGTGAAGTGATGCTCAAATGCTTGATTAGTTAGCTGAAGTAGGGAAGCTGCGTTGTTGTAGCAGTGGTTGGGGTTTGGGAGGGAAGAGAAAGGATCTGTCTTCTTCTGATAAATCTTTTTTGGATTATCAGAGCATTCAAAGACTATTTTCATATGTCATAAATTATTGATAAAAGCTTTTGAAATATCTTTTGTCTAAACTGCCTGGGCTCTGAAACTGAAAATTAATTTCTTATCAGGGCTGATAAATAGGTCAAGTGTGCTTTTCTAAACAGGTGCAGGTGACAGTGACCATGGAAATGCTCTCTTGATGCATATTGAGGTGTATTAATAGATACCTTGTCAAAGAATGTACAATATACTGGGTGGAGGGGAGTGTGAGTATTTCTACAACTCATGCTTCTTTTTTAAGGTTCATTTTGTCTCATGCTGATGGTTAACATGACCCTCAGCATTCATACAGAGCTGAAAAGGAGAAGTGGGATTTTGCTGCTGAAAATGAGAAGTGGTATTTTTTTTTTCCTTTAGAAATTGTTTTGCAGAACTGTGGGTTTAGGTATATTTGTCTTTAAATTTTTGTCTACTAGTTCCATTAAATTGACAGGTCTTTTGTGGCTGTTGCCGTCTTAAATTGAATCCAGTAGTTTAAGCAGCACTCCTCAATTGTGTTACCATTCTTTTTAGGTGAATATGAACAGATGGAAAGGCAGAGGGGTGGTATATTTGCAATAAAACTCCAACCGCATAGTTAGCCTCTTGGGGGCTTACAGTGTATTGCATTTAGTATATGTGATCAGCAAGGAAACATCTCGGATTTTTACAGCTTTCTAGGAAGAGGACTTTGCTAGGCATTCTTCTATAGTGAGGCACAATGTCTCCCTCATTAACAACTGGCCCATAATGTATTAGTGCCTCCTTTTTTTTTTTCCTGCCTTGAGTTAAATCAATTGGGCTTTGAGTTAAAAAACTCCAGGCTTCATTAGAACATTCCTTCCTGAAAGGTGAGGCACTCTCTCTTTGGCAGACATTTATTAACAAAACTCTTTGCTAAAGTGACAAATCTGGGCAGGGGTGGGGGTTCTAATCTCCAAATAATAATTCTACATTTACTTCATAAGCATAAATCTACCTTTTTGTTCTGCCATGGTGCAACAGTAGAGCCTGTTAATGCACTTGAATAAATGGATCTTTTTTCACACTGGGATCGTGACTATAGAAAATAGTTTATTTTAAAATCTATCCCTCTAGGAATTGCAAAGGAAGATAAAGAGTGAAATTCTCATTTTTTTTAAAGCTTATTCTACAGTCTCAGTTACTGGAATTGGGGAGCACAGAAGGGCATGAGAAGACTGTAGGACATGAGAGCCTGTAAGAGTCTAACAGGAAGAGACCATTTTTAAAAACTCTATGCCATACATGAAAATCTTAATGTGACTTAAACACACCTTTTGTTTCTCTTCCATGTCTTTTTTTTTGAACAGGTAAAAGCGTTTCTTCAGCCTCCAATTGAGGGCATTGTACTTGAAACTTATGGAAGTGGCAATGCCCCAAACAACAGAGAAGACTTGCTGGAAGAACTGAAGAAAGCAGCCGAACGAAAAGTAGTGATTCTAAACTGTACGCAGTGCTTGCGAGGGTCTGTTAAAACTGTCTATGCAACAGGGCAGGTAAGGGTTGTGCAGTGACTTCAGACTCTGCTGCTGTGTAAAAGAAACATCCCAGTGATACAACTTGATTCTATACTTCTAGTTGTCTCAGTGTATAAAAACAGATTTATTAACTGTAAAGATACTGCTTACAACATAACTATATCTGACAAATTGTAAGCTGGGAGAATTTAAATATGTATCTGCAAACAAGATCCTGTTACTCCTAGTCTGAATGATCAAAACAGTCAGCTTGAATCTCAAATTAGCAATTGCTTGCTCTTGTCATGTGCAGCGCTCCAGGATACCTTGCATTAGATTGTTAGTATCTCTCCCAAAGGAATTTCACTGAGCTAGAAGCTAGCTTTGGGGTCAGATGATCAAATAAAGTAGTATTTGATAGGCTAGCAGTTACTTAGCTACCATCTAAGAACATCAAAAAAGCCTACAAATCCAAGCAATATTCCAAATCCCAGTTTTTTATTTGACTGGAAGTGCAGCTGAATTCAGTGAGAGATTGGAGAACAGTATGTAAGGAAGCGTCTATCTTGCAGAATAGAAATCAGTCGTGTTTAATCCATGAAGGCTAGCTTAAAGCAGACTTTGTGTGGATACTGTTAATATTCAGGGCATTTTATAGTGAGTTTCTCACTTATGTATTAAGACATGACATCACTGGGACTAATAAAAGGTCAAAGCGATGTAAGAACATGTGTTGCATGTGGTAGTGTGAAGGAAGCTGGTTTAACTGGCCTTTATGAAAAGGCTAGCCATTAAGTAGCCAAGAAGCACTGCCAGAGAGTGACTCATCCCCTTGTTTTAGACACTAGGTTTTGTTGGGAGCAACCAACCGTCTGGCACAGCCAGCTTCTTCATTGACTGTAAGGTATACTCTAGTCTGGTCCTGAAACCTGCATCTTTTAACATTGGTTTTGATGCAGCTTTATATTACGTATGCTTCAAGAACATATATTCTGTTTTGAGGAGAAAGAAAAGGAGATTGTAAGAATTTCTTTCCACCTCTTCAGTATCCAAACTCAGTATTTTCTGATATGGGCAGTCATTTAGGTGTTGGTAAAACTTTTGCGTAACTGAACGGAGATGTTTTGAGAAGCATAACTTTTGCAAAGATTCTGTGCCCTGTAGCAAATACAATAGGAATATGTGGATTATATAAAACAGTTCACATGGAAGGAAGAAAGCAGTTACATCAATAGAAGACACCAAACATATTTGAAAAACAACATGAAAATGGTGCTTAGCTTTTATGCGATTTTCTGCTTGAAATGAACTGCTAAAATGTATGGAAGGAAGAAAAAAAAAAACAAAAAACATTTCTATGCTCTAGTTAAAAGATTCTCCAAATAAACACCTGTAAAATGGCTTTTTGCACTCTGATCCAGACTGTTGATATGCTGAATTGAAAGATTCTGCTCAGATCTTACTGAACCACTGTAAGGCTGTGTGGAAATCTGTTCAGTTCTGGCTTCCACTTTTTATATGGAGCATGTATTATGTTGCTTCAGCATCTGTTGATGGAGGCTGCCCTGTTTTCTTGGGATCTTTTGAGGAGAGCGCTGACAGAGCCAAGTACTACAAAATTACTTCATGCTTTTTGTTTCATTGCATTCTCCTTTTCATAAGGACCGGCTCAATGGAGGAAGTATCATGGGTGAATGCTGGAAAGTTGCTATAATGTTAACTTTGCTTTGATTCGTCTTTAAATAAAATCTTTCGCAGGTCTTTGCATATGGCTAAGCCATTTTTTTACTCATTCAGGCTAGCCAGGTAGGTCAGCTGAGTCCCTGGTTTCCCTTGAAGAGTTTGTTTTAATTAACTCTATGCCTGGCCTCTGATCCCTCCGCACAGTAGAAGCTTATAATTGAGGGGGCTTTAGGTATAGGAAGGAAGCTGGGAAATCCCTTCCTCTTTCTCAAACCCGCTGAAAAAGCCCTAACTGTTCTTTGGCTAGCTCTGCAGAACAGAAAGTATTTCTTACCTTCTCTGTATATGTTATCCCATGGGACTTCTAAAAATGTTAGTCTGGGGCTCTTGGAGTTGATTAATGAGCTGGTTAAGGCTCTTTATCTTGCTAAAAGTATTAGTTAAGCCACAACAAGTTTCAAAGCTGAAGTTTTTCTACAAGATATTTAAGAGTAAAATGCAGGGTCAAGAACTTACTCCAAGATGCTTAACTCTGAGGCATCACATTGTGGCAAAGATGATGATCTGTGGTTTAGAGAAGCCCAAGTGTTTGCCCAGGTACAATTTAGTGACAAGAGATCTGAAACCTCCTTGGTCTTTGCTGTCTTGCTCACTGTACACTTAGGGGGCTTGCTGACCATAGCAAAGCTCTTTCTGCTTTTTGCTTTGATTCAGGCAGTTTATTTTTTTTTAACTACCAGAAAGATAAGTTAAAAAGGTCATCTTTTTCAGTTGTTCTTGTCAAAACTGTGTAAATTACATATTTTAGTTGTATGTTCTAAATCATACACTGCTCGTGCAGCCTGAAAGGATCTGAAAACACTCCTGCTGTGAGCACACTGTAGTGCTGGAATTCATCCAAAGCAATGCCCCATAAAAGAATGGTAAATATGTCTGTGTGAGAACAGCCTACTTGGCAATGTTCAAAATGCCACTGGGTTAAAACAGAGTAACTGCAGCTTTTCAATAAAGGGAATCTGACAACTCTGCAGATAGCTGATACGGACCTGTAACCTTTCCCTTTTAGCATAGTAAGTGACCGTGGCAAGCGTTTGGGTGAATTCTTCAATGTTATTGCATGAAAAGGAATTTAAAGTAAAAGTTATCTTTATTCAGCTGGCTCCTAGTATTTGCTTGGTATTTGATAACTACAATTATAAAAATTACAGTGGCAGTAGGAGGAGCAAGAGAGTGGAGGGACAGCTGCATACTGTACTCTGTGTAGCTACTCATCATTCATATACATTTTCTGTTCATGCAGGTATTTCTGAATGCTATGCTAATTGGAATCATTATTCCTCTTTATTCAGACTCTCGCTGATGTTGGAATAATTCCTGGAGGTGATATGACACCAGAGGCAGCCCTAACTAAACTGTCATACACACTCAGCAAGAGTAAGCTTAGCTGGGAGGAGAAGAAGCAGGTAAATATTTCAGTGTGACCTTGAAAGGCTTTAACTTTCTCATCTACTGTGCTAGCTTCTGCTTAGCTGAATGCCTTGAGCTTCTCCCTTGCATTTAAAAGCAATTGGTTCCAGAGCCATAATGTGAACATCACGTGTTTTGTTTTTTTTTTCCTTAGAGAAAAATACTGTTAGGCAAATGAATGTATGTAGGTTGGGAGAGAAAAGAATTCTCTGCATAAGTCAGCTGAAGACCGTGACCAAGCCATAAAAATGCCATCTTTAAACGGTAGTAGTCTACCTTGGACGCTTCTGTACTAAAAACCCGTATGTGGAAATTCATATGAATTCACACAGAATCCCAACTCTACTGAAGTCAGCAAAGATCTTGTCATTGATCTTAGTGTGGTAAAGATTTCATCCGAGACTCATTCACACAAAGCTAATTCTGAAAATAAATATTGCCTATAGCCTCTTCCGTCACAGCTCATGACAGTGTTCGATTTTGTTTCTCTAAGAGGAGATACACTTTATAAATACAAAAAAAAATAGAGGATTATTCTAAGAACCATTTGTAACTAATTTCAAAATCATAATCCCTTTAACGGTGTTCTTACTGTTTGCTGGTGTTTCATCGAGGCTTTTTTCCTTAAATTATGTAGTTATATATCAAATTCCTTTTATACAAGGAACACAGCTCTGAATTAGGTAGGGGAGCAGCAGCCTGCAGGAATGCATGTGCTTCTGTGCTTGTATGCAGTGAAGTTATAACCCTGACACTTTGGGAGATGACAACTACTTGAAAGGACATTGTAGAGAGGTTGGTGCTGGTCTCTTCTCACAGGTAATTAGCGATAGAACAAGAGGGAATGGCTTCAAGCTGCAACAGGGTAGGTTTAGATTGGACATTAGGAAAAAATTCTTCACAGAAAGAGTGGTGAGACACCGGAACAGGCTGTCCAGGGAGGTGGTGGAGTTACATTCACCTGGATGTGTTTAAGAGTCGTTTAGATGTGGTGTTAGGGGATATGGTGTAGGGGAGAACTCTGTAGAGTGGGGTTGATGGTTGGACTCGATGATCCCGAGGGTCTTTTCCAACCTAAATGATTCTATGATACTATGACATCATGATGAGTCACTTTCCAGACTTAAGCACTGCATGCACATGTGTATCTTATGATGGCATTTTGTTTTTATGAAAACTGAAACAAATTTGGTCATTATTTCATGCTTAATATCTTCCAACCAGTAGCAGCTCTTGAGGCAAACACATTTGGATACCTGTGATCATAAGTGGAGTGGCTGGTAGTACCACTTACTGTGCTTAGAAACAGTTTCAGACTGAGCTTTTGGCTGTTCGCTAAAGCCTGGCTCTGAAAAATGAGAGGAGGAGGAGCTACGTGTCTCTTCAGTGGGGATGGTAAGAACATACTCTGTGCAAGAACATGCTTGACAGGCGGCATAACGCTGTGTGAAGAGTAGTGGTATTGCATGTGTTTGTGTATATACACTTTAGGAACCCGGGCTCTTCACTGATGCCCCTTTGGTACACTCACTGACCCTGGAACATACGGATACTAGACTGTTTCTTTAATGCAGACTTTAATCTTCTTGGACAGAGGATTATTTGACCTGGGACAGGAGGAACTTTCCCAGCTGGCTTCCTGCCTACGTGTGCGAGTTAATACTTAATTTGAGATCTGGTTTGCTGAGGTGGGATAGCTGACTTACTCAGGTGAGGACTTGGTGACAGCACGTTTTAGGTACCACTGGCACAAGGCCCTCCTGCATCTTCATGTGCCCCCCTTCGGAACAAGCTACACAGTTTTTGTGTGGTGGTGCTGGGACCTCCTTTATATGGTTTGAAAAACAAAATAACTTTTGCAATTTCTTTGAGTTAAGCAGGATTGTTTTCCTCATTTGACTCATTGTACAGACCCACAAACAATTGTGTTGGCACAACTAAGGGAGCAGCATTGCCTGGGCAGGAATGAGCGGTAGAGACCAGGAGAAGAAGAAAGCCTGGAAATATGTTGTCTGTGGCAATATCTTCAGCTAAACATATCACCAAACAATAGTCTCCCAAGAGACGGAAGCTCTCCTGAAGCTGGCGTGGTTATTTTAGGATTCTCTTTCAACACGAAGAAGCAAGGAATGTGCCCCCAGACACATGCAAATGGCTGCAGAGCTGGTAGGACCGAGTATGGCATGTAGGGCTCTGCACTGGGTGCATTCAGCACAGGTGCCAATTGCTAAGGTTACCTGTGCAAAGCAATGATCTCAACCTGTCAAACTCTAAAAGTGCGCCAAAGCAGTTGGTATCCTCTGAGTTACACGTCTGTGGGACTCTTCCAGCAGACAGCTACAGTGTTGTCAGTGCTTGGAGTTTTGTTTTGTTTTTTTAATAAAGGGCATGCCTAGACATAGGTAAACCTGGGGCATTCCTCCTTCCAACATCGCATCTGTTTCTTGCAAATTTTCACAATCCTGCTTTTTAAAATTCTAATTGAAAGAACTACGTGCTTTATAGCTGCATCAGCAACCTTTCGTGAAAGGGTGCCAGTATGTAAAATTGTCAGAATTGAGGTAACCAGTTGCTTTTTCTTAAAACCAGTTGCTTCTCTCTCTGTTCTTCAGATTTCCCAGAACCTGTCTTTTGGAGTATTTTCTTTTCTTTATTGCTGTGTTCAAGCACTTTCTACACATGAATTGGCTGACCGTTGTTGTTGTTGTTGTTTTTTTTTCCTGGTTGTATTGGATGCACCCTGTTACACGCCTGCTTTAATATTGAATGACTAGTACTACTGTAGACATCTGTATTCAAAGCTGGCTCTATGGCCAAATTTTAATAAAATCAGGGCTAGTGGAGCTGTTTGAAAATCCATTGAAATACATGACCGTCCACAGGCAGCACTGGGCTTGTCCACAGGCAGCACTGGGCTGTTTTGAGGCCTACGTACACAGTCCGTGTAGGAGTACTGAGGTTTGGGAATGCTGGCAAAAGGCAGCATTTCAGAATATTCTGGTCTTCAGCCTCACTCTGCTAATTACACACTATCTTTGTGTTTTTAAGTGGGCTGCAGTTTACCCCACTAGGGAACTTTTGTCTGCATACTCTAAAAATTGGGATGTTTTGTTATGTGCTTACTTTGGTTTCTTTGCTTTGGAAGAAAGTTTTAGTTGCCTGTCCCTTTTTTTTCATCCTTTTGTCTTTTTAAACTTGCAATCTTCATGGGACAGTAACTATTTCTTTAATCTTTTGTCTGCATTCAATTAGTTTCCATAATTCCTCCAAACAATTTTCTAACTTGATCCTAAGGTTTTTTATTAGACTACTACCATATTTTTCCTCTGCTAACAAAGGATTTGATTGCTTGCTTTTCAGATGCTGAGTGAGAATCTAAGAGGAGAAATGACTGTTGTACCCACAGGAGCCAAGATCTCTCTGAGAGATAGCAAGTTTATTCAAGTGATTGCCAAATCTCTAAGTATCAGCAGCAAGGAGGTATATACTTAAATATTTAAAATTGAACTCATGTAAAGCTGTAAACTCAGTTATATGAACCTAGCTTAAAGATAAACAGCAAAGCTGAAAGAAAAATGGAACACTGGAGCTTTTATATGATTTTTTTTTTTTAGTACTGAGTGTCCCAGCTAACCAGTTGGGTTAGGGAGAAAGGACACAATGACAAGCATAATATTAAAATGTTTTTAATTAAAAACATATTAACTTTTTTTTCCCCTCTTTGTAGGCCCATCTTGAGTTTATTTTCTTGGCTGGCTGGTTACAATAACAAGCCTTAGACGGTTGCTGTAATTCAGGGTATCAATGATATGAAAAAGTGCTCTGTATTTTTGTGGTCAAATGTATTGACAGTTTGGAGCAATCCAAATAATAATGGGTAAAACAGCTTAATTGTACATGCAGTCACAGAAGGCTGATACTAAGGAAGCACTACACAAGTGTAATTTGTGGAGTTTAGTATCAGTATCTGCCAATTGGAAAATCAGAAAATATAGTATTGGTTGTAAGATACAAGTATTTGCTTTTCTCTTGGCTTGGTTTCAGGGAAGATGGGATTTTTAGTAGCTAATGAATACTGAATATATGGTCCTTCCTTAGTAAGTCTGAGAAATGGGAGGATATTTAGGGGGCCTATGGGGCTTCTCAGTGGAGGTTTGGAACTACAGGTTATACAAATATCTGAGGAATCACAGGAATAAAGTTCATCCAGTCTTGAGGAGATTGGACTACATGGTCTTTTCCAACTCCTACCAGTGCTGTTTCTCGTACTGGACTGATGTGTAACTATGGCAGTACATAGATGGTAATTAGTGTGTGCACCTTAAATTGTATATATTAGATACGAGGTAATTGTAGTGTTGTCAGGGAGGAATATAAATCTTCATGGATGTGAGACCGACAAAATGTAATATAAACATGAGACATCTTTCCTTCCAGGAATTAAATGTTACCATTTTTAAATAACCAAATGACTAATTCGGAAACTTTACATGAAAGCAAGGGCAGTGTTTTTATGACTTGGACATTAATCATATTAGAGGCAAGGCTGATATTAAATGTTAAATTTTATTTGTTTCTCAGGAGTTAGAAGCTGTAAGAGATGCATTAATTCCACCTTTGGCTTGTGCTGCAGCTAAACTGGGTGACATAGACGCACTAAGAGCCATAGCAGAAATGGTAATGTAAAATTAACAGTTTGTACAAAACACAAATTTTTAAATAGAACTGTAAATGACAGGAGGAAGCTATGCTCACTGGGAAGCAACTACCCAAGTCTTAAAGTGCTTTGACTAATACAGTTGGTTTCTAGGCTCCTCGGTCTTTGCCTTTGAAAACTTGTATGTTCTTTCCCCTATCTGGTTCTCAGCTGTTTACATTTTCTTTTGAACTGTGAAAATCCAGGTAGATTAAAATGCAAGTTCTTATCTGCTAACTTTGGAACACTTCAAAATGGTTTGTGCTGCTTTCTTTTGCTTAACTTTCTATATGCATATTCATAGTATCCAGCTTTTGGATGTAAATCTATCATGACTAAAAAAAAAAGAACTCGAAAATTATATTTAAGCAAAACACAGTGCAGTGCTAATTCAGGATTTTTGGCTCTCCCCGTAGGTCTAGCTTGGGTTTAACCTGGAAAAAGAAACAGGCATTTCCCTGTATCATCTTCTACACCTTTTTTTTTTTTCTTCCCCTCTTTGTCTTGCTTTACCCTACCCTTGAGACTTTGGTAATAGGCCTCAAGAAAGGATAAAAATATCTTGAAAATAACAATAAACTAAGGCAAGTAAAATTAGCATACTATAGGTACAAAGCTGCTGTATGACGTACTGCAATGAAGAGCATATCTGAAGGGGCTGTAATGAGAATACAGGTAGAGCGGGGAACATGGAGAAGGTGGAATAAACCTAATTGGTGCTAAAACAAGACTACAAGATAAAGTTTAAGTATGTTGGACAAGCTTAACATTTTGGTGGCAGAATTACAGTGTGGTGTATGCATCTACTGTTGTACCAACAAGTTAATGTGCAGCCATTATCTTTTTAGCATGTGAAGGATCTGTCCTTTTGTAGGGTGGAAACTTGAGCTGTGGAGACTATGATGGCCGAACTCCACTTCATATCGCAGCCTCTGAAGGGCATTTACCATTAGTTGAGTATTTGTTGACATCTGGCGCAACTGTTTATGCTAGAGACAGATACGGATCTACCCCACTGATGAATGCAGTCAAGTTCAGGTAACAAAATAATTTATACACTACTCTATGTAAAGTTTTTAAACCTTCTATCATTTTGGATTTAAAGTCCATCACTGTGTTTTGGCCTTGTTTTGTCTCAGCAGTCATGTGTAAATGACAGCGGTTAAAATAACACAAACCAGCTTCATTTCAAAGAATGTGACTAGCCTAAATTAAAAGATTTTTAAAAATAATATGAAATGAAAGCAAACAACTTGGTATGCATGCAGAATTTTAGCGTAAAGTAACTTATTGCTGCCTTCCCGCCAAGACTTTGTCCGTAATTTCAGGACTCCACTCTTTGTTATGAGGCTACCTTATAAAACAGAGGCAAACTGATCACTGCTTTTGACTGTCAGAAGTGAGAGTGCAGGACCAAGGGCTATCTGTTTTCTTTCTGCCCTCCCCTTTCTCATCAAGACCAGACTGTTTCAATTGGCACAAAATATACCGGTAGGTTGACTTGTTTTAATCTTTCCCTTTCACCAGTGCTTTCCTGAGTCTCTTGCTGGGTGACTGGTTTTTTGATTTTTCCCTTCCGCCCACTCATAATTATATGGGATGGCTGCATGGCTCTGCCTGCTTTGTGGATTTCCTCTTCCTGTTGCTCTGGATGTCAGCAGTTCTTGAATGGTTGTCATGGACTGGTCTTTTCCATGTTGAATAGTCCTAAGGAATGGCCATAGCACAGAATATAAAAGTTGTCAGATATCAAAACCTAATTTTAAAACATTTCGTTCATATAGCCTGGGGATTCATAGAGCCATTGGTCTTCTAACATGTCAGAAGCTGCATGCCCTAATCTTTTCTTGTTTCTTTGATCCACTTTCAGCTCCTTATCTCATATTCAGTCTGTATGATTGCAGGAGAGAAGCTTTTTTTTCTGTAAAGGAGCTTGGAGTGAATTTTCATGGTCTTCATGGATGTCTGTCCCCAAATATTCCTACAGCTTCCAAATGCTGACAAGTTCACCTGGTCTGTCAGGCTGGAGTTAACTCCCTGGGAGGTCTGACAGTCTTGGTTTTGCATTGGCTGCAGGAATAACTTAAAGGCTTTTCCTGTCTCAAAGCCCAGTTGTAGAAAACTCAACAGGCTCTATTAACTTGAGACTTGAAGTCCTGTGTGGCCACACTGAGCTATTGCCATACCTACTGCACGGTCCCCTACGGCTTTGTAGTTGTTGCTTTGTCTTATGAATATATAAGGCCTTCAGTGGCAAACCCTTAAAGTCTTAAAGCTAAAACAAGCCCAACAGCAAATCAAACAAATAACCTCGCAGTTGAATAGAGGTGGCTCTGGTCCAATGTGAGAAAATGCTAAAGCTTTAGATACCATTAGATGTTCCTGCAAATCAGGCACCTACTTTTTTTACCGCACCCATCTACCGCCTGAGGAATTTCACATGAGCTTGTTGTTTGGATTCCTTAGCATTGCCACTCCTATATTAGACTCCTACTATGACTCTTAAGCTCTTTAAAACTGCACACCCATTTTGATATAGGGAATTGTAAAAGGAAACTGCACCATAACCATTTTCAGTTTCTCTTTTTGTTTCTACTGTTGGAATGAGAGGAAGAGTTGACTTAAAACTGATCTCAAAAATGTGTATTTATGATCTGCTGTGTACTCACATGGCATTTCACACTGATAAGCACATAAAGGAGAATGGTAAAGATCAGACAGCTGTATATATGCGTAATTAGATACCCACTAAAAAGATTCTGCTACAAAAATATTTAAATTCTATTTATGAAACAGCTGCATGTTGAAAGTGAAGAGATCATCCTGATGCAGTGTACAAAGTGGCAGAGAGGGAAGGGGGAAAACTGATCTTAATGAGCAGTCAATGCTTTAAATTGTTTAATATTGTAACTTTCTCAATTTTACTGAATATTGCATCAGCTGAATCCCATTTTCTGAGAACTAGTATTTGTTTAATTGGCATTTAACTGCAGTACAGTATCCACTCATCTTAAAAATAGCTTTCTTCCAGTTTTTATGTCAGATTTCTCAGTGGCTTGCCTTTTAACCTAGCATGCAAACCTATATAATGGTGACTGATTTCTCTTTTCCATTTAAAAATTGTAAAGATGATCAGGAGTTATGTCTTTTCTTAAAAGCTTCTTAACATAGCACTGTCAGCTGACAGACCAGCAACTTGATCTATATCAATGAGAGTCTCTTAAATTTTTTGACTTAAGTTACTCTTTCTTTTGTTTCTTTAGATGGTAAAATGTGGAGTCCCTTTCTAAACAAGAAATAAACTGCATTTCCGCTTTTTCATTTGTAACTCTGCAATTTGTGTGTAGTCTCATTCACTTTATGCATGAAACTAAACAGACCACTGTTAATTTAGGACAGTTGCTTGACATATCAAAATTAGTAGCATTCCTTTAATTTCTTAAAGTACCCTCAAGGGATAATTCATTTTCAAAACAATAGAATAATATTTTTTTAATAACAGAAACTCTCTAAGCAGGAAAATGTCTTGAATAAAAATCGTGTATATTTTATGTAGTAAAAGCACTTCCATTTACTTGTAGTGCAGTGGTAAAAGGTTGAAAATGGGGTGTTGTTCATACAGTGCTGTGAGAACATCAGATTAGAAGCAGTAAAATTACCTCCCACGTAAATACAAATTTAAATACTTGATATTTTGCAAGGTTACATTTACATTACTTCAGGAAATCTAAGGCAGAGTGAAAATCTAACAACCACTGACTCCAGAAGTGCACTGAAGCCTGTCCTTACAGTATTTGAGCGTAAAATTCCCACTGATACCACGTAGAAAACCGAACAAGTGAAACTAAGCTGATCCTGCCATAACCATTCCAGTTGCTAGGGGAGCAAGCATTAAAAAGAATGAAGCCAGTCAAGTCTGGATATACATTACACCTGCATTTCTTTAAAGAGAGTTGGTGGAAGGTGTGCACCCTAAGGCCCCACTCCTGCAAACTCTTACATGTGTGTTAATTTCACATGTGTGATTCATCCCTTTTGAAGTTGATTCACTTCTAGTAAGTGTCTGCCAAGTCGAGGCCCAAGATGATACGTACTCTACAGCACCTTGATTGCTGTGAACCCAGAGCCCTTGCAAACGGGTAAGAGTTCGGATGTCTTTTGTCTGGAACTCAAACTTTGCTCATAGCAGTGAATGTTAAAGACCACACCAAGTCATTTATTTTGCTCTTGATCCATTAAAATATTAGTATACGTTGGGTTTTTTATCTTCAGTGTTATCAATATTGGAATCTAGCAGTGGGGAGACGCTAAAAACGCTTTTTGTCTCTTTTTTTTTTCCTTCAGAGAGCAGATGAATGACAGAGGTAGTATCAAAAGGCTAACTTAAGTAACATATGCAAAATAGCATTGTCTCTATAGGCTATGTTTGACCAAGAGACACAGTTTGGTAATGGAGAGCCCTAAAAAAAGGGAGAGTCAGGAACAGTTCACAGGTGACAATAGCTCCTTGTGATTTTGCTCCTCAGATGGGGCTAAACTGGACACACAGCTGTGCACCCCAGGATAACGTGCTAATATTGATCTCCCTTCTGCACCTTGAACTTTCATTGTCCAGCAGTTGCTCTGCTCTTGGTTTTGTGCTGTCACCTTAGAATGGGAATTACATTTGAACTGTTCCCAAGAAGTTCGTGGCTCTTGACAGCAGCTGAACTTCAGATCAGCTAAATTGTGACCCTTGTGGGGCTTTTGTAAAGCTGTAGGAGAGCAGCACTTAAAGAAACAACTTCTAAAGGCAAATACCTCTCATGTGCCTAAGACATAACAGTATCAGAAAATTCAGCGCCAGCCTCTTGAAATATGAATAATGCTCTTGTGGTAGGTACAAGACAGAAGAAGTGGTACTCTGGATGGGACTTAAGTTTCTGCAGAATGTAGATACCGTTTGGATGCAAGTGGGAACAAGCTGTGGTGTGGCTTACCTCCCGCATAGTTTTCATGTTGAGTGATGGGAATGTGAGACGTGGTCCGTTTGCTTTCTTGGATGGATCGGCTCTTCATAATCACAGTACTAAATTTAACACTTTCCAGTTGCGCATTATTTTTTGTCCCTATTCTTCCTCTCCTTTACCCTTTCCTTAACAACACTTCCTCTTCTTCCCACCATACTAAGAAACACGATTTTGAATGATTCTTAAGTCATCGGCACTGTACTTCTATTTAGAAATGTTTTATTGTAAGCATGTATTGTAAACACTGTTAGTTTCAATGCTTAAAGATTTATTTTATTTCAAACCACTTTTTTTCTTCATTTAAATTTGCTGTATTAAACGCATGGGGTAAATTCCTCCAAATCTGTCTGTATTGTAAACACTGTTAGTTTCAATGCTTAAAGATTTATTTTATTTCAAACCACTTTTTTTCTTCATTTAAATTTGCTGTATTAAACGCATGGGGTAAATTCCTCCAAATCTGTCTGTATTAAAGACTTCCAGAGTCCCACTCAGAGTAGTAATGGCTGTGTGGCATAGATGGGACATGAAGCACTTTCTGGAGGGAATCTCACTACCAGCGAGGACTAAATTGTTCCAATAAGGGAAAAGAAAAGCCTGACTTTTCACTGGAATCCAGAGATAAGGACTTCATAGGGGGAGCACACTGAGGGAAGATACCACAAAACAGTACATGCTTTGCTGACTTTCATCTTTTAGCGCTGTACCATATTTAGGAAGCGCTAATTTCATGCTGTGATTTCGAGTATAAGGTGGGAAATGAGGATTAGTCCAGGGCAGTCACTGGAGAGTAAGCGGGCACTCCCCATGTTCAGTTCTGTACCAGCGTGAGCCTGAGTGAACAAACGTGTTCTACTTTAATCTATTTTAGGTCAAATTTCTTCTCAGCTAATTGTTGTTCTGAACTAAAAATTTCATACATGTAGAATTCATTCTTTACCACAGACTGAAAAATAGGAAGCCATGCTATTATTTGCTGGCTCAAGGAGATGCCTGCCGTGTCGTAAGGGACCCACCTGAGAAAATATTTTAGATAACTGAACAAGCTTGTGGCATCTGCTGTTCCAGCAAAATGCTTTGCCATTGAACAAAGGAAGATTTTTTTTTTTTTTTGGTGTGTCTGTCAAATGAAACAAAGTACAATGTAAATAAATCTGTCTGGTAGGTTAAATAACCTCTGTTCAGAAATGCAAAACGATTCCTATAGCATCTGTACAGTTCTTTGTTTAGTTTATAAATCAAGATCTTATATAAAACTTATAAGCTTAGATAGGCTTAAGATGGATAACTGTAAAGTGTCATTCTCTTCTCATTCAAGATGGAGTTTCCTAAAAAGAAGCAGAGGGATTAGATAAGCAGTTTAGTCCAGTTCTAAAATGGAAAGGCCTGTGGCTACCTCCAAGAAAATGCAAGTCATTAAGCAGAATGTGCATGTGAGCTTATTTTTTATTTTTAATTAATACAGAGGAGTTTTTAGGTAATGGGTTGGGAAAGCCCATATATTTCCTGTTACAATGATATGCCTGACTCTTTGTTTTGAAGTGTTATGGTACAACTTAGTTAAAAGAGGAACTGTGAAACTATTCCTGATCTACTGGTGTGTCACCATGCTCTTTCTGGAGAAAAAAGCCTGTGTTTGGATTTGTAAACTAGATCATTCGTTTAGCAGAGGAGCACGATGTCACCTCCTTTTCAAAAAGAGTTCTAAACCTTTCACTAGATCACTTGTGAAAAACGTATTTTGCACATTCTTCATCTGTCATGTTATTTTCTACCCATGACAGTACCTTCAGAGAGCAGACTTTTCCATAGACTTTCTCAAACATCTGACTCAGGTATAGGAGTTGGCTGGTAGTGTTTAATTATCTATTTGCCCCGTTATCTCAAAGGAAAGGACAAGGAAGACCTCCTAAAGACTCCAGGTGGAAATAAATAATAAAGGTATTGGGAGGAGGGGGCTAGGAAAAGGTGTGCTTTTGTGGGAGGTTCATAAGAATACTTACCACAATTGCGAAGCCCTAAAAAGCTGATTAGCTTCTACATTAATCTGAAGATTCATTGCTTAGCTGCAAGACATACATTTTATTTAAGACTGATATGTACAGGCGTTGTATTCTGTAAAATACAGGAATGTCACTAATATTTCAGGACTAAGCTATCACTAAGGTAAAGAAAATAAAAACTCTTTGAAGAGAAAGGGATGCATTCCTTTCCTTTTCAGAGCTGAACTTAACACTTCCGTGAGCTTAGTGTGTGAATGATTTTTTGATAAGGAGGGCAAATCTGTTTACTTCATCTGTCACTGTGGAGAAGATTCATTGTTTCTGTGGTGGTGGTGAATATCATATAAGAACTTTCACTGACTGCGTACATGAGTAATGCTGAACTTAGGGGGGAAAAAAAACCTACCGGTCAAAACACTTTCTCTGCTTTTTCTATTCCTTTCATAAAGGCACATACAAGTGATCACTTTGTTACGAGAAACAGGAGCGCACCTTTCAAGCCATGACTTGGAGAACATTGGAACAATACTCTGCAGGTAAATGATATAAGGTGAGGTGGCCCTAAAATTGGGATGGTGGAGGATGGTTTTTCAGAGGAGACTCTCAGAATGGAGAACAGTGTGTAGACAACTTCCAAAGAACAGTTAGGTCCCTGGCACATGATGTGGCTATTTCTGTGCTAGACTAATGATGAGGAAACAAGTGAAGTGATGAAATTAAGAATCAACTCTGTGTTGGAGCACCGGTATCTCAAGAGAGGTCCAAAGCAGGCAGTGTTGTGTGAATAAGTGAACTGGGAGCAAATATGCCCCATTTGTTTTGTGCACTTTCACTGAGGACAGGTGAGGAGGAAACTATGCAAGGTGTGATTTAATAGTATCTCTAATTTGAGAATAAAGCCACACATAGTGCATCATTTTTATATGGGAATAGCTTCTACTTTAACTAGCATATAACATTGTTCTTAAAAATAAATCAAATAGACAAATACACTTAACCCCCAAACCTTTGAACAACTGCTCACCAGCTCTGTATTTAATTTTAAGAGGCAATAATCCTCTTAAAAAAAAAAAAAAAAAAAAAAAAAATCCTTCAAAAAGGGCAGGAAGGAGGACCCAGGGAACTACAGACCAGTTAGTCTCACCGCCGTCCCTGGGAAGGTAATGGAGTGACTCATTCTGGATGTCATATCCAAGCACATTCAAGAGCAGGAAGTTACTGGAAGTGGTCAACATGGATTTACTAAGGGTAAATCATGCTTGACCAATCTCATAGCCTTCTATGATGTTATAACTGGTTGGCTAGATGAGGGCAGAGCGGCAGATGTCATCTACCTTGACTTCAGCAAGGCTTTTGACACTGTCTCTCATAACATCCTCCTTAGGAAACTGAGGAAGTGTGGACTAGACGAGGGGACAGTGAGGTGGATTGAGAGCTGGCTGTGTGACAGGACTCAGAGGGTTGTGATTAACAGAGCAGGGTTGAGTTGGAGGCTTGTAACCAGTGGTGTCCGCCAGCGGTCAATACTTGGACCAGTATTGTTTAACGTATTCATCAACGACCTGGACAAGGGGACAGAGTGTATGCTCAGCAAGTTCGCTGATGATACCAAACTGGGTGGGGTGGCTGACACCCCAGAGGGCCTTGCTGCCATCCAGCATGACCTATACAGGCTGGAGAGCTGGGCAGAGAAGAACCTAATGAGGCTCAACAAGGATGACTGCAGTGTCCTGTACCTGGGGAGGAAGAATGTCAGGCACCAGTATAGGTTAGGGGTGGACTTGCTGGAAAGCAGCTCTGAAGAAAAGGATCTGGGGGTCTTGGTAGACAGTAAATTATCCATGAGCAAGCAATGTGCCCTTGTTGCCAAGAAGGCAACGGAATCCTGGGCTGCATAGGGAAGAGTGTGGCCAGCAGGTCAAGGGAGGTCATTCTCCCCCTCTACTCTGCACTGGTGAGGCCTCAACTGGAATACTGTGTCCAGTTCTGGGCTCCCCAGTTCAAGAGAGACATGGAACTACTGGAGAGAGTCCAGCGTAGGGCAACAAAGATGATTGAGGGATTGGAGCATCTCCCTTATGAGGAAAGGCTGAGAGAGCTGGGACTCTTTAGCCTGGAGAAGAGAAGGCTGAGGGGAGACCTTATTAATGTTTACAAGTATCTAAAAGGTGGGTTTAAGGAGGATGGGGCCAGACTCTTCTCAGTGGTTCCCAGTAACAGGATGAGGGATAACGGGCACAAGCTGGAACATAGGAAGTTCTGATCAAATGTGGAAAAACTTCTTTACAGTGAGGGTGACAGAGCACTGGAACAGGCTGCTCAGGGAGGTTGTGGAGTCCCCTTCTCTGGAGACTTTCAAGACCTGCCTGGATGCAGTCCTGTCCTGAGTAATGTGCTCTAGGCAATCCTGCTTTAGCAGGGGAGTTGGACTAGATGATCTCTAGAGGTTCCTTCCAACTCTGAAAAAATCCGTGATCCGTGAATCCTCTGTTAAAGCTGTTTTTCCACACAGTCACTTTTAATATGTAAGGTGGTTTAATGATATGGATATATATTATGAAAACAGATAGATGCTTGATTTTATTTTTTCCAGTACTGATCCTGAATTACAAGTTACTCTGAAAATTGTAAGAAGGTTTCATGTATTTCCTAAAATTACTTACAGTTTTTACTTTATTTCTTCTCTTAGTCTTCTCAAAACCAAGCAAAAAAAACCCTGAGTACAAGCCTTTATATCAGGACTTGGCAGGAAACGATGAGACTTGTAGGGACCAGCCAGTGCTGTATACTGTCTGCAAAACTATAAGGTCAAGGTAAAGCTTATGTGTGTTCTGTACAGAGACTGGACTCTGTCCTTTGAGTAGTTCTGGAATCAAGAAAGACTAGTTGGAGTGTTTCCGTTGTCGTAACATGCTCAGGGGAGACTGGGTAATAAGACTTGTACCATGAAGTTAAAATATGTCCTTCCCAGGGCACTGCAGGTGATAGGACAGAACTAAAACCTTGGCTTGTGTAGTTTCCATCTGCCAAGAAGGCAAGAGGAGTGGCTTAGGGAATGACATTCCTCTGCAAATAAATTGGCCCCTTAGTTAGCTCTGGTGCCACATGCAGAACCAGTTTGGCTAGCTGACCTGGGAGTAATATGTCCAAAAAAAAAAAAAGAGAACAAGTGTCTTTTAAACAAAAAATGGTTCTGATGCAGTCTGTTACAGCATTTTAAGGAGGATCTGTATTGCATTGTATTGCATGATCTCCTGTTGTTCCGAGCTGATAGTTTGATAACAAACACTTAAGAGATTTTGAACTTGCATCGATGGTAATAAGTTTAATATAAAAACAATGTAAATCTTCCAAACAGAGGACGGGAGCGCACGTGTGTGCAGAGGCTGAATGAGGACTTGGCGCAGAGTGGCGTTCTCGGGGTGGGAGGGGAAGAGGTTCTCCCACCTCAGTGCAGGGCAGGAGCTGGGGCTCTCTCCCAGCTGTCAGCTGGAGTGGTGGCCGTGGCCAGAGGGATGTCCACTGGCAGACATCACTGCATGGCCTGTACCAGCAGCACTGACAGCCTGAGGCAGCGGTCAGGCTTTGAGAGACCGCTGAAGTGTCTGTGAATGGTGGCTCTTCCATACACTGCTCCTGCAGAGCTGAAGCGCTTGCTTTCCTCTTGCTGTTTTAGAGGCATAGTCTTTTGTACCCAAGTGGACTTTTTCCACAGAGCATTATTCAGATGCCTAAAGGTTATTAAATCTGAGTTACTGGTGTTTGTCCTTCTGCCAGAATGTGTCAGATACTTTTCCTGGAGTATCCTCAGATGACCTGACTGATACACTCATTTTTCCAGCGTGCTGGGGCTTACCTCTCTGTCCTACCTCTTACCTCCTCCTTTTAAGCCTTCTTTTTGCAGGCACTGGCACTTTCGTGGCAGTCAACATGTTCACATGGTCAAGCTGCTTATAGAACAAGCTGTTCATAACATCTCCCCTCTGTCTAATTTGGACTATTTTCCTACATCTCCTCTATCTTGTAACGTGCCTTACGTTGCAATTCGTACCAGTCTGAATTTGTCACCAAGGCAATATGTCAACTTCTTGGGGTTTAGAACAACAAAGCTGCTTGCTTTCTGATAAGCTCTGAGTTCCTGCACTTGGCTAACTTAACTTTTTTCTCCCATACAGTTCTCTCTGAATTAGAAGCTATAATCACATTTCTACCCTTGCTACTTACCTATTCTCAAGCAAACTGGCTTTCATAAAAGACCATGAACAGGGATTTCTGTATTCTAATACTGTTTCCTCAGCTTCCTTCTGTTTAGACTCATGATTTTAGAATAGAATAGAATCGTTCAGTTGGAAGATTTTGGAAATAAAATAAAAATAAATATGCTCCTTTGGCATTGGTGATGTTTGAGAGCGAAAGGAGTAGCAAATAGAACTGAGAGCTGGACAGTATCAGCAGGAGCTCTTGTGTAGGAAGTGGAGGTGCACACAGGTGCAGCCAAGATGATCTAGTTATTAAATCCTTCGTGATTTCATTTGCTGTGCGGTTTTTTTAGGAAGTGAGAGGTGTTGGTCTGCTTTTTGGAATCACTTTGTTGATATTTGGTATCTGGTTCATCTGGTTATTTTGAAATCATAAAGATATCTCAGTGTTAGTAATCTGTTTAAAAATGCCAGAATCTCTTCTCATATTGCAGAAGTATTGTCATCTGTCTGCAAAACCAAACCATGACGAGATAAATTGGGACACTCAGACGTATTCTGAAGGCTTGTCAGGTTCTGGAGTTGGTAAATAGTTGCTTTGTGTTTGTTTTTTAAAGGAAAAAAGTCTGTATAGAATTGAGATACTCTGTTCAAGTCTGTACTTCACAAAATTAAATAGGGGCATAAAGCCAAACCAGCTTTCTCTTTCATATTCTTAGATTTCATAAAATGATATGATATGATACACAAGGATGGAGCCTTTCAAAATCAGCAACTTTCAGAAGAAGATGCCTCTTCAATTTAACATAAACTTGGGGGGTAAGGCTTGGGGAGGAAGGATAAATATGCCTCTGCAGGAATTAGGACCAAGCTTGTAATGCCTGCTGTCTTTCAAGTAAGTCTGTTTGTCCTAAGCGAGAGAGACGTGGAGATACTAGCCAAGATGAGCATTCCCAAATGTGTTCAGGATAGAACAAACCATGCCTTCTGCTGGACTTTTAACTTGCTTTTTTAGCATTTAATTTTTAGGAAAAAAAATAAAAGGGAAGAAAAAAATATTTTCTCTTGTGTCAGGGTGATACACCTAAAAAAAAAAAAAAAAGGTGGTCTTTCCCGATTGTTCCATATGGACACTGAAAACAAGAATCGCTGAAAAAGCAGAGCTTTGTGTCCTTGGGAAAGATGAAATCCTAGTACCTGAGGAGGCAGGAGGGAACCCCAAGATGTCATTTCACTGAACTCATTACTTCCCAGATCTAGAACCGCATTGGCCCTTGTCCTTCTAAACCCTCTGAGACCTGAGCAGCTTTGCTCCTGGTAACCTTGACAGTAACAGAGCACCCCTTAAACAGCAGCTCCTGAAACTGAGTTTGCTTGATGCTAGTGTGGCAAGAGGCACAAAATCAGAGAGTGTAATTGCATTATCACTATTTTTGGTATCTTAGCTCTGTCATCATCATGGCTACGTTAGCCACGATGAATCTGTGAAATGGGTACATCCATTTTTTCTAAATGCGAGAGTATTGAGAGGCAGCATACCTGGGATTATCTGCTGTAAAAGGTATCAGTCAGAGTTTAGTAAAATGTGATGAAGTAGTTCTTTGGTGACAAAGTAGGTTTTAAACATCCTGATAAGTGTATACTGAGGTTATTTTTATTCCATTTCATGATATAAAAATGATGGACTTGCTGCTTAGAGGATGCACGTGTAGTTGGAATCGCTGGCGTAAATATTTTTGAGAAAAATACAGAGCAAAGATCCCCACAGTGTATGCTGAGAAGTCCTCCGTATATATTTAACTATATGAAGCACACTTATAGTGTGTAAAGGAAATACAGATGTGTTTGGCTTCACTACGGAGATTTGAAATTGGAGAAAATGGTTTTGTGGTGTTCTTGATTATAATCAATTTAGTGAATAGTAGGTATCTTCTGTTTAGAGTGGTATGTAAATTTTCTCACAAGCTATGTCACTTTTTTGTTCTCTGGGTCACAGTCCCCATAGAATACATTTCTCACTTGATCAGTAAATGGCTGCTGCAAAATTGAAGATACTTCTGTGTAGTTGGATTGCTTTAATGTCACAGAAGGAGACCACTTCACAGTTTTGACCTCTGGCGATGTGGGTTAAATTGCTCTTTCTGCACAGGCTGCACAGGTGCTATTAGGCAGTTAATTTTCAAGTAAGTGCAGTAGTCCTTGTTTGTTGCTTACAGTGATGCTCGCTGAATTGCCCAGGATATGTAGGTTAGCAATATTTCTAAATGTGCTGGTCTTTGCCCAAAGTGGTTTCCGCTTTGCACGTGGCTGAACGATGAGATTCTGTGGCAAATACAGTGCTTTCCTGTCCAGTGCTGGAGATGCTCGCGGCTCTCACTTAACTAGGTAGGCTTTTTGTTTGTTTGTTTCTTCCTGAATTCTGGGACATTCCAATGTCAGTGGCAAGAGACTTGTCTTTGTAAATAAAGATAATTCTGGTGTTCCAGAAGTGTCTGCTAAGCAATTTCTTCTCTGCTTTGCTAATGCCTACACGTTCTCTTTACTAATGCTTACTTTTTCCTGCAGTTTCCTTAAGGACTTCCCACAGAGCTTCCTGTTAGACCACCTTTGCCTTCCTCTGTTTCCTTATTGCTTCTGAGGGGCCTTTTTTTTTTTTTTTGTGATGGCAGTTTTCATTAATGATTTACTGATCCTTTTCTTCATGATGTCAGACCTGTTAAACCTCATAGCACCCCACCGCCAC